>NC_080387.1:56265035-56614983 GCF_028751815.1 Salvia miltiorrhiza
GCAGTATGGACATGCCATACCTCTGTATTGCCTTCATAGTCATCATCCATCTCAAGCTTTTTAAGGGCACGGCGAGCCAGAAGAAGCCCAGTGCAATAGGCTGTCAAACAACCTTTATTAGGATTTGATCTAAGCAAAAAATTCCGTGTATATTTTCAACAAATTCACAGTCAAGCACGGGAAAGGCATGAATGTAGCTCCAAAGGAAATATACCTGCAGCATAATTTGTCAGACCAACTTGAAGTCCAAATTGAGGCAATTCATGGGCATACGCTGTAGCGAGAACCATATCTCCAGTAATACTAGCCGATATTATTTGTGCAACAATATCCTTGTTGGACTATAACAACATTAAGGTTAACGCAATTTAAATTAGTCAATGCCAACAAACAAGCAATATATTACTTCTAAACATCATCTGGTCCTTTTCAATGTGGAGAATGCTACCTCTCATCTAGTATATCATTTTAGTCTATTTGAGAAAGAGACTACCGGATATAAAACTGTTATTAATCACCCCTGCCTCATATACTATAAACAAAAGCAAATAAAAGAAAATTAAAAAAAAATGCTAGCAAATAAATGAAAATTATGAAAATTAGTAAATGCTGTTTAGCATTACTTGCAAAATTAGGATACAAATCGCACAACAAATCTGTACTTTGGAGTATTGTACTTGTTCTTGTCTTGGTTGATTAGACGAATCCTAGCCCTGTAATCTGTCTTCCCCTCTGGATATATTCAAAAGGCAATAAAATTTATTAGAACCACCATAATAATTAATAACAACACGAGAAAGACCTGACAAGAAAATGCATGCCTCTCCTTCTCTTAAATTTGACCTGGAACCGCTTAAAGTATGCCCTTGACTTCTGTGCTTTGATAAAAACCTGAAATGAGGAAAAATTCTCATGATAAACATTAATAGCTAGAACTAGAACAACTTGTTACAATATACATGAGAGGAAAAACTGCATGCAACTCTAGTTAAATCTAATAAATACGGAATAAAATCATAATCGAAAAACATAATCCGAAATATTGGTTCACTCACATATTTGAGCAAGGAAAGGATAACAGTATCAGGGCAGAAAAAAAAAAGACTTGAAAAGTAAGAGTTACATATAATACCTAATAATTCACGGAAACATATCAAACAAATTCTACTTAAACAACAACAAAATGCCGCCGGACAACACAAATTTCCACTTGCCAAAGTTCAATCAATATCAAAAATCAATACTCGCAGGTTTTTTATATGATTCGTCGGTCCACACTAGCCAAACAAAAACGATCCAAAGTGATGATAACTGATCCCAATCGCACACAGACAAAACAACGAAGCAACACAAAAAGGACACCTGAAACAAACTGTGAGTACAATGACGTATAGATGATAACGAGAAAATACAAGCGGCAAAATTATAGAAGGCGCTAACCATTGTTGAAGTTGGACTGGAGCTGCGCAGTGCCAGTGACGATAGCAGATGTTCAAGATAATTACTTATACCAAAACCCTAGAAACTCAATTCCCATTAAAATTACGAATATACCCTTCTCAAAACGGCGGATGACATTTAGCATTTTTTAAAATTTTAAGGGGGGTGTATTCGTTATGGATTTCCACAGACTTTGAAAAGTCAATGGAATTTAAATTCCATGGAATTCACATAGATTCCAGATGACTTTAATTAATTCGTGGTTGGATTTCATTCCGATTTTCATTGATTTTCGAAGACTTTACGGGATAATTTTGGAATTGAATTCCATGAAACCAGCGCCCGCTAGAAGAGACCCAACGCCCGCGGAGTTCCAACACCTGCTGGAAACCCAGCAACCGCGGCAACCCAGCGGCCGCTGGAGTAGGCTTCTGCAAATGAGGCCCTCTTCTTGAAACTGTAATCATTGCATTTCAACACCAAAAAAGCACACGCACCCTAATCAAGATTTCTGGGATTAGAAAAAGGCATGCTGGTGAATTGCAATATCCCTCGTTCTTGAAAATTTACAATAAGAAAATGCAATGATTATAGTTTTCAAGAAAATGCAAATGAACAGAACATGGCAAGCTGTCAAATTTCCAGATCGAAAATGTTCTTCGTCGTTTCTCCCAATCCCAAGCCAAGAAACCAATCTGATTGATTCCGAATTTCGTTTCAATTGTTGTTAATTGGAATATGCAATGGCATGCCCTTCCAATTCCTTGATCTACAACGCCACCCTCTGCGCTTGCAACCCAGGCTACCTCTACAACCGGACCTCCAGCGCCTGCGCCATATTCGCGGCGGAGCCGCCGTTTGTCCAGCTCAGCAGCGGCGTCAGCTACGGCTCCGCCTTCACCTTCCCCGCCGCCATATTCTCCTTCGACTCAATTAAGAAGTTTACGCAGTCGCAGGCCGTGTTTCAGGAGGCCACGCTCGTCATGCTCCTCTGCTGGCTCGCCTTCTGCCTCCTCCTCCGCCTCTTCCCCCTCGGCTCCGACGGCCGCTCCGCCGCCTTCAAGATCCGCTGGTGGATAAGCCGCCTCGACGTCGTTTTCGCCACCCGCCACTGGCTGCACGATCACCAACCGGTCGTCAAGCGCAAGACGGAGCTCGGCGGCTCCTTCTCCATTGCTAGCTGTGATTATAGTTTTCAAGAAAATGCAAATGAACAGAACATAGTACTCGCTGGCTTCTCAACGATCGCTGAGTTCCAGCGCTCGCTGGCTTCTTGGCCGCGGGCGCTGGAACTCAGCGCTCGCTTAAAAATTTCATGAATTTCAATTCTCGTGGTTCTTGGCCGGATTTCGTCGTGTGTATTTTTTGGATGAAATCCATGAAAGTCATTCCGGATTTTAAGTCAATGGAATAACGAATACACCTAGATTTGTATGGATTTTAAAAAGTCTTGAACGAATACACCCAGATTTATATGGACTTTTAAAAGTCATGAACGAATACACCCAGATTTCTGCAGACTTTTAAAAGTCTTGAACGAATACACCCAGACTTTTAAAATCCATAGAAATCCATCAAATTCCACAACGAATACACCCCCCTAAATCTTAGTACTTTTTTTCTGACTGAAAATCTTAGTACTTTTTTTATAACCTTTAAATCTAAGAAATGAATAAATCCTCTCGCGATTAATTTGAAACTTGATTTTTTTTTTCATCATTGAAATCTATATTTTATTAAACGTTATAGGTAAGAGAATTCTTTTTTTAGGGATTAATAGTAAGAGAGTTTTTAAGCTTGACATACCCTATTTGTTGGCTTGTAACAGTTCACTAATATATGATGAGCTAGATTGAAAAAACTATAATTATCTAATATTCATGTTTATTGTTTTCAAGGGTCTAACTAAAGAATTTAATATATTGGACACTTGAATATTTGAATTTACAAGGATAGTAAATCTATCTATTTATTTCATGAACTATTTTTTTTTTTTTTGACTTGGGGGAGTTGGAAAGGGGGAGCAGTGGGGTTTGAACCCGAAACCTCACTGTTCACTAGGGATGTTAAAAAAGCCCGAAACCGACGGATCGACCCGAATAGACCGATAAAAAAGGTGGGTTAGGGTTGAAAATTTTTAGCCCGAACCGAAAATAGCCCGAGCCCGATAGGGTTGGCCCGAAAACCGAGTGGGTTGGCCCGATTAACCGAACACATTCTTAATAATTGATTTTTAAACTTTAATACTTTACTTTTTAATTCAATAATAACATTTTGATGCTTGTAGAATATGTTTTGATTTTTTCCAACGGTTAATAACAAACATCTATGATATAAAAGTCAAGGAAAGATAGTCATTTATATTAAATCTATATACAATTTTTATCAAAACGAAATTAAAATTAGATATTATGTAAACTTATGTTAAAAAAATACTAATTTTTGTATTTAAAATAAAGCGAATTGTCTTTATTTAAAAAATATGACATATTTTTATTAAAAGAATATGATTATTTATATATAAAAAAATCGTAAAACTTGCGGGCCCGAACGGGCCAGCCCGAAACCGAGTGGGTTAGGGTTAGGGTCGAAAAATTTTAGCCCGAAAAATAAAAAAACCGACTAGCCCGAACCGAAAATAACCCGAAACCGAATGGGCTGGCCCGAAACCGAGTGGGCTGGCCCGATTGACATCCCTACTGTTCACATACAGGAGGTCGCACCGCTTGGTGTTCCCTTGGGGACATTTCATTTCATGAACTATTTATAATATCAATATCAATTAATCTATCCATACATAAATAATAAAATTTTATATAAACCAATTATTGTGTATACCAATTCAACATTTTCAGCAACATCGCTAGATTAATTTTGTCAGTATTGGGCCGACTAATGTTACGCGAAACATATGTCGTAGCTACATCCTATGAAAATTTTAAAAAACGCAACATTATTATGTCAACCAGTTTAGAGTTTTCTAGTCCATCTCCATGATTTGAAGTGACAAACAAAAATACACTAATAATTATAAAGTCGGGAAACCATCTGTTGTATGTTTTTCAATTTTATCCCTCGATTTATTCCATCTGCAACTACGCTAATGTGACATGAGATGAAAACTCATAATGTTGCGAAGAGAATGAGTTCACAAAACCTACAACCAAACTCTTATATATCACTTTCAATGCTTCCCGACATGAATACTGTACATGTGTTGTTATATACGTACGACATACACTGACGTGCTAAAATATAAGATAAAAATAGTTACATCTCAATAAGCAGAAAATGAATTTTCCCTCCAAAATAAGCTTAAAAAGTGATCGCAAACTTACTCAAGTGTAGGTAACACCAACCGGAACTGAAGCCTTCATGTTGAAGATGTGGTACAAAAATGGGCGCCTGTAGTCTGCAGCAAATCTAAACGCGCGTCACTTGGTACTAACGAGCATCGAGCAGTAACTCATTCCTTCTCAGCTATGACCACAAAAACATCTTTGAGTGACCATTTCTTCCTCTCGTTTTTGGCCGGAGGATTGATCACAGCTTTCTCCGTGTCAGCCAGACGGTATCCTATCACAATCTCTCTTCTTTGTCGAGCACGCAATAATATCTCGTAGAAACTCAATTCTTCACCTTCCTCGATGTATAAGTTCGCTGCTCTTATGTGCAACTCATTCCCCTGTAAGATGTAAAAGCTTCTTGTTATTTTGCACGCATCAAGGAACATAAAAATAAGTTCCAGCCAAGAAAAGAAGCACCAAATTGATTTTGAAAGTAGAAACCTACCTCTTCAGCAAAGAGTTCTTCCAGTACATCATTTATCTGGCGATCTTCTGCAACCATGGCCAGTGCCATGCTGACAAGCTCATTTGACAGAACGTAGTCACTGATTTTTGACATGGATAATAGATTTTTGGTCCTTGGATCAAGAATTTCACTGATAATAACTGATTTAACCGAAGCCTGCTGCATCTCCCCTATCCACGAGCCTTGCGAGAAGCTACCTCTATGGGTCTGGTATGCCATAGCTTCTTTGCATGGAAGGCGCTTTGCCTGCAAACCCAGATTAAAATTTTAGTTTGGCGTAATTGGTGGTTTTCAGTTTCATCACCAAAGACATTTTTGCTTTCAATTCGGTTAAAATGAAACCGAACATACAGTGTGATCTCCTATACATCTTCTCTAAACAAATTTCCCCACAACAAATTGAGCTCAAATGTGCAACACAACTGCTTAGGGTGGCAGCTTCATTTTATCAATATTATTTATTTATTTGTCTCTTTTTCATCCTTTTCCAGAGAAAGATCTTAGGTCTGTGAGGCAACCTGTTTCAAAAGAATGCAAAAGACATCCAAAAGCAGGTGCATCCAAAAGGTAAAGTAGCCTTTGAAGTTGATACTATAATTCCAACTGTAAAGAATAAATCCTGGCTATTGTAGGCAAAATATTAAGTATAGTTCAAGAAGGTATTAGATCTCAGAGCATACATATGCGCATGCATGAAATAATATTAGAAATAAGTATGTCTACTAAGCAAAATGATAAAAAAAATATAGTTGAGTAATTTTAATACAAATTTTAAAGTTGGTGTGCAAAATGAGAATTGTTTGAAAGTTCAGTAATTTATATGCAATTAACCCCCATATATCATGTAGAAATCCCAAACAAAATTCACATTGTACACATTAAATCAACTAGGGAACATGAAAAATAAATGAGGAACCACTGTAATTTCCTAGGTCACATAACAACTGCATTAAAAATCACCTATCCAATACATTACCTGAATGTCACGTATTAGCAGTAGTGTGGCGAGAGATCTGGAATCTGCCTGAATTGCAGAATCCTCCACTGATTCATCAGCCAAAATCAATATCTGCAGGGCATAAACAAAAATGACAGGTAGAAACTTTAGGAAGAAACATAGTTTGCAGCAGTGAACAATGATCGATTGTTAAAGAAAATAATGGTAATTTACTTATAACATGTCAGTTTAAGCTTTCTGCAAAAGATATACTTAAGGTAAATGCAGCTTACTGAATCAAACGATTCCAATGGAAGGCTTTCAAGGTGGCGCCTTATTACAGCATTTCCTTCGCGATGGACAAGTATGATGTTCATCAAACGGTCAATCTCAAGGCCACCATCTGTAAGTTTTCTCTCTCTTTCCTTCTCCAGAACCTCATTGAACATCCATAACTCAGACCCATGTGCTAGAGAAGCATCCAGTACCTAAAACAAACCCACAAGAGTTTCTTGTGATATTGTAAGGTGTTAATGTAGTAATTTTAAATGGATATTACTGAAAATAGATGAGATTAAAAATTGGATTTCTTTTTTTCATTGAGGGACTGTTGTCACATGATAGGAAGTTTTTCAGAACAGCATATAGCCAGTTGCCTCCCTAGAAATTTCAACTTTTCTGGAGAAGTTCTGAAGGCATGCTCTACCATTATCATATCTTCCATATCTCTCCGCCAACCGCAAAGAAGAATCCGCTCAAAAGACTTTTGATTTAGTTCGAGCTCAGGTAAATTTCCTCCCTGAACCTGCAGCATTCAGTTGAAGAAGAAAAGGAATTAGGAGCTTCAATAAATAGGGCTTACCACAATCATATCATCAATGTCTCTCCTCCATCCACAAAGTAGAATCTTCTGAGGCTTCCTTGCCAGTGGGGTAACCAGTAGGAATTCGGCATCTTTGACCTGAATAATAAAATTAATTTTGTGTCTGTAAGTTTGATCCATGGTATGCCCCACTGACTTGAATTCCATGGTAGGAACTGGTCCTAAACCATGTCTTTCAACAGTGGCCAGCCCACCTTTCCATCTTTGCTCTCTTCATTGTTAGGTTAGCTTTAATGTGATATACCACTACAAAATGAAAGCTCCCCAGACTGCCATTCTCATAACAAGAATTTAAGGAATTTATAACAGCAAAATTCCTGGAAGTAGTTTGATTTGAACAGACAGTATATTATTGTTAAATCTCTTTACAAAGCAAGAACTTAATTGGAACTACTGAAGTTAACTGGCTAGCAGAAGTCCTAGCAGTTCTTTGGCACCAGAAAGGTTTAGACAATCATTTTCATACAATGATAGTGATTTGTATTATTCCATAGCGCAACAAAAAACTGGTAAAAGGATCGAGAAAATTATCTCCATGGAGCCTGGAGAATGTAGTGGAGGTGTGGCTGTCAGATAAGAAGCTTGTACAAGTCCCATCATTATGCAAGTTTTAGTTATTGTATGACATACTATTATTCTCCCATCAACCAGTACCAATATAAAGCATATGAAGAATGTAATGCAAATGTTACCAGATGGTACCCATGCTGAAGGGGGGGAAAAAACAACGTAGAGCCCACATTGAAGGAAGGAGCAATGCTACATTAATCAATGGGCCTTTTTCAGTAGATGCAGAATATACAAATAGTAGTGCTAAGCGAATTCTCATGGATTCAGGGTTAGTAGGATGCACACTTCATTCAAGTCTTGATTGAAATAACACTAGATGAAGCTCTTGGTGTTCAAACTGATTCTAAATACTACATCTTCAATCAAACAGGGTTGAAGCTATGGATAAGGTTATTCTACTGCATTAACTAACTATGATGTCCATTCTAGAAATCTGGACATTTTAGTAGACGTTTCTTGCAAAAAAATTGATAGAAATGAGAGAGACAAAAGCGAGCTTTAGTGCAAAAGTATATGTTTCAAAATTCTATCCTTCTTAATTTCTCAAAAGATTGAGATTTAATGTTCTTTACTCTTCCTTAATTTCTTAAAAGTTTATGTTTCAAAATTCTTTACTCTTAATTTCATCATTCCTACTCTTGAATCTTGATGTAGTGTAAAAATGAGATCTTCCACTTCTAGCAAAGTATTAAAATTTGCTCTTCTAACAAAGTGGTAACAAAACTTGTGTTTTAAACATAGTTGATTGTGCATTTTTTTCTTTTGTACAAGTTTGCCAAAAGCCTTTTAATAATTAGAGCGTATCATTAGCTTAAACAATTGATGGCTTTCTCTTTAGTACAAGAAGAAAAAATGTTATGACAAGCTAGAATCTCTTATGATAGAATAGCTAATAGGAAGTCATCAAGAAAATGTAAATTTACAACACATTGGCAAAGAAAAGAGAAATACCATTGGCAGATCTGATGGAGAATATGTGTCATCATCCTCTGCAATAACAAGAATCTCATCTCCTTCTTGCAGAACATAAGTGTCGTCAGGATTTAGAATAATTTTTCCACCACTAGATGCTACCTTCACGCCACAAGGAATGGCCTCTGGAAAGCTTATCAAAACATCCTCAAATTGCATTCCATCCAGCTGCGGCCATCTTTTAATATAGAACTCGCAATTTTCAAACCCAAGAATGTCTTCCCATATCTACATTTCCAAGTTTACAGAAGATAATAAGATAAAGTTGGAAAAGTGGAGCTAAATAATGAACCACGAACGAGAATGACTTGACGCGTAAGTGGGGTCATATTTAACAATCAATATATCATGTTGAAAGCAGCAATTATTTCTGTTTAATGACACAAACAAGTAGTAATGTGGGTAGAAGTTGACCTGCGCGAGGCCTGGCTGTCGAGCACATTGAATCATCAGCCTTCCAATTACATCATGAGCCACAACAGTTTCAACAAGGTCCCCCCCAACGAGTTTAACAAGAACTTCATTATCCAGATCACTTAATTCAACCACTATGTGAGCCTGCAATCCTTCTTTAACTCCTGTAAGACTTAAAACTGTCCTTAACGCACGAGCATCACTCTACATTCAGAAAGTTCAAATATTAGCTAATTCACATTGATTTGTTGTTGAGGTACACTCATTCTCCATTTCACTAACCTGGTCAGCATTTCCATCTTCAGCAAGGACAACTATTGCTCGAGCCTTAGAAACAGAAACCTATGCAACCTCTTCCAGTTAGTTTGTTCATTAAAATTGTGATGTCAGACCAGCCACAAGATATACACTAACAAACACTACATATGCAATGTATGTATATAGGGTTGAGATCCAGTAAAAATCAACCTTATTCTATTAACTGTGAACAAAGCATAATTTTAATATTCAGAAAGCAGTGTTTTATGCATAAAAAGCATAATAATAGAGAAAATTATGAGTAAAAAAGTATAATACCGTTTGAAGATCAATTTTGACCATCCATCAATCAAGATCTATGGACTAGAGTAGTTTCTAGTTAAAAAAATCATGACAGTTCTAATTTGATCCTACACCTATATATATATATATATATATATAGGGGTGGGCTAGAATTAAAACATATTTTTTTGTATAAACTATAAAAGAATTAAAATGTATGAATTCTATGTAGAACCCGTATGAATTGGTTGTGGAACTGTATGAATTGTGAAAACTGGAAAATAAATTTTTTGCTACCTTTGGGATTCGAACTCGGGACCTGAATTCATCCAACAAGGTGATGAATCAACCGTAGATGATCTAAGGGCTGAAAATTGTTCCTATTTTATACAAAAAAAATGTGTTTTTATTCTAGCCCTCCCCTATATATATATATATAAATCATATATATTAATCAGTTGGATGTAAAGCAACTTAACATAATGAAGTAAATTTTTTGCATCTGTAGTGAGTCTGAAATAGAGAACAATGAGAGAATTACACGCATGAAAATCAAGAAATTGTAAGAACGTACTTTTTTTAGGTCAGCTAATATTAAAGGGCTTCCACTCCTGCATATGACAGATGTTCCTCTGAAATCAAACTCCATTTTACCAATGTCAAGTTCCATCTCTTCTTTGTCGTGCTCTGCCATCACAACCACAGTCCCACCACCCAAACTCTCATTAGCTATGGCAAGTTGATTTAAAAGTGATCCCTGAAAATGAAATATATTGTCGATTACAGTCAATACAACCACAATCCCTCACCCAAACTCTCATTAAGTATGGTAAGTTGATTTAAAAGTGATCACTGGAAATGAAATTCAATCACAAATCAATATAGCAACTTTAATCCTCCCTCCGTCCCACTATTGTTGTCTCACTTACTATTTTGGGTTGTCACCTTATTATTGTCTCATTTCCATAAAAGGTAGTAATATTTAACCCTTCAAATGGTGTGGGTCCTACATTTTAAACCAATTTACATCTTCTTCTTAGTTCTCGTGCCCAAAGGTTTTGGGACAACAATAGTGGGACGGAGGTAGTATAAATTTAGAACCAAGATTTGAAGGAAACAATTGTGCTTTAAAATGAATAAAAGACATTCCAAAGCACAACAACTAGGAGCATGAACGCGAGTGCCTAGGGATCAATTTTCCCTCTAGTTTTAGGGCACACAACACAAGAGCTTACCAGCTTATCGCTCCACCCGAGTATAAGAGTGTGATTTCGCTCAACAACTTCGCTTCTTCCCTTTCTCAGAGAGTCGAACTTCTCAGAAATCGCATCAGAAACAAGTCCAAGCATCATAGCAAATATAAGCATTCCACCGAAACTAATGGATACAGACACTAGTCTAGGACCGATGCCTTCAGAATTAGCATGATTTCCCGAGTCTGCTATGTATGTCCATGACAACCAAAGGGAATCAGCTAAACTGTCATCTGTCACACCAAACAGTGCTAATCCACCAAGACATATTAACAGCAGAGTAGCTATTAACAATGCTAGAGGCTTAGCATAAGGGGTAACTGATAAAAAGACATCAACCCTGTATGCTAGCTGCTTGTTCAGAGAAACTTCCTCTGAGTTATTGTCTATCTGTCTTCTTGAGCTTGAGATATAATCGACATTCTTGAAGAAGAATAATAGCGGAAGGACTAGTAACATGATTGAAACAAGTAATGCTGCAATTTTCAGACTCTTGTTTGGATCAATAGAAACATCCTGAGGTGATGAGTTGTACACGTCTGGGGAGTCCAAAAGATTACATAGTCTGAGTCTAACATTAAGCTTGGAAATTTGATCCTACAGACGATGGTAAAGAATATTAGATTATACAGTAAACAGCATATGAGAAGTTGCCATAAGGGCAACAGGAAGTGTGTAATTTCATAAAAAAAAAAACTACTAGCCTGTACTAGGTCCATTAAGGATGACAAACGACAATGCAAGTACAGTCTGCTGTTCATGTATCTTCTTTTGTGTATTTAAGTAACTAATCACAAAAACACACGTTTAACTTCACCAGAACAGCCAGATTGTCACATTTTGTTTCTTAGCGATGGGAGCATGTAGACTTTTTGCCATCTACAGTTCAAACTCTAATAGCTTAATAAAACTGGTCTAAATGGTAGCTTCTCTTGTACTGAGTACTAAGTAATGGAATTTCTGTTCAGATGTGCATAACCAAATTTCTATTACAATCTGAAGCACAGTTTTAGCATTACTAAGTTCACTATATGGAATATGTCTCACCAAGCCATAATTTCATGAACTGTTTTTCTACCTATAAGTTCACTTTCATAATTTCATTAAGAGTTCAACAATTTTCATATTGATATAAGTGTTGGTCAATTTTGTTAAATTTGCGTGGAAATTCCCCATGAAATTATATAAGCAGGAAACACAGCACAAAAATCTTCTTGATGCAAATGAGAAACGTGAAGTAAACGAACTTGTAGCTAGCTAGCATACCTGCAACTCAGTAACCTCTTTGTGCAAAGTAAAATTTTTGCTTAACAATGAAGATAACACTGTTGTCACTATCTGCATTGCAAAACATCGCTATCAGGAAAACTAAACTATACATGCCCACTTGCACCATTCATATCACCAAAAGATTAGAGCGCATAGAAAGTAGTAGTACCTCTGCGCTTCAGAGTTGTACGTTGCTACACACACACACACAAACACGCAGAGTAGAGAAGAGAACTAACTCACTGAAACAGAAAAGGCAAGCTGCGGTCGAATTCTCAAGCCGCTTCTAAAAAATTTCGAAAATGTCTTCTCCGAATATGTTGTTTGAGTCTCCTTCTCCAAAGAAACGGCGTCGTTCGACTTGACAGCCGCTGCTGCTGGTCCATCTGGACCATCAGCCAGCAACCTCGTTGACCTCTCGTAGTTGCCAAACTCGAAACCCCGCGGTCTAAAACTTGGAGAGGAAGTGGTGAAGGAATTAGAGTCGTCTCCGGTTGAGGACGCCGCCGCGGCGGAGTTGAATTGCTGCGCCAGCGGTGGATGGTAGGAGGAGACTCTTCTTCTTCTGGGGGTTCTCCGGATGTTATGCGTCGAGTGGACGAATGAGTATGAAGGGAAAATCCAGTCTCTTGTTGTGGCTGCTGCCTCCGCCGGCGACGAGGTCGACGGCTGCGAGCCATCGGAGTTGAAGGCCATGTTTGGAATTCTATGAGATTGCGAGGGGTAATTTGATAACTGTATATGTTTCAGGAGTAATTGAATTATGACTTTTGGATTTATATGTTGAATAAAATAAATATGTTGTCTTATAGTAATAGTGTATAAATTTGATCCCTTCAGTTGAGACTTTAGAAAATTTAAAAATATACTAATGCAGACAAATAATTCAATCTGTTATATTGTTTATCTTTATTAGGGTCAGTTTTATAGCTACGTGAGATAAAGAGTGATAAATAAAATCTAGTTAAAATAATATGGATTGAATTAGATTAGTAATGTATTTTAGTGTTTGATAGATCAAAACTAAAATTTAGATAACATCATTTAATTGTTTGATAGTTTAGATTAAATTTTAATTAAATAGTGAAATTACTATTTTAACCTTATATTAAAATTAGTTGAAAAATTTTAATTAAGAAATAACACTATTTTAGTTTGTGGAAGAAACTGAATATGCCATCAATTCTCCACAAACCTCATCACCTTCGCCATAAAAACACTATGGGTAGATTTGACACGTAACCAAAAATAAAACCTCATCACCTTCATCATCAATTCTCCACAAACCAAAAATTGTCATCAATTCTCCACGCCCCACCACAATTGCCATCAATTCTCCACAAACCAAAAATTGGGGATCCACTCTCTGCGGCGCGCCTCCCCCCAGATTTGCCCAGCGCCGCCGCTCCCCCTCCTCCCCTCAAGATTCACCCAGCGCTGTAACCCCCCACCCCCCTTCCCGGCCGCCGCCCTCCACTCTCTTATGCGGCGCGCCTCCTCCCAGATTTGCCCAGCGCCGTCGTTCCCCATCCCGAATGCTCTCGTCTGCCTTCATAGATACATCACCACGCCCCCAAACAATATACCGACGCGCTTCCTCCCTCCCTGTTGAACACGCCCCCGTCAAAAAAGAAAAAGAAATGGATGAAATGAGTGAAATGAATTCAGGGACAAAGTCGACAACTTCAATGTAATCTCAGACACTGTAGAAATAGAGATTAAAAATCTGGTGGTGAGCGCTGGATCAATTATGTAACTGGAACAATGGAATTGCTGTGGGCTCTAAAATAAATGCGGGCTTGGCTTCTAATTAAATTACCGCATCAAACAGCATATAAGGTGAGATAAATAAGTAATATAGAGCTTATGTCCCCTATCAAACTCGCCCTTAGAGTATAATTATTCATAGGGCAAAATGATATATACCCATTCCAAAAGGCAAAACATAAAAAATACTCACCTTTTATAAAATATTAGGATACGCCAAGTTGTGCGATGCATGACGGACATTAAAATTAAACGACAAATTTAAATAAATAAATAATTATAAATAATAAAAAAAATCAAAATATAAACAAATACAAAATATTTTTAAAAAACAAAATATAATAGTTTACATCAATTACTCACTAAAATTCTGAATTTAAAAATGTAAATTTTCAATTTGTATAAAGTGTAATGATAAATATAATTAATTAATTAAATTTTAAAATTATTCAATAATGAAAATGTGCATTATGCATATTATTATATAGTATAATTCATCATAATAAATATTTTCATGCACAAATATAAATAAAAGGCTTTTTTTTTGTCACTTTTTAAAAGGAATAAAATACAATTATTTAAATTTTCATAACTTATTCATTTTAAATTCGTTTTTATGATTTTTATAGTATATTAAATTTAAGATAAATATTGATAATTTTTTTTATAAATCAAATTTGATGACGTTTTGAAAATAATTAAATATAGAAAAATATGAAAATTGGTGAAAAGAAAGAGAAAAAGTAGGGAAAAATTGGGGTGAAGAAGACCACAGAGAATTTAAAAGATAGGTGTAATAAAAATGGAGGGAGGAAAAAAAAATCATTATAATATATTATATAGATATAAACATATCCATTTAGAACATTTTTGCCCTTATGTCGAGCATTAGTGTATTTTGCATTGATGCTCGACTTGTAATCGATAAATATCGAGCATTAGTGTATTTTCTAATAGTGCTCGACTACAAAATGCTCGATTGATCGACTCGCAATGGTTGAGCATGTCGAGCATTGGAGTATTTATCACTATTGCTCGACTGCAGAAGTCGAGCATTAATATATTTATCACAAATACGCAATGTTTGACATGCTCAACTAATGCATGTCGAGCATTAATGTATTTACCATTGATGCATTAATGCTCAACATGTTCGACGTGCATTAGTCGAGCATGTCGAGCAAAGTTCACGATTTCAACATTTTTTATGAATTAAGTAAGGGTAATTTTATTTTATAGTGAGTATTTTTTATTTTTTGTCTTTGATAATGAGTAAAAATAACCATTATTAACCCTTCCTTATTCATTTACCGGTCTCTTTCGTCGTGCATTTAATATCCATCAAATCAAAATAAATTTTTTAGCAATTTGACATAATCAAGTATTTTACGATGATGGAGAATGAAGTGATTTAATTAAAAATTTGATATTATCATATTACTCACGAAACAACTTTATATATTTGGTATTGAACGTTTTTGAAATGTATTAACCGTATTTATTATGTTACAAATAAAATGTGATGTAAGTATTATGACAATTTATAATATGTCAAAAATTAAAATTAGATTAAAGTTGGTAGGTGTTTTTACAATTAATCATTTGAAATTTGATTACCAAAAATCAAGGTTATGGTTTGAACGTCTCTTAAGAGCATTCACAGCAGATCTCTCAAAAATAATCATAATTTTAAATTTGGGCTAAAATAATAAAAAGTGAAATAAAATGATCATCTAACATATCACCTATATTAAGTTGGGCCCACAAAAAAATTTACACCCCTCAAATTTAATTATAAATTTACACCCCTTAAATCTAATCCTAAATTTATAAAATAGATAATGAAAAATAAGAGAGATGTTGTGTGCAATTGTAAAATAGGGCCAACCATATTCCTTTATATGGAATTTGTATTTTTATGCAAGAATTGATGGGCGGAACATGCGGTATTCTTCCACCCGAAAATTCGAGAAGGCTGGAAGACGAGTAGGTTATGGAATACTGGAAAAGTGATGAACTTATTGGATATAGCACATGAAGTCTGAAAAGAATTTTGAGGTTTGGTTGATTACGTTGTGGAATACTTGATTCCTTGTTTGTAAATTATGATGGAGCGAGGCATTGTGGGCAGGGGCGGAGCCAGGGGGGGCTAGGGGGGGCTAGAGCCCCCCCAAATTAAAAAAAAAAAAAAAATTATAATATGTCTAAAAAAATGTTATTATTATTATTATTATATTTGTATTTTAGTAAAAAAATGTCTAAAATGTATTGAATGCCCCCAAAATTTTTTTAGTAAATGTTGAACTATATTATCTATGAAAATGTTGTTATTATTATTATTATATTTGTATTTTAGTAAAAAATGTCTAAATGTATTGAATGCCCCCAAAAAATTTTTTAGTAAATGTTTTGAACTATATTATCTATGAAAATGTTGTTATTATTATTATTATTATATTTGTATTTTAGTAAAAAATGTCTAAAATGTATTGAATGCCCCCAAAAAAAAATTTAATAAATGTTTTGAACTATATTATAAATGAAAATGTTGTTATTATTATTATTATATTTGTATTTTAGTAAAAAATGTCTAAATGTATTGAATGCCCCCAAAAAAATTTTTAGTAAATGTTTTGAACTATATTATCTATGAAAATGTTGTTATTATTATTATTATATTTGTATTTTAGTAAAAAATGTCTAAAATGTATTGAATGCCCCCAAAAAAAAATTTAATAAATGTTTTGAACTATATTATAAATGAAAATGTTGTTATTATTATTATTATATTTGTATTTTAGTAAAAAATGTCTAAAATGTATTGAATGCTCCAAAAAAAAAATTAGTAAATGTTTTGAACTATATTATCTATAAAAATGTTGTTATTATTATGATTATATTTGTATTTTAGTAAAAAATGTCTAAAATGTATTGAATGCCCCCAAAAAAAAATTCCGGGGGCTACCGCCCCCGAACCCCCGTAACAGTTCAGCCCCCCCCCCCCCCCCCAAAAAATCCTGGCTCCGCCCCTGATTGTGGGAATCATATTAGGAGGCGCGGTTGGTGAACTAATCTAGGATTTACATGTGGTGTAAGAAGCTGGCGAGAGGGAAATATCGCATGGCATTTCGAAATGGAATTATTATCCGCGGTGATATAAGGTGGATTATTTATGCACAAACGAAGAGAACCAACTATGCTTCTAACTGTTATTTGGTAGTGTAGAAAATAGAATGACGATAAATGAAAGGATGCAGAACCGAGGCGAGAATAAATTCTCTCTCCGTAAGGCAAAATTACTTCCGCTCTGTGCTCGCGGATCTACAGTAATTGCCCCCAAGATACAACGGTTTCGGGATGATAGACGAGTCCTTAGCACTAGGAGTTCGCTATCCGGTCGAACGGCTTGATACTCGGGACTGAGTATGTAAACTAAACTAATATGACAAATTGATTATCTGAATTCGTTTGTGTGTTTAATCTCATTCTGGAGGGCCCTATTTATAGTAGTCCAGGGGTTTCCTTGAACTGACGTGACCGTTTGGCCAAACAGGAGGTCCGAACCGACGTGTCTCTTCGGTCTTGAACCGCCACCACGTGTCCTGTTTGGGCAAACAGATCCGAACCATCGTGTCTCTTCGGTCCTCAACCGCTGCCACGTCCGTTTGGGCAAACATGTGGTCCGAACCATCGTGTCTCTTCGGTCCTCAACCGCTGCCACGTCCGTTTGGGCAAACAGGTGGTCCGAACCATGGATATCTTTGGGCATTAATTACTCATTCAATTCTTAATAGATTTGAACAAGTAAATATACCAAATTAATCTACTCAAAATGTAGACTCCAAATATACCATTTAATTCCATTAATTACAAAGTAATTATGGACTAATAAAGCCATTTATTCCAACAATCCCCCACATGAATGATGATTAATGCAAATGCAAAAAACTAAGTCCCGACGATCCATTATTGCATTAGGATAGGTAGTTGTTAGCTTTGAACCTTCCTTAGTGTAATGCCATCGGATTTACTCGTTGCTCGGTGAACATGATGTCTTGAACCGGTCAACTTTTGTGTAAATCTAGTCAACAACATACACACAATAATAGATCTAATATCTTTCGTTCTCACGTTGTGTCCATTTCGGCCTTGGACCATTTCTTGGATTCACAAGTGTTATTGATAATTTGAAGCGGCCCCACTTCTTCATTTGTATAGGTGATCTCCTATAAAGAGTATCCTGCCATACTCCACCTAATAAGGCTATAGGAATCATTAAAAGCTTTGACGGCTTACCCTTTACCACAAGCTGCAGGCTTTGCACTTGAGCAGCTATGAGAATGGATTTTGAAGGTTTCAAGTGCTCAACTTGAACTTCCATAATTTAGTTGTCTCATTGAACCATGTTCTTGGGATCTCCAGTCATTATGGTTGAGTTACCACTATGAAAGTTCTTAACGTGTGGATTTTAATCCCATTCCCCTTACTGCGTTATACAATTGATCACGATTAATACCTTTAGTAAACGGATCCGCAATATTGTCTTTTGACTTTACATAGTCAATGCACATTATTCCTGTAGTGATCAATTGTCTAACGGTATTATGTCTTCGACGAATGTGTCGAGATTTACCGTTATACAAACTATTCTTTGCCCTCCCTATAGCAGCCATGCTGTCACAATGTATCATAACCGGAGGCAAAGGTTTTCCCAACAGGGAATATCTTCTAAGAAGTTTCTTAACCATTCGGCTTCTTCACCGGCTTTGTCTAAAGCAATAAATTCCGATTCCATAGTAGATCGGGCTATACATGTTTGCTTAGAAGATTTCCATGATATTGCTCCTCCACCAATGGTAAAAACGAACCCACTTGTGGATTTAGAGTCTTTAGTGTCGGATATCCAATTGGCATCACAATATCCTTCCAAAACTGCGGGATATCTCGAATAGTGTATACTATGAGAGATTGTGTGCTTTAAGTATCTCAACACTCTTGTCAATGCGGTCCAATGATCCTTCCCGGGATTACTTGTAAACCGACTTAATTTACTGATCGAATATGCTATATCTGGCCTTGTACAATTTGACAAGTACATTAGGCTTCCAATAACTCTAGCATATTCTGATTGTGATACGGGTTCTCCTCGATTCTTGGCTAAGTGTATACTTAGGTCAACGGGCGTTTTAGCCGGAGGTAGATCAAAAGCTTTGAATTTCTTAAGTACATTCTCAACATAGTGAGATTGTGATAAGACTATTCCCTCGGGTGTTCTAAGGATTTTAATTCCTAGAATCACGTCAGCTAATCCCATATCTTTCATGTCAAAGTTTCTCTTTAACATCTCCTTGGTTTCTATGATTATTTTATTGTTGCTGCCCATAATTAGCATATCATCAACGTAGAGACAAACAATGACAAAATTGTCGGATGTTCCTTTAATGTATACACATTTATCACATTCATTGATTTTGAATCCGTTTGCCATCATTGCTTGGTCAAATTTCTCATGCCATTGTTTGGGAGCTTGTTTGAGTCCATACAAAGACTTTACAAGTTTACAAACTTTCTTTTCTTGGCCAGGAATCACGAACCCTTCGGGTTGTTCCATATATATCTCATCTTCTAAATCTCCATTTAGAAATGCTGTTTTTACATCCATTTGGTGAATCTCAAGATTATATAATGCTGCTATAGCAAGTAGCATTCTAATGGATGTAATTCTAGTGACTGGAGAGTATGTATCAAAGTAATCATACCCTTCCTTTTGTTTGTAGCCTTTAACTACCAAACGTGCTTTATACTTATCAATAGATCCATCGGCTTTATATTTCTTCTTAAGAATCCACTTGGAACCCAAAGGTTTGTTTCCCGGAGGAAGATCAACAATAAGCCAAGTGTGATTGGATAAGATTGACTCGATTTCACTATTGATAGCTTCACGCCATAGATCGGCATCAGGACCAGACAATGCTTCCTTGATTGTCTTTGGTTCGTCTTCTAAAGTATAAACTACGAAGTCTGGACCAAAGGTTTTCGCAGTTTTTGTTCGCTTTCCGCGTCTTGGTTGCGGTGTTAGTTCACGTGTTGGTCCGTTATCCTTAAGCGAAATTTCATCATAAGTTCTCTTTTTCGAACTTATACCATTCTTCTCTTTCTTGGGGAATATTTTTTCAAAAAATATGGCATTTCTTGATTCTATAATCATTCCCTCATTCATATCGGGTACTTCCGACTTGTGTACCAAGAATCGGTACGCACTACTATTGTTTGCATATCCAATGAAGATGCAATCAATAGTTTTTGGTCCTATTTTTATTTGTTTGGGTTTAGGTACTTCAACTTTTGCTAAGCACCCCCACACTTTTGTATATTTATAGGACGGCTTCCTTCCTTTCCATAATTCATATGGGGTTTTTTCTTGTTTCTTTTGGGGTAATTTATTCAAAATTTTATTAGCCGAAAGAATAGCTTCCCCCCACATGTTATGTGATAGGCCTGAGCTTATCAACATAGCATTCATCATTTCTTTCAATGTTCTATTCTTTCGTTCTGCAACACCATTTGATTGTGGAGAATAAGGTGCAGTCGTTTGATGAATAATGCCATTTTCACGACAAAATTCCTCAAAAGGTGCAACGTACTCGCCACCTCGATCACTTCGAATCATTTTGATCTTGGTGTTAAGTTGATTCTCAACTTCATTTTTGTATGTTTTGAAAGCTTCGAATGCTTCGTCTTTGCTTCTCAAAAGATACACATAGCAAAATCTTGTGCAATCATCTATAAACGTTATAAAGTAATTCTTTCCACCTCTTGTTTGCACAAGTTTTAAATCACATAGATCGGTGTGAATCAATTCAAGAGGTTTCGTTGATCTTTCCACTGAATGAAAAGGAGATTTTGCCATTTTTGCTTCAACACAAATTTCACATTTTTGGTGTTGATTGAAAGACATCTTTGGCAATAAGTCTAAATTTACTAAACGACGTAGTGTGTTTAGATTTGCATGTCCTAATCTATCATGCCATAAATTAGGAGACTCAACCAAGTAAGTAACTTTTTCCTTTATTGCATTATCACGTACAAGTACAGGGATAGCATTAAGCTTGAAAAGGCCATTATCTAGGTAGCCTTTTCCTATATAGTGACCATTCTTGGTCATTACAACTTTGCCTGCTTCAAATACTAGTCTAAATCCAGCGTTGCACAAAGCGGATCCTGAGATCAAGTTCTTGCGAATGTCGGGAACATGCAACACCTTCTGTAGGGTTATCTTGAGTTCCGACGTCATCTTGAGCACAATGGTTCCAACTCCGATGATCGAGGATGCGGTAGAATTGCCCATATATAGTTTTCTATCGCCGGTGAGAGCTTCATACGAGGAGAACATTGTCTTGTCGGCGCAGATATGCCGGGTAGCACCGGTGTCGATCCACCATCCTTTTGGACTGCCGACCATATTGACCTCGTCTACGACGGCACACAAGTCAAGTTCGCCTAAGTCGAGGGGCACAGACTTTGTTTCCGTCACGTGGGCTTGATGGTGACCATTGTGCTTGTCTTTCTTCGGTTTGCGACAATCTTTTGCCATGTGACCGGGTTTGCCGCAGTTGAAGCAATCTCCTTTGATCCTCTTCTGACCTTTTGAGTCTGGATGTTTGCCTTTGAACTTGCGTTTCTTCTTGTTGCTAGACTCGGCTAGATTTGCTTTTGCCTCAATGGAAGTTTTGTTCGTCTTGTTTTCGGAGATTCTATTGTCCTCTTCGATTCTCAAGCGAACGATCAAGTCTTCAAGTCCCATCTCCTTGCGTTTGTGCTTGAGATAGTTCTTGAAGTCCTTCCAATGTGGTGGTAATTTCTCTATCACCGCGGCCACCTGAAAAGATTCAGACAATTCCATACCTTCGGCAAGAATGTCGTGCAGGATCAGTTGAAATTCTTGCACTTGCTCCACAACGGTTTTGCTATCAACCATTTTGAAGTCTAGAAAACGACCGACTATGACCTTCTTCAAGCCGGCATCTTTTGCCTTGTACTTCGTCTCCAAGGAGTCCCATAGTTCCTTGGACGTCTTGGCGCTAGAGTAAACATTATAGAGAGTGTTGTCTAGCCCATTCAGAATATAGTTGCGACACAGAAAGTCGCTATGATGCCATGCATCATATGCTATCCGCAGTTGCGAATCAGTCTCGTCTTCCCCCACAGTTGGAGGAGATTCATTCACAAAACGAGCCATATTCAAAGTAGTAAGATAAAACAGCATCTTAGACTGCCAACGTTTAAATTCAGAACCTGCGAATTTTTCCGGCTTTTCGGCAGCAGCAGGTGCTGGAGCATGTGGAACGTTGGTCGGAACTGGTGGAGCATTGTTGTTGTTGGTGTTGCTTCCTGTCGCCATCTTTCCACACTAATTTTGCCTTACGATTGTTATTTGGTAGTGTAGAAAATAGAATGACGATAAATGAAAGGATGCAGAACCGAGGCGAGAATAAATTCTCTCTCCGTAAGGCAAAATTACTTCCGCTCTGTGCTCGCGGATCTACAGTAATTGCCCCCAAGATACAACGGTTTCGGGATGATAGACGAGTCCTTAGCACTAGGAGTTCGCTATCCGGTCGAACGGCTTGATACTCGGGACTGAGTATGTAAACTAAACTAATATGACAAATTGATTATCTGAATTCGTTTGTGTGTTTAATCTCATTCTGGAGGGCCCTATTTATAGTAGTCCAGGGGTTTCCTTGAACTGACGTGACCGTTTGGCCAAACAGGAGGTCCGAACCGACGTGTCTCTTCGGTCTTGAACCGCCACCACGTGTCCTGTTTGGGCAAACAGATCCGAACCATCGTGTCTCTTCGGTCCTCAACCGCTGCCACGTCCGTTTGGGCAAACATGTGGTCCGAACCATCGTGTCTCTTCGGTCCTCAACCGCTGCCACGTCCGTTTGGGCAAACAGGTGGTCCGAACCATGGATATCTTTGGGCATTAATTACTCATTCAATTCTTAATAGATTTGAACAAGTAAATATACCAAATTAATCTACTCAAAATGTAGACTCCAAATATACCATTTAATTCCATTAATTACAAAGTAATTATGGACTAATAAAGCCATTTATTCCAACACTAACCTGAAACAAAATATATTAGACCCATATATGGATTCCTACGTTGCTACTCATTCTATGGCCAGACGTGAACATAATGATGTTATTCTTTCGGACAATGTTCATGATATTATGCGATCAATACGCGTTGTAAGATGCTCGTTGGGATATTTTATTATATAAATCTGTTAATCGATCAATATATTGTAAGATGTTCATTGGGATGTTTTATTGTATAAATTTGTTAATCGAGCGGCTCTCATCCCGTTTGTTGGATTTTGAGTATTTCCCAAGTTAGTTGGAAGATATTGTAAGAGAGGAATAGGATTGGATTAAATAAATACATATCCTTCCCGTAAAAATAAATCATTTGAAATTTGATTTATGAAACCATGACATGAGGAGAGCAAGAAGAGAAGTAAAGGCCCAAGAAATAAATTAATAGGCCCAACCCATTAAGATATACTCAGTTTTTCTCTAAAGCATAAAACAACTGAACCCAACTACGAGATTTTCGATCCCTCCATTTTTCTGTCAAATCTTCAGCTGTTCCAGTACTTTCTTGAAGAACCCTAGGTTAGGGTTTTAGAACTAGTTAATCGAAGGTAATGATTCTACGATTGCATTATCTTAGTGTTCATGAGCTCCACTCTAATGCATAATTCCTATTTTCCCCCATTTGTAATGTCCATGATTTTTGCTCCGCCTCGTCCCTATTTCTGGTCTGTTAATTAGTGTTAGTTAGATGATCGTGTTGAATTTTTGTCATAGTTGGTTCCTTTCTCAAAAAAAATTAATGTTGATTTGCGTTGTGCAAAATGTTACTCGGAATTGCCATTGGAGATTTGTTTTGTGCTCTAGATGTGACGAATTATTGATTTGGGTAGTTGTGGCCTGTTTTCTAGATTTGTTTTTCTACTCTTGGCATTTTGGTTTGGGTGTTAAAGTTAGATTTGATTCTGACTTAAGCGATTCTCTCTCTCTCTCTCTCTCCTGTTTTTTGTTTGTGTTGATGTATTTGGGCGGTGTCTGGGAGGAAGTAGTTGCTGCTCTAACATTGTAGATAGAGGCTCTTAGTGAAATGTGTGGCCTGTGGGAATGTATTCTTATGTTGAACTTGATGAGAATATTTTAGAAGGCGTGGTGTTGATTTTGATTGTGAAGGAATACATATAAAATCAATAGGATGCTTTTTGTGTGAGAACTCTATGCTTGCTGATTAGGGTACAAGAGTAGATTTGTTCAGATATTCGTATCATGCTCTTTGATCGTATGTGCTAGCCGCTTTGCAAAACAGATACTTGCTCTACCAGTCCTGCAATTTTTACTTTTAGTTGTAATTGTTTAGTTCTATATCTAGTCTGACTTGATGGCATAACGAATTCTACTTTCATGCAGAGCTGAAGTTGGCGACTGTTGTTGTCTTCTTATTCATTATCTTACTAAGAGAGAAACGTAAACGAATATGCAAGTTGAAAGTGCTCTATCTGTGGTTGGTCCAAAGCCCACAGAGTTGTCAAATTTCACACACAGCTTTGGCCCACCTGGGTCAGGACCCAATGGGAAACAGCGAACATCCAGCTTAGAAGCACCTATAATGTTACTGTCTGGGCATCAGAGTGCAGTCTACTCAATGAAGTTTAACCCTGCTGGGACTGTCATTGCATCTGGTTCACATGACAGGGATATCTTCTTGTGGAATGTGCAAGGTGATTGCAAAAATTTTATGGTCTTGAGAGGGCACAAGAATGCTGTCTTGGATGTTCAATGGAATACTGATGGTTCGCAGATAATATCAACAAGCCCTGATAAAACTTTAAGGGCATGGGATGTGGAGACAGGAAAACAGATTAAGAAGATGGTCGGGCACTTGTTTGTTGTGAACTCGTGTTGTCCTGCTCGGAGGGGCCCTCCTCTTATTGTCAGTGGGTCAGATGATGGAACTGCAAAACTTTGGGACATGCGTCAAAGGGGGTCCATTCAGAGTTTCCCAGACAAGTACCAGATTACAGCCGTCAGTTTCTCTGATGCTTCAGATAAGATTTACACCGGTGGCATCGACAATGATGTTAAGGTGTGGGATTTACGAAGAACTGATCCTGTTATGAAGCTTCAAGGACATCAGGATATGATTACTGGTATGCAGCTGAGTCCAGATGGGTCTTACCTTCTAACAAACAGCATGGATTGCTCCCTTCGAATATGGGATATGCGACCATATGCCCCACAGAATCGCTGTGTGAAGATTCTTGAAGGGCATCAACACAATTTTGAGAAGAACCTGCTGAGGTGTAGCTGGTCACCTGATGGAAGCAAAGTCACTGCTGGTAGTAGCGACTGCATGGTCTACGCATGGGACACTACTTCACGACGCATATTATACAAGCTTCCTGGTCATACTGGGTCAGTGAATGAATGCGTCTTTCATCCCCATGAACCTATAATCGGATCTTGCAGCAGCGACAAGCAGATATATCTTGGTGAAATTTAGTTGGGTATCCAATGCCATCCGGTATGGTTGAGAAGTGACACTCATTGCTTGCTGTTGAGACCTATCTAAGGACTAATGAATACATTGTAGGATTGTGGACTGTCTTGGTTTCTGCCGGTTGGTGTTTTGTAGAAGATTGAGTTACGCGGGGCCAAATTGCCAATCTCTTTTAGCATGTATTAATTTGCCGAAAATCAGAAACACTATATCAGCTTTGTGTTCTTTCTGATTTATCATCCTGATGTTGTCGAACTGTTGTGCATTTATTTCAAATTGTTGAAACTTGGTGTAACATAATGTTCTAGTGTTGGCTCAGTTAGATGCGGGCTTCTTGAAGGGTAGTATTGCTATATTGTGAATTATTGCTTTACGGAGTTGTGTTTAGACAGGTGAAAACTCGAATCTAAACACTAGCAAAATTACAATATCGTTAGCACTTGGAACAAATATGAGAGTGTTTGGTGCCGTACTTGCCTCTTGTTTCACGTATATAATGAAATCCATGTAAGTTTTGGCGACTCGCTTTTAAGTTCTCTATGATCATCCAAGATTATTAGAATAATTTCGAGACGAGCTTTTAGTTACAAGGACAAATGATTAGATACAATACAAAATTGCTTAAATTATAGTATATTTCACGGAGTTTGTGTTTAGACAGTTTTACATATAAACCTGGTATTGCAGAATTGCTTAAATTAATACGGCTTACTTACTTTCTCCCTATATAATACGGCTTACTTACTTCTCGATTCATTCAACAATAATCTAGAACCACCGGCACCAAAATTCATTGATTTCATTTGCCACTGGTCAAGAGAACTGTTAATGTACATTTGGATTATAATTAATCTTTTATATATGAATACAATGACTTTACCATTGGCACCCATATGCATATTATGATGAGAATAAAAGGGAGATAGAAGTAAAGAATTCATGCAAACAGCCAACTATTCCATTGCATAGTTCAACCGTTTTAAGAGGTTTAAGTATCCATGATAATACTCTCTAGGTAAAGAATGAAAATACGCTGCAAAAAAGAGCTGCTCGGAATAGACGAACAATAGAAGGAACAACTGTAATTCATTCTATCTCTAACTAGGTTTTGATCTCGACAACAGACCCTTCGAAGCAGGAATTAGAGGGACTTCCTCGTCTATCACGACCTCTAGATGAGAGCCACTCCTTCCGTTCTTCCCTCCCATACCGCTGTTTGAGGAGTTATCGTCCACACCATACATATTGGAAGACCTCAGATCCTGTATAAACACGGGACACAATTTTGTTAGTTTATCAAGAGTTTGATATTTTTCTCCCTCGGAAAAAAATGAAATGCAGCAGTCATTTGTTTGGAGTGATGTGAAAGATCATTGGAAGATTATAAGGGATTGTTTTTAACTAAGAAGAACCTTTACCTTTGCTGTTCGCTCACTGTCTCCGGGAGTTTGGGATGACCTAACATCATTGGCCTTCAAGTAATTGTACATGACAACACCACATAGAGCTGTAGAAACAATGATAACTTTAATATGGTCTTCAAGCTGACTACTTTCAGAGAAATACAAACTTAGCGTGGAATAAGATTTGTACCAATAGCATAACCAATGATGTTTAGCTTTGTGATTGCTGACTCCGGGAAAATGACAGTTGAAAGGGCAATTAGAATCCAGTCTTTTAGAACGCCAGCAACTCGAATAGTAACAGCACCGGTTCTACCAATTACCAGGAAGATTGAGAAATTCAAAGCCAATGCACAAAGTGCATTTGAGAAGAATATCCAAAAATTGAACCGGATCTGTGATACTTCAATCCCGGGCATCTCCAAGAGGTACCATGGTACAAACAGGAACACAAAACTGTAAAGACAAGGAAAAGGACATCTCAAGTATTATCAGTGTTCAATACACGTAATAAAGCTAAATTTCATTTTCCTCTAGTTGAGGACAAAGAAAAGAATACAAGTATGGTAGTCTCTTATAGAATGGAAGGTTTAAAGCCTAGAAGCTGATAAATATATATGAACTTTATGAGACGCAAATGGTAAACTAAACATTAACCACAGTACATATATCAATTTACAAGAGAAGACTAAATATGCAGATATTTGGCAGGCAGGTAGAGAACAATCCCATTGCAAAGCTTTCAAAGAAACGTGAGAGCCAAGCATCATATTCCAAGATTTGTCTTGCTAACTCTTGCTTCCCATTTTTCAGTATTCCACCCAAATATGGATCTTATAATGAAAAATAAAAAAAATTATAATGATTTTACACATGAATGGAACATTGAAAAGTAACTAAGGCCACCAAGCATATAGCATAGTGCACATTGGATAAGAAATCATAAAAATGAAATAAATTCCAATCAAACTTCTAGAAATGATGTTGGAGATGCTAAAATCCAGATCATCAAGTGTCATAATTTGCATGAAATTTGGACAGTGCACATAGCATGTTTAGTTGAGAAGTGAATTCATTTCACGACTACTTTCCTTATACCAAAGTTGGTACAGTTTCACTCTCATAATGGATCGGCACAGATTTTTATTCTGTAAGAAGTAATGCACGCTATTTCCTCCGTTCATTACTCTCAATTCAGGAATATAAAGCTGCAATTGGTGCGAAATTTTAAAATGGAAGAAGTGTACCTGCATGGAGCAATGTAATATAAGCTTGTGATAGGATTGAGTGTTAAGCCCTTCTTTTGGAGTAGAACTTGGGTAAGAACCAATCTAAGAGCTTCAGCAAATATTCCTGTGACTTGATAAACTGTGCCCACTACATTGAAATGAATTTCCCCATATGACGATATCACGACTCCAAAACTGACCAACAGCATGTTCAGAAATAAATCGCATCTTAATTTGTCAGTTCCACAAAGAACAGCCATGAGGAAAGTGGCAACTGGCACTGCCATCCAATATAAAGATAAAAAAAAAAAAAATTAATCAGTCAACTTTTTGTGCCTAACAATTGACATAAGAAGCCAAATGACAATATGTGCACATACTTAAGGCTTTGAGCATCTGAATGAAGGCCACAGAGATGAATAAGTAGGCTGTATTTCCAAACCTGTACAAGAGTATGCCCAAATTTAAAATATAAAGGAACATGGCTCATAAAACATAGTCTGACACAGAAGTCAGTGAAGTGCTACTCCAGACAGCAGGATAAATGACGAGAAGAACAACTTTCACAAATACCAGTCTTATAACAGCTAATAGAATGAAAAGTAGGTGAAACGCATTTGGCCTAGTGCAGATGATACAGTTTACCACAAAAACAACAAACATCCACACTTTCACTTATCTGTTTGATAGATCCTTTCATGCGTATTTGCATTTTAAATAAAAGTGGAGATGTTACCAGTCAGCAGCCCTCTCTCTCTCTCTCAATTCTCAAACACGCACACTTACTTATGAACAGCTGTTAAGGAAATTTACACTTAATCCTATCCTTACAAAAGTAAAATTATGGCTAGATTTTATGTTTGATTTTTGTAGTATCTCTGGCATCTGCATCTTGATCACCTAGTAGATAATTTAATTTGTGAAAGTTCACTTTGCTTACTTGTAAGTGGATCATCTTATTAGTCATATGCAAGTACTAGAAACGACCTAGTATAAGTGTGCTGGGCATTACTGGGAATAACTATAGATTTGAGGGTAAGAAACAAAGGTGTTACAGTCTCTTTAACATTTACTCTTATCATGAACTATAAGAAACAAAGGTGTTACAATCTCTTCAACATTTACTTTCATGTATATCATGAACCATAGTAAATTCAACTAGTACTAATTTGAGAGAAAAGCTGAACTACTCTGTGCAAAAGCAAACAAATGTGTTGTTGTAAACATCATGATTTGTCCTTTGCAAGAGCTGTTAGAAGCAATAATATTTATCGGGTGGGCTCCAGTTTATTAAAGAACATATAGACATAGTTATGATAATCCTAAGCAGTAAATTTTAAAGTCTCCTAGTAATAGGCAGTTCACAATTACTGCATAATAGGTAGCACGTCTCCTATGTAAGAGTACAAAACCGTGGAAGCAAGCAAGGATTTTCCGATCTATGAAAAATCATAACATACCAAAGACTTGCCGCAAAGAAAGCACTAATAGGAATTACACATGTCGCGTATCTGCAAATACCAAAAGACATGATCAGACTAGGTGCTATATGAAGTGAATAAGAATGAGGGGAACATCTCTTACATTTCAAAAGTCATCTTCACAGGTGATACAACCTGAAAAAAAGGAGGGAGGAATAGATATAGAATCAAGGAATATAAAACACAAAGGAAATAAGATGAGATTACAAAATGATAATGAAGTAGGAAATTATTGAAGGCTTAGAAGACAAAACAGTTGCACAAAATTAAAAAATTAAAAATAAAGGAATCAAACATATATATCTTTAATAAGAGTCATCCACAAAGCTGTGCTGCCATATTCCAATTTGACTCAAACCGAAGCTTCCAAACATTGAATCTAAAGTACGGAATTGGCTAGAGATAACAACTAAACTAGAACATCAAACTACAAGTTATTAAGTAGTAGAAGATATAAAAACCATCATAGGGGCACAAAAGATAACTCGTGGTAGCAAGAGAACAGTTACAACTCAATTCAAGTGCAATAATGGATCTACTTCTTCGTCTCATGGTAGCAAGAGGAATGGCACTAACAAGTCCAATTAGATAATAACTCTTGGAGTTCATAAACTATATTTATGTTTGTGTATTCAATATCGCTTCAGCCGTTGACATGAGTCACTCAAACAACAAGCATAATGAACTAATAATATAAAAGGAATTCCAAAACAATCTGTACCTTAAGAACACGGATAAGAACAAATGCCACGAAAGCCGAAAAGCCCATATGAATCATGGTAAGTGTTATCGGCAATGGGAAATTGAAATACTTTGGTGAGAGAACCCACTACAAACAAGAAAAAGTAAGAGAGGGATAAATGTGAGGTCATAAATATCGAAAAAGTGAGAAAGAACAAATTATAGAGTATACTGATGGAAACTATGAAGGTTCCACTAATTAAAAATTAATACCCCGTGCATATGTAACAAAATAACTAACATTTGTTGTTAGTATGTTTAACTATTTTAATATTTGTCAATTTTATAGAAGATTCCCAGAACATTTGAGACTCGGTCCTCTGTAAATAGACATAAACAAGACACAGCAGCTTTTACACCTTTCCTATATATGTTTTCTTCAATTTTTGTAGAATACCACATCTGCAGAAACTGGATACATTTTCTTGTGTATCTTTATAAGAAGGTCACTTTTCTCTTTAAAGTATATCAAAGGAACACACAAAGTTCAAGCACCATAAAATACTGCACATTGTATAATATTTCTGTAGAAAATAAGTAGTATAGGAGAATCTTATTTCACTTTTATCCTATTCCATATCATGACCATTTAGTCTAAACATAATCCCATATGAACAAGAGGTCTGTCTGGCTGCATAGCACTAAAATTCTAACTGTGAGTCTTACATAACTACAAGTTAAGGGTACCATTAGTTACGCACAATGCAAATATGAAAACTATGGCTAGGACTCTTTCCAAAAACACCTATATTAAGGAAAACCACATAAAAACAGACAAAAGAATCAACAGTTAACCATACCGATCATATGATTATATCATGGCTATTGAGCAAGAAGTACATACCTTGTTATACAGAATAACTCCCGAGGATAGCGTTATATATACTAAGAGATACAGGTATGTTAGCAGAAGGTGTTTGCTGATCATTGTGCCTATTTTGGTCCCTTTAAATCTAAGCACTCATGCCCTGAATACCACGTCCTGAAATTTGTCACTACTTAAACTAACTAAACTAGTTATTTTACAACAAATCGACTGAACAGGATGCTATATCTGCTGAGGGTGTTCTCATTCATTCCCTTGATAAGTGACAAAAATTCGCTTTTCCGGGCAAAATAGCTGAGGTTGCAACTCCAACAGCCATCCGAACCTAGAAAAAAGTACCAAAATCAAGCGGATAGTCAGAAATCATTAATCCATCTCCAAGAATCATCACCAAAAGAAAAATTAACAGCGCGACTCCATCACAAATGAATTAAGGTCCATTATAATCACACTTTATCAATAATTTCATCAATAATCTACGTTTTCCGGGAAATACACCAAAATTAGCAGCTACAGGCTGGCATTGAGAAGAAACGTCCCCAAACATTACAACAAACACGTAGCGCGCAAAGTCGAAAATCAGTATATTAGTGAATCAGCAGAATTTGAGAAAGATCGAACCTGAATACTACAATTAGAGCTGCAACTTCAACTGGGCCTCCGTAAAGCCAGTCGATTTGAGTTGGGTCTAAGGAAAAATCGGTGATGACGATTCAATTCCTATTGGGGGAAACAGTACAAAAATCTTGCTAGTCGCTCGAGGAAGTTAGAACTCTCGCAGCTAACAATGGATTTAGGATCTACAATTTTTGTGCAATATGTTGGAGAAAAGTAGGATTTAGTGAGGAAAATGTGAAAACACTGAACGAATCTTGGGTGGCGATGAATCAGAGAAGTAAAAACCTCTTCCAGATCTCAGTGCTTCGCTAATAGTAATGGCGATGTGTGTTTTATAAGTATTTTCGTTTTCCTCTTCAGTTTTCAACCACGTTAAACTTTTCGGATTTATTTCTTCGCTTTTAGTGGAGTACTATTTTATGATTGTTTTTATTTTAATCTAAAATTTCAGGTTCTTCTATTTTTTAAAATTATTTGGGAAATTGGAAATTGGAATAGCCTCGGACAGTAGCTATATAAGGATATTTATATATAAATATGGATGGCTGTCGATGCTTTCTGTTTGTCCTTGTTGATTAATACGCAATATAACATTTGATAAAAAGAACTTACTAATTTATAAGGATATTTATTTATAAATATGGATGGCTGTCGATGCTTTATGCAGATTATGCTTGTCGTTCATCAGGATTTACTATGAATGCATTGTGTTGATGCGATCAACACAACATTTGGATTCAAATTTTATGAGGAGCGATTTTTATTTTGTTTCAAATATAATTAATTTCATGATAAATACAATAATTTTATATATTTAATACAATGTTTTCAGTATTTATATTAACCAACCCCTATATTTAAAAAATAATAATTTTATATATTTAATACAATGTTTTCAATATTTATATTAACCAACCCCTGTATATAGAATAATTATTAATTATACAAATCATACTTAGTATTAAATGAGTCTAATATAAATATGTTATGAAAAAATATGAATTCAAAAGATAGAATATGATAATAGTTTAAATGTTACTCCCTCGTTCCATTTATCTTGGCACATTTTTTTTTTAATTTGTCTTATTTATAATTATACTTTTTAACAATAATATGTGGTTCATATCTTATCCTCACATTAAATAAGTGGTCTCTACCCACTTTACACTCTGAACATCTTATTTTAATCTCCGTGTCAAAAATAAATGTGTCAAAATAAGTGGGACGAAGAAAATATCATATAAACGAGTATAAATTATTATCGGTTGATGATGATAATGACTTTGCTGAATCTATATAAATTCATTACTTCGTTAAATTAATTCATAGTTCAGGATTCGAATTTCATAAATAATGAAAATTTCATTTTACGAATTTATATATTTTCACTGCATATTTTTAATATTTCATTTCATAACAAATTCATATTGTACTTATTAGGTAAGATAAATGAAATTTGTATTAATAACCATATATTTCCTTCGTCTCATTGATAACGGCTCATTATTATTCGACACGATTATTAAGAAAGAAAATGAATTACAGAATAATAGTGATAGAAAGTGGTAGAATTCATAATTTTTTGTGAGATAATGTGATTTTTTTTTTTTAAAACATATCATTATTAATAAGATAAACGAAAAAAAAACGATGAAACGGTCGGAGGGAGTAGTATATAAAATCTTCCTGAAGCACTGAATCACCCATCCATAATTTCCCAATTTCAACGCTAAAAATCCAAATAACAAAAGTCGAAGACACGAGTTCCACGGAAGATTAACCACAAAAAGGTTAACAATAATTGTATTTCTTTTCATTTGACCATTTAATAATACTAGTTTGTTGCGTTGTCAAATACTATATTGGGATATTATAAAGAATTTGATGTGGTTGTCTGAGCTCAACCGTCGTGTTTAATTTTTTTAGCATGAGTGGTGCATTTGGAGATTGGGAATATCATTATTTTATCAATTGTGAAAATCACAATACATATATATATATATATAGAGTTTGGAGCACCAAACTCTTTATGGAGTATAGTTTATCTATTACTATGAATTTATATTTCTACAATTAAAACATACCTTCCTTCAGTAAGAAGAATTTCAAAATATTTGCCAATAAAATCTAATTTAAATGGTAAAGCTGAGACAATCAATCTTTTTTTTTTCTTTGTAAAGCTTAGATTCAATCCCATTTGCAAATGGTGTAATTTTTTCATTTTTTGTGTGAATAATGATCTCGTTTGCATGCGATTATTTTCCCACTTTTGTGTAACGTAGAGGTCTCGTCTGCGTGCGAATTACTTATTTTATTATATTTAGATACTTATTATAATTCTAATTAAAAAATAGAATATTCAAATAAATAAATACTTCTTCCGTCCACGATAAGTGTGGTATTTTTGTCATTTTCATCGGTCCATAATAAATGTGATAAATATATCTCACAAATTGATCGAAGCTCAACTATTTGGGAAAATTATCATTCGATAGTCACCCAATTTGAATCACAGTCACACATTTGGTCGTTTAAAGTGACGACTGCAACTCAATATTTTCTTTGATAGATAAATTTATCCATGGAAGGATAACAAAAATTTATGCTTTGAAATGTCTTCTTTCTTTTTCAACATTTGACACACAAAAGATGATCACCATTTTTCCTTCCTTATTTTCACTTCAAGGATGGATAATATTATCCATCAATTTTTGAGTGGATAATATTATCCATCATTGAACTGAAAATAAAGAAGGAAAAATGGTAAACATCTCTTTTGTGTCAAATGTTGGAAAAGAAATGACACATTTTAAGGCATAAATTTTTGTTATTCATCATTTTTCATGGATAAATTTATCCATCAAAGTAAACGCAGCCTTAAAATTTTACTTTGCCTTCACGAATAAGGTACGATTCCATTTCCAGCAGCCATACCATTATTATGAATTTTACATGTAGAAGTTTTGGCGAGGGTTCTTGTGTTTGGTATGCTTTAATGATGATTTAATTTATTTTTGGTGTGCTTAGTTTCGTAGTTCCAAATCAGTCTTGCATAAGGATGATACTACTTGTTCTAATAGTTTTAACAAATGAATGAACTTGTGTTTCGCAACAAAAAAAATAAAGTAGAAAACAAAAAACAAAAAACAAATGAACTAGTGAGTTTTCGGTAATGGTTGATGATCATTATGGCATCGGATTCGAATCATAGTGTTATTAGTGTTCTGTTCACTAAACTAATGCAAATTTCATCTAAAAAGTAAAAAAACAAAAAACTTAAAAACTTAAAAACATCAAATACATATTAAATGTCTTGATTGCACGGGAAAAAGAACAATTTTGCTACAATTAAATCATAATATACCACCTTTGATTATTTAAAAGAAAATATTGCCCTTTTCGTCCTATTTGAATTAAATCATAAGATACCACCTTTAATTATTTAAAAGAAAATATTACCCTGCTCTTCGTCCTATTTGACTTTACCGTTTGCATGTATTTTATTCCGCATTGTTTCATTTAATTTGATTTCTTTTTTGATAATCACTTTGCACTATATTTATTATAGTATCACATATTTTAACACTATAATTTTTACCCTCTTAGTGTTGTAAGGTGGAAATGTTGAGATATCAAAGTTAATAATTGTGTGGGACCAACAACTATAGAAGGAAGGAACGTGGGTTAAATCTAGATCGACGAGCACAAGCAATCTAAAATCAAAAGCAATGTTAGAGCTAGGGCTGTAAATTCGAGTACCTGCAGGTACTCTATCCGTAAAATACGGGTACCCGTGGGACAAAATCATCTGAAACCCCACCCTCACCCGTCCCGCCTACATGTTACGGGTGCCCTTATTTCCCGCAAGTTTTGATTATTTTTAATTTTGCGGGTTTTTTTGTCCCGCTGGAGGGTATTTTGTCCCGCTGGAGAATATTCTTGTCCCGCAATGTGCGGGTATCCTTTTTACCCACGGGTATTTTCAACAAAACTCCCGTTTAATTCTCGAATCCCAACTATCTCTCTGTAGTGAGTAGTGAATTGACTATGAGTCTACGACTTAGGGAGTTATTTTCATATTTCCTAAAAATTAATTGATAATTATAAAATTATTTATTTAATTAAAAATTACATGCGGGTACCCGATACCCGCAATTTTTAGGAAAACAATACCCGCACCCGACCCTCTTCCTTGATTTTGCGGGTATCGGGACGGGTGAGGGTATACCTGATACCCGCAACCCGAATTTACACCCCTAGTTAGAGCCCTTAGAAGAATACCAATGGAGTTGTCGATAGAAAGCTCTCCGACGCTTGAATAAGTAAAATGGTAGAGAAATAACCGGCGTAATAAACGTGCTTCAAGTAATAACTATGATAAAAAGAGAACAAATATATAAGTTATTCGGTTAATCAGTGTTGATCTTGATGAACAGGGCAAAAATAACTGAGTATTGTAGAATGAAAGGCTAGCGGGACTAGTAGAGCTATCAGAACCCTAGAGAATTGGGAGCATGAAGGCGAAAGGGGGAAATGATGGATGAAAGATCGTAAGCTAGTGAGAGACTGGATATTACTTGATCTCCAATTAATTAACACAATAAATATTACTCCATCCGTCCGCAAAAAATGAGGCACAATTATTATATCGAGCGTCCGCAAAGAGTGTACCACTTTTCTTTTAAAGAAATAGTCCCACCATCCACTTTAATCTTTTAACCTTACAAACTCTTTATTTACAAAAAATACTCCAAATTCAATTTCAACCACACATCTCATAACCAATTTTAATTTCTCCATTACATTAAAATCATCACCAATTTTATTAAATCTCGTGCTCAGCTAAAGTGCCCCACTTTTGATGGACGGAGGGAATACTTTCTTAAATCTTGTGCCCAAAAGAAATGACTCGTATTTCGCGAGACGGAGGGAGTACATTTTTTGTGATAACCATTATTATTAACGCATCCATTATAAAAATTATTGCATCCATTATAATTAAAAATAAATTCAAATTTAGAAAGTTCATTTGGGCTCGCTTAAGCTCGAATAAACTTGTGAGATTTGAAGTATTCGATAAACAAAGCTCGAAGCTCGATTCAATAATAAACATATCAAATTTGAACACGATGATATTCGACTCTACTTGATTTGATTACACCTTTACAGACACCAATCTTTAGATGACTCGAAGTCTCAAACCCTCTAACTAATTAGTTGAAGGGATTGCGGCATACTAATTGAATTGTATTTTGTTGTTAATTATTTTTTATAAATATATATGTAATATTATATATTCATGAGATGATAAAGCATAATTTATTGGTAAGATATTTTCCTTCTTACTAATAAATTGGAATTTAATCGTCTAGAGAATTAGCGTGCTAGTGTGCTTTCATATTTTTAGTAATGACAAATATATACAATAAACATTCTCCATTAAGCATTGTAAATAAAATATAAAGTCTGATTGTGTCGGTAATCATATACAACCTGTGCCTTCCATTGTTGGATAGCCAAACCCCCCAAGAATCGACTCCTGGTCAGTGGTCACAATTGCTTGGAGCCTTGGACCACAACTCACAGGTATAGCCACTAATTAAATTTAACTCAACTTGGAATTTCACATCATTGCATGCTATACACCCCTTTAAATTTGGATTTATTCTTTAAATATGACAATTTTTGGAGCCCGGATTGGCATCTAGTACTACATCATAGAGATTTTGTAATCTATGTAAAATTGCCACTAATTAAATTTAACTCAACTTGGAATTTCACATCATTGCATGCTATACACCCCTCTAAATTTGGATTTATTCTTTAAATATGACAATTTTTGGAGCCCGGATTGGCATCTAGTACTACATCATAGAGATTTTGTAATCTATGTAAAATTGCCACTAATTAAATTTAACTCAACTTGGAATTTCACATCATTGCATGCTATACACCCCTCTAAATTTGGATTTATTCTTTAAATATGACAATTTTTGGAGCCCGGATTGGCATCTAGTACTACATCCAGGGCCGTCTCTGAGGGCGGGCCAGCATGGGCGACCGCCCAGGGCCCATCATTTTTGGGGGCCCAAATTTTTTTATATTCTCTTATATATATTATTATTATTATTGGCCTAATTTTCTTCTTGTGTATACTATTAGCATTGAATAAAAAAAAAATGAGGCCAAAAAAATTTCATCCTGAATAATTTTGGGCCCCCCAAAAATTATAAGGTCTAATATCATTTTTTGTGTATACTATGCGTATTGACTCTATCATGAAACAATTAGAAGGTCTAACATCTAATACATGTTTGACTATTGCTAAGAGTTTTGCATCTAATATGAATATGGAGCCAATATTTTTAATAAAATGTCATTTAGAATTTGAATATTTTGTAGTTGTTGTGGACATAACGATTACTTCTTTAAAATGTAGATTTAAAGAAATGAAATCATTTGATCATATATTTGGTTTTTCATTTGATTCGAAAACTTTAAAATTTTTGGATAGTGAAAAATTAAGACATTACTGTATTAATTTTAAATCTACTTTTACTCATTATATGAGTTAGATGATTTATTTATTGAATTAAAAATATTACAAATGAAATTATCAAATAAAATAACTTCAACTATTGAAATTCTTGAATTTATGGAAATTACAGATTGTTATCCAAATGTTGCAATATTGTTAACTATGTCTGTAACAGTAGCTTCGGCTGAGAAGAGTTTATGGAAGTTAAAATTATTGAAGACATATTTAAAAACGTCGATATGGCAAAAAAGATTAAATAGTTTAGCAATTTTTTGTATTAAAAAATATATTCTAAAAAATATTGAAATAAATGTTCTTATAGATGACTTTGCAAGTAAAAAAGGCGAGAATAAGTCATTTTTTTTATAATTATTAATATATTTTTTACCGAAATATTATAATATGACTTTAAAAAAAGTGTTTTTTTTTGTGTTGTTATGATGGTGAATAGAGGGCCCATTTTTATCGTTTCGCCCTGGGCCCATTTTTCGTCAGAAACGGCCCTGACTACATCATAGAGATTTTGTAATCCATGTAAAATTGTCACACTGTCGATTAAAGATTTTGATTCTTTGGATTGTCTTTTCATATTAACAATTGAACCCTCAAAATCGCAATTCAAACAATCAATAACTCAATTCACAACAGTTAGACAATCGACGATGAAATTATCTATTAGCTTAAAAAAAACTCTCATGTTCTTTTAATGGCTAATTTCAGTTATGAACCTGTGCAAAAATTATACTCCTTCCCTCCCGGAATAGTGTGTACATCAAACTTTGACATGAATATTACTCTCCCCGTCCCATTATAAGTGGCTCAAAACTTTTCGACGCAAAAATTAAGAAAAATGTGTAAATTGGTTTAAAGTGGTAGGGCCTACACTTTTTTAAAGGTTAAAGATTTTCATTTATAGAAACGTGTCATTTATAGTAGGACAACTCAAAATGAAATACATACTATTTTTAGTGGGACGGAGGGAATAATAAATATTAGGTGATTATGTTGTGAATAAAAAAAGCAATTCATTTTTATTATAGTGTTATGATAATGAGAATAAATAGGAGTAAAAAAGTTTGTGATGAATCATATATGGTGGAGTTACTATTATGGGATAGAGGAGTATAAGTGACAAATTTGCCATAAATCTAAAGGTTAAGATATTGTTCAAATATTTAAAAGATTTGGGCTAATTTGCATTAAGATCCTAAATGTCGCAGCCCGATTTTGCTAAGGATAGCTAAACCGAGGAATCCACGATTTGGGATGGGGATTAAAGAAACGGGGAAGAAAGGGGCGTCATAGGCACTTAAATTTAAAAGAAATAAATAAATAATATCCAAATAAGCATTAAACGAAAGCTAATAGAAGTCGAAAAGGTACATATATAATTTAACCTTCAAAATATAAGTTATACAGGTTCTCAAAGTGACCCGACATCTCAAAGACTTATTGTTTTATAATATATGGATACATCAAAGTTTTGCAGCGGAATACATAGCTAGTTATATGTATGAAGACATATACTAGACAGGTGAACTTATTACAACCCAGAGATATTCCGCTCAGCACAGCTCCATCAGCTCAACCTGCACATTTAGAAATACATGCAGGGCTGAGCACAAAAGCCCTCAGTGAAAACATGCCGGAAACATTTCATGCTTATAGAGCTATATATATTGTCATTGCCATTTCATGTGCATAATACAAGGAATTTGTTTGAAAGCCTTGTATTAGCTAAACTCATTTTCATTTCATCAAAGTTGTCTGCGCAGACTTTTCTCATCAAGTAAGTATCATATCTGTTATAACATCAAGTACTGAGAGGGAGGCCTCCCTCTGCAGCACTGTGATCGGCCAACCTGAAAGATGACTCACGACCACCTCAGTGTACACAAATCCTTACTAGTATCTACACTAGCATAGGACCGAATTCTTCGTCTCAAGCAGATAGATAACATACCAAAACATCAAATATTTAGCAATGCAATAACTTCAAAATATATTTGCAGTTCAATCATTGTAAAGAAAGTAAATGCATAAAAGCGTAAACATCTTGATTTTAGTGTAGGAAAGCCCACCTCGTTGCGTCCTTAAGTTAGTAGGCACGCGTCCCCTCCTTCCCTTGGACCGTTACTTCCCAAATTGACCTTCATTAAATGAAGAATCGGTGAGCCGAGAAGAAAAGGTCGGTTAAGAAAGGAGAGATTTATTCTAATCGATTAACCTCTTATAAACCTTATTAGAACCTTAGCATCAATCATAACCCGTATACGTACCCATTATTAAAACATTCTTAGTTACTACAACTCCTCGTCATAGTAGAATTAATTAATTATAACCGCCTTAGGTTATTATTAACTCCATCTAAAATCTAAAATAAAAGAACTACTCCTAAAGCAAAACAGTCCGCTTCTTTAGGTGATCAGTTCGCACTTGGTTTGAAATAAGTAACGAGAGAGGTACCATTAAAAAGGTAGTCAAGTCAGGGTTCGGTAGGAATTAACGGTTCTCAAATCAGATGACTACACAAAAAGTTATAACAGTTCTTTGACGATGTGTCAAAACTGTCAACTCAATTTTCAGCATGCTCTACCCTTAAATAGGGTCGTTCAACGAGGTCCTAATGCGTGCATAACATAACGTGGACTCATTTCTATACCTTAACTCGATATATCAAACATTCACAAGACTCTCTATCACATCACTACCATTTAGGCTCGAAACCATTTGTTCGAGCATCAAACACCAACACGTATGTGCGTAAATCATAACTCTCACAACTCACACCATTTAGTCAAATTGTATCATCCATCAAAACAAATATGATCAAGTTGTTATCTAGAAAGTTTTGTTGTTTTTGTGTCATCTTTAAAAATTCATAACAACCAACTCAATCATCATAAACTCTCATACCAAGTGATTTCAAAAACTTCATGAAGTGTAGTTCACTCTAAAAATGGTAGTTAACCAAAAAGGTTAAAGTTTTTTGCAGATATTGCTCTTTTAGTGCAGGCTGTCAAAGATTGACAGTTTCTGCCAATTTTGTTTAGGCCATTAGAAACCAAGGCAAACCTTAATAAAATTTCATCAAACTTAATCAGCCAATACTAAAGGTATCCTTGAAGGTTTGGTAAAAATTTCACAAGAGAAATCGTTCATATGATCTGCCAAATAAACAATAAAACTCATACACTTTTACTGTTGGAAAAATATGACAGCAGAACAGGGCATTTTTGAAATAATAAACTGCTCTGTTTCAGAGGTCATAAAAATCGAAATCTTATGTTTTTAGAAAGGTATTGGAGTCTAGTTTCGTTTAAAAAAAACGGTGATGCAAAATCCTTCATGGATTAATAGATATAAACATTTTTGTGAAGTCTACCAACAGTTGACAGATTCTGTCAAAGATTTTTCAAAATAACTTTAAAATAGCAAACATCATCCAAAAGACATGAAATTTTACGGAGACGAAATACACATATCATAGATAAACATATTAAAATTTCAAAGCCATCAAGCAATGAAAACTCATCGAAACATAAGCTTGAAACTGCTGTAAAATTTTGACAGAATTCCAGTTTTAATTTCGTTCAACAATTATCATCCATAAATTGTAAATCAATTAGCATGCTTCCAGTATATAAACACTCATAAACTCAATCAATTCATCAAACAAAATTTGAAGTACATGCTTGAAGAGAATGTATAATCTGCCCCCTTTAAACAACAGCCCTAGGTTTTGATTCAATTGAATCTCCTCTACAAAACATGCTTATAAACTCGTAGGGAACTGAAAGATATTGTGGACTAGATTAGGATATATTTGATATATTCTAATACTAAGTAAGACAGTTCAAGTGTGAATTACTTAGTCGTAATTGTTGACTCAAGTGTAAATTCCTTAGTCGTAATTGTTGACTAAGGAAGACAAGACAATTTAGAATTGTCTTCTTCGCTTATAAATAAGGAAGCTTGGTCTTACGAATAATATACGAAAACATTAGCTTAGAGCTTTTGGTTTGCAAACACTAAGAGAGCACTATAGTTTCAATCGGAGATTTCCTAGCTGTCGACGATTGAATCGTGCACTTGGAATCGTTCCTGCATCGAATCGACATACACGTGGATACCTTAGTAGTGGATTCACGGCAAGAATCGAGACGCACGGTTACCACACAACGAGTAAGTTATTCCTTTTGTTGTGTGCCTATCTCTACACATGATACATTTGTAAATCTAGATCTAATCCTTGAATGTATATTCCGCTGCGTATCATTAGATGATGTCAAGGATAACCTACAGTGGTATCAGAGCCCGGGGCTCGATTTACAATTGCTATTATGTTCTAATTAACTATGGGTTGATGAAATTTTAATTTGGAATTAAAGAATGTTCAAAATCTGATTTCTGGAATTGCTTGGACGATTTTGGAATTGAAAATTTTGAAAATGATTTGCTGAAATTGGATGTTCATTGGATGAACCTACTGGCCCTTCGCCGGACGCTACCATCGACCACCGCTGATGCAGAGGGCGTGGGTGACAGACGAGACGGCGGCAGGTGGTCGGGGCTCGCCGGTGTGCCGCGCCCGATCGCTTTCCGCCGCCTATGTCGCGCTTCAGATCTGAGGTGCTGCTGCCCCTCTGTAATGATCCCGCTGACTCGGGCTTGAAGTCCGATGGTGGGAGACGACGGCGTGGTGGCGTGTTGGTGGCGAGACGACGCAAGAGGCGTCGCACCGGTGGTGGTCTCGCGCGGCGGACCTGCGCGCTCGCGGCGAGGGCGCCGCTTCTTCCTCCGCTGAAAACGCGTCCCCTCCGACGCGGCTTCGAGCCGCGACCGGCGTGGTGACCTCCGGCGTGGACGCACGACGTCTGATGGCGTCGTTGCTTCGCGCGCGGCGGCGACGGGCTGACGGGCGAAGAGGCGGCAGCGGGGCTCCGGGCGAGGCGACGGGAACGAGAAAGGAGGCGGCAGCTGCTGCTGCAAATCCTTTTCTCCAACCCTTGCTGCTGAACATGGTTTTGGGCTGCTAGGTGTTTGGGCCCGATCTGGGCCTATTTATTTGATTAAGTGGGCTTCTGCTATAGACCATTTATGGGCTGCGAAATTATTTAATGAAAGGGGCTGGGCCTGCATTTCATTTAAATGATTTTTGGACTGGCTATATATATAAAAAAAAATCTTTTATTAATTTTGAATTAATAATTGAACCCCAATTTCAGAATTAATTTATTAATTGGATTAATAAATTTAAATTATTGTTATTAATTTTGAATTAATAATAGAAATAAATTTATATTAATTTAGAATTAATATAAATTGATTAACCCATATTTAATTAGAGAATAAAATATTAATTTGATTAATGATTTTATACGTAGAGATTTTATGTCTTTATGTGATAAGCATGCTATTTGATTTTATGCTTATTATTTAACTATAGTAGTCAAAGACCGCTTTTATCTTGGGTAGGCGGCGCCCAATATATGTAGTCCGCTTTGCTATGTATGGGTAGGCGGCGCCCAATATGTGTGGTCCGCATTTTATATGCCTGGGTAGGCGGCACCCAGTAATTGTTTTGCTATTTAATATTGGATATTAAATATAAGCAATTAGTATCACATACTAAATCCCCATTAAATATAAGTCTTTGTGTAAGCACAAAACGCGTCGTCCATCATAATTGTCTGAGCAACCCATCCTTTTCGATCAAGAGTATTTACACCCAAGTGTTTGCTCTAGTCTACAAGGCCAAGGCTCATTCATAGGTTGGCACCGTGTGATGGGGTTGACTTGCTTGATCATTTGTGGCGTGAAACTCGACCAAAGTGATTTAAGGACGCAGATTAATTAGATTAATCAACCGAGAGTTGCAAAATTGTTGTTGCAATTGGCTTAGAGGCCTATTAAGTAATATTATTGCAGTCATCAGCCCAAGCAGAGGCTGCATAATATTGACTTGGATCTCGGACCACTAAGATTTATATAACATATAAATCCGTATTTTACGTTGGGGGCGTAAAATATGTCAAAAATTAGTGGGAGCTAATCAATACGATAGCCCATTGTTTGATTAGTGATACAATGTGATCATAGTTTATTCTTTCTAATTTGCTTTTCTTTATTTATTGATCAGATAATATGTCGAATTTGTCATTGAAATGTTTGATGGAAACAAATAAGTTGACTGGGTCAAACTTCACGGATTGGCTCCGTTGCTTGCGTCTGGTCTTAAGGCTAGAAAAGATTGAGTATGTCTTGGACAACCCAATCACTGTCATTCCTGACAAGCAGTCTGCTGAGTATGCATCATTTGATGAGGCTGCTCACAAGAAGCATGTCGAGGATGCAACATCGGCACAATGTGTGATGCTGTCCTCTATGACTACGGAGTTACAGAGGCAACACGAACACATGTTCCCTTATGATATGCTGAAACACTTGAAGAGTCTGTATGCTTCAGAAGCTCAGACTATGGAGTATGAGATACTCCGAGATCTTTTCAAGTGTAAGCTTCATGATGGGGGTCAGGTTTCTGATCATGTACTGAAGATGATCGGGTTGATTGAGAGGTTGGCATCGATTGGAACGATGCTACCCGATACTGTCTCTGTCAATCTGATTCTGCAGTCTTTGCCTGCCTCATTTGAAAACTTCATTGTGAACTTCAATATGAACGGCACGAAGGCAAGCCTGCCTGAGCTTCATAACATGTTGAAGACCTATGAGTCTTCCACCTCTAAAGGCAAATCTGTGCTCATGGTGAGCTCTGCTGCCACGTCTTCCAAAAGGAAGTACAAGCAGAAGAAAAAGCAGAAGAAGGCATTTGATGCTAGTTTGAAGCCTAAAGGTGGAGGGGCTCAGAAAAGGCCGAAGTTGCCAAAGGATGAGTGCCTATTCTGTCATGAAAAGGGGCACTGGAAGAGAGACTGCCCGAAATACAAGGCACAAGGTGCATCGGGTATGAGCTCGGGTATGTTTGTTATTGAGATAAACATGTCTATTAACAATTCACAATCTTGGGTATTAGATACAGCTTGTGGCTCACACATTTGCAATAATGTGCAGGGCCTAAGTGAAACCAAGAAAGTGAGGCCCGGAGAAGTCGATCTACGCGTGGGAAATGGAGCAAGAGTTGTTGCCGAATGCGTAGGGACTTATAGATTAGATCTTCCTTCGGGAAATAGACTAGTTTTAAGTAATTGTTACTTTGTTCCTTCTATTTCCAAGAATATTATTTCCATTCCAATGTTAGACATTGAAGGTTTTTCCTTTCATTTTGGAAACGGTAGAGGTTCATTTTCATTTAATGGATTGTTTTATGGAAGTGCCTCTCTTTTGAATGGTTTATATTATCTTGAATGTGAAAGAAGTGTTCTCAATATACAAAACAAACGACCTAGGCTGAGTAATACGAATAATACTACTTATCTTTGGCATTGTAGACTTAGTCATATCAATGAGAACAGGATAGCAAGAATGAGAAAGTTAGACTATCTCACATCATTTGACTTTGAGTCATACGGTGCTTGTGAATCTTGTCTCAAAGGAAAGATGACTAAGAAACCACTTTCTGGGAAGGGGTTACGAGCCAAAGACTTGCTAGAACTGATTCACACCGATGTGTGTGGACCGTTCCCTACACAAGCAAGAGGTGGATATTCGTACTTCATAACTTTTACTGATGATTTTTCGAGGTATGGATACGTGTATCTCATGAAACACAAATCTGAGGCCTTTGAGAAATTTAAGGAGTTTAAGTTAGAAGTCGAGAAGCAACTTGGGAAAAGTATCAAGACTCTTCGATCAGATCGAGGAGGGGAATACTTAAGCCATGAATTTCTTGATTACTTAAAATCACATGGAATTCGGTCGGACTGGACACCTCCGGGAACGCCTCAATTGAATGGGGTATCCGAAAGGAGAAATCGAACTTTATTAGATATGGTTCGATCCATGATGAGTTTTGCAAGTCTCCCTTTATTCCTTTGGGGCTATGCTCTACAGACCGCTGTTTATATTCTGAATAGAGTTCCTTCGAAATCAGTCGAGAAAACACCATATGAGTTATGGTGTGGCCAAAAGGCGATTCTTAAACATATACGGACCTGGGGTTGTCCTGCGTATGTTAAAAAGATGATGACTGATAAATTGGAATCTAAAAGTGAGAAATGTTATCTTGTGGGATATCCTAAGGAAACAAGAGGGTATTATTTATACGTTCCCGGTGATCACAAGGTGATCGTTTCACGGAATGTGACGTTCCTAGAAGACATTTATGTCTCTAAAGAACAAGGTCACAATACGATAGAACTTGAAGAAATTCAAGAACCACAAAATAACATAGAGGATGAAAACTTATCTAATGGTGTGGACAAGAATTCAGTGGGAGTATTTGATGATCTATTGGGAAGGGGAATATCTCTTAGAGAGACACCTCAAAACAATGAGATGCATCAAAGACATGATGATACAATAGTTGTATTACCACCACCTCAAGAAAATCTTGAGGAAATCCCTGAAAATTCCGGAACTGTTGAAACATTCAACACAGAGAAACCTCCTCACGATCAGAATGTACAACCTGAACAAACGCAAGAACAACTCCATAGGCCTCGTAGGAATCGTCGAGCACCTGAAAGACTTAATCTATTGGTTGAGAACCAAGATGATGAAGTTGATCTGGATGATGATGAACCTAAGACCTATACCGAAGCGGTGTCGGGCACCGACTCGGAGAAGTGGCTTGAAGCCTTAATTTCCGAAATGGACTCGATGTACTTCAATCTAGTCTGGGAACTAGTTGATTTGCCAGATGGGAAATATCCCATAGGCTGCAAATGGATCTTCAAAAAGAAGAGAGATGCAGATGGCATAGTACGAACCTACAAGGCTAGGTTGGTGGCAAAGGGTTATAGTCAACGCGAGGGCATTGATTATGACGAAACCTTTTCACCAGTCGCAAAGATCAAGTCCATTAGGATTTTACTTGCTATAGCTGCATACTATAACTTTGACATTTGGCAAATGGATGTCAAAACCGCATTTCTCAATGGAGAACTTGAAGAGGAAGTCTATATGACTCAACCTGAAGGTTTTGTATCCAAAGAAAGGCCGAATGCAGTATGTAGGCTAAAGAAGTCCATTTATGGACTTAAGCAAGCTTCTAGGAGTTGGAATATTTGCTTTGACAGAGCTATCAAATCGTTTGATTTTGTCAGAAGCAAAGAGGATCCATGTGTTTATAGTAAACGCAAAGATGGGAACATTGTCTACCTTATCATATATGTTGATGACATTTTGATTATGGGTAGTGATCGTTCTATGATGCAATCCGTGAAAGATTGGTTGGCTAGTTCCTTCATGATGAAGGACCTGGGTGATGCTTCCTATATCCTTGGGATAAAGATCTATCGGGATAGACCTAATAGATTGTTGGGATTATCACAATCCACCTACATAGACAAATTGCTAAAGCGCTTCTCAATGGAAAATTCTAAGAAAGGATTTCTTCCTATGGGACATGGTATAATCTTGTCTAAGAAGGGTTGCCCTTCTAGTGACCAAGAGATTGAATACATGAAAAGGATCCCATATGCTTCTGCTATAGGATCGATAATGTATGCCATGACATCTACTAGGCCAGATGTGGCATATGCGCTTAGCATGACAGACAGATTTCAGCAAAATCCCGGTGAGGTACATTGGAGAACTGTCAAGACTATTCTAAAGTACCTTAGAAGGACTAAAGAATACTTCTTAGTCTATGGTGGACAGCCAGAGTTATCAGTTACTGGGTATACTGATGCTAGCTTCCAAACAGACCATGATGACTATAAGTCACAGTCTGGATATGTCTTCATCCTCAATGGTGGAGCAGTTAGTTGGAATAGTTCCAAACAAAGCACTACTGCCGACTCCACCACCGAAGCCGAGTATATTGCTGCATCTGAAGCTGCCAAGGAGGCTGTGGCTCTGTTAGAATTCGTGAAAGAACTGGGTGTCATTCCAAGTACCAATTGTGCAATACCGTTGTATTGTGACAATACTGGTGCAGTTGCGCAAGCAAAGGAACCAAGACCCACGAATAGAAACAAGCACATTCCTCGAAGATATCATCTGATCAGAGAAATAATTGAAAGAGGCGATGTTAAATTAGAAAGAGTACCCACTGATGATAACTTAGCTGATCATTTCACCAAGCCATTGTGTATAGCAAAACACAACAAACATTTTGAGTGCTTGGGTGTTAGACATGTTGGAAGTTGGCTTTAATTTAGTGGGAGTTTTGGTTTGAATGTCTTAGAAACAATTTGATTTGAGACATCCTTACCTGATCACATTTATATATGTTATTTGATTTCATGGGCTAGTGCATTTATTAGAATATTTGGTTTTATTGTTTGACTTTATTCTTTTATTTGTTCCCTTGAATTATCACTACTATTAATGATGTGAGACATTAATGGTTTGAGTGTAATTCTAAAGATGCCCTAACCAATGGTCATCAAGAATGGGATATTGATGACATGCGATAGGTTAGCATGTGGTCTGCATCATATTCTTAGAGAATGTAGTTGATCTCACAACTACGAGTAATTTGATTCTCGTGATGGACACATGGATATTTTGGAGAATATTGGTATACCCTACTATTAAATCATTTGTTCTAGTGTCTATGATTTAATAGTGTATGGAGTATGTAATAGTCCTTTGACTTGAGGTCAATACTTATTTTGTTTGTTGAGTGGTGTGCTTTGACCAAGTACAATGCTTGCACTCCATCAAAGGGGTAGATACGGCTTGTGTTGGGTACATCATGAGGCAAATGGAAATGGTAGTTGAGCCAAGAATAGGATTCATTCCTCGATTTGAATTTCGAGAGAACACTTCAAATTCTCTATATTATTTGACCGTTAGTCATTGGCCAATGCAAAGATATATTCAATTAGAATAATTGAATATGATCGGAAGGGTCATTTAATAAAGATGAGATAAAATGATTGAGCTATTGGGATAGACACATGGCAGATCCTAGGCTCAATCGAGTGGTTCGTGAATGAAGGGATATTACATAAACTTCATATAAAGGTTTGTTTACAGAATCCACGTAAACGTTCTTCATATATCGAGTTCGCTACACAACGCAGTCTAGGAGTTTTGTGTAGACTTTAATTTGATTATCGTCGATAATGGAGGCCTAAAGGGTCACACTTTATGTGTATTGTTGATTCGCTTAAGAGTGCAAAGTTAGTGCTTGGTGTTTAATCTAATGCTAGTCCAAGTGGGAGATTGAAAGATATTGTGGACTAGATTAGGATATATTTGATATATTCTAATACTAAGTAAGACAGTTCAAGTGTGAATTACTTAGTCGTAATTGTTGACTCAAGTGTAAATTCCTTAGTCGTAATTGTTGACTAAGGAAGACAAGATAATTTAGAATTGTCTTCTTCGCTTATAAATAAGGAAGCTTGGTCTTACGAATAATATACGAAAACATTAGCTTAGAGCTTTTGGTTTGCAAACACTAAGAGAGCACTATAGTTTCAATCGGAGATTTCCTAGCTGTCGACGATTGAATCGTGCACTTGGAATCGTTCCTGCATCGAATCGACATACACGTGGATACCTTAGTAGTGGATTCACGGCAAGAATCGAGACGCACGCTTACCACACAACGAGTAAGTTATTCCTTTCGTTGTGTGCCTATCTCTACACATGATGCATTTGTAAATCTAGATCTAATCCTTGAATGTATATTCCGCTGCGTATCATTAGATGATGTCAAGGATAACCTACAGGAACAACATACTTGAAAATCAAAATGATCTAGACTCGAAACTGAAAAAAAACAGAAATTGGAGTTGAGACATCTTGAATTCGCAGTCTCCAAATCGATGTGAGAATGGGAGCCAACCTTAATTCGAACTCGAAAACAAAATCGAACTGAGACTAGGGCTTGAATTTCGGACTTGAGCTTCACCCTGATACTCTCATGGCTTCTGTTCTTGCATGCGTACGACGGTACGAGAGAGAGAGAAGGCAGCGGCGTGAATAAGAAAGAAGAAAACAAATATCTAACTCTATTTTTCTTTTCCCTTTTCTCTTACTCCCTTTTTTTTCTTTAAACATCTAAATATCTACTAATTAAACAAATTACATAAAAATCGTCCATTCCCTTTTTCCTTTTTCCTCTTTTAATAAATAAAACTAATTAGATTAGTAAGCTATTTTCATAACTTACTAATTAAATAACAATCATTACTTCATTAAATCGAACCAAAGTCGATTAAGAAATATTCTAATCCATCCTCTTCAAATCTATAATCTTAAAGAAATCCAACAATTAGTAATATCAAATAGCTTCAAGAAAAAATTAAATAAATGATGCAAAAATATTAATTAATCATATTATATTCTTAATCACTGAATTGAAACTCAGGGTATTACACTAAATAAGATTTAAATTACAATTATCTCTTGTTTAGAAAGATCACATTAATCCATACTATATCAAAAAAATTAAGATTTCAATTGGAAATAAATTTCAAATTGATTTCAAATTTGAGTAATAATTTTATAATTATAATAAAACTAAAAGTTTATTTGTAATCTATATTTTTTCTTTTTGTGACTTTTTTTTATGTTCTTATTTTTTAAGTTTATTTTTTTCAAAAATTGTGAAATTCGACTAATTATAAAATACTTTATATATATATATATATATATATATGTGCATATCAAATCAAAGATCAAAATAAAAACTTTAATTTGATATATTTTATGTAAATATTTGATTTAAATGGTAAAAGTCTATATATTTAAAGATTAAAATTTGAAAAAAATATCTCTCTTCCCTCATCGTTTTATGAATAAAGCCATTTTCAATTCTTTTTAATTTTTTACTTTTCATAATACTCCATCCGTCTCATTACTTTTAGGTACAAAAATTAAGAAATGTATAATTAGTAAATAAAGTGAGTTGGTGGAAATAGAAAAAAAATTGAAATTTGTAAAAGTAGGTAGAGAGAGAGAGTAGTTGATGGGCCCATTAGTTAATTAGTGTCTCAATTATTTGCCAAAAAAATGAATATTATGACATTTGTAATAGAATATTCTATGAAAATTGAGACATTTATAGTGGGACGGATGAGTATCATTTTTTATTATTGTGAATTCTTCTTTTTTTTCTTTTTTTTTAATATTCAGCTCGAATATGTTTAATTAAATAAATTTTTTTATTATATTCATAAATATAATAAATAAATTAATATTAATTTTATATAAATATAAAATCGTTATCCGTACAGCACGAGCCTGAATTAAGCAAAACGAGGATTTTCATCATTTCATGTGCCAATTGGGTCCGCACGTTAACGTGGATTTTCATGTGCCAATTAAGCGAAACGAGCCCGAATCTTAAAAAGTAAAACGTGGATTTTCATGTGCCAATCAAGCGAAACGTGGATTTTGAAAGATTTGGATCTAATTTGTCAAATATGCTTACATTAAAATACAAATGCAAAAAACCACAAGCATAGTAGTGTTTATTGGTATTTACCGTAAAAAAGTAAGGGTAATTGGTGTACAAATACATAAATTTTACTAATTTTTTAATATTTAATATGAATTTTAAATTATAATTATAAATACATAAACTTTACTCATGATGTGGATAATTTCTCGCTACAAAAATTAATCTTCACGGTTCAATTTTTTGACCCGTTTTTATATTTTGAATTTATGAATAAACGACGAAATTGGCTTTCCGAAATCCCAAATTTTAAAGACGAAATTGACTTTATGAATTTGTGAAATTTCATAAAATTTCTTAGCTATATTGCTTGACACATAGTAGAACTGTAGGAACCATATTTTGACATATGATTCACGTGCACGTGATCCATTTCGGATATCAAACGAATACATACAAAAACCATGTGCCTATAGCAAGAGGATAGAATCTTACTTGCAAATCCGGCAATGATCGACTCCAGTGTTGATCTTCCAACTTGTTCCCACGGCAAGACTTGACGTTGGATGGCAACGATCTTCAAGTCCTCTCATTTTCTTAGGGAAACGCGCCGCTTCACTTTCTGTGCTCCCACAGATTTCTCTCTATTTTATCTCACGTAATGTCACAAGTAATTAGAATTAGTGTTGTACCTATTATTTATACTGAGTATTAAAACCCTAAATAATAAGCCCATCATCTAATTAAACTAAAACAAAGCCCATAGGCTTAAGTGAGAAATAGATGGACGGACGCCCCATATGGAGTGAAGCCTTTATTGGGCCAAGCGGGGATCTACTAGCTTGAATAAAGTTTGGCCTCCCAGTGCTCGATTTTCCTATTCAGCCCAGAATAAAATCGAGACACAAGTATTAATTTATTCCACTAGAAAATTAATACTGAATTACCTCTTTATTCTTTAGGTGAGTCGGGGCTAGTATTAGACTTAATTAATCCCCGTGTTTAAGATATCCAATATCCATTAATTAATTAATTCTTCTGACGATCAATTAATTAATTAATTAGTCGTTTAATTATAAACGACATCTCGAGTGCTACCACTTAAACTTATTATCGTATCGGAACTAATTCCACCTGCAGGGTTTAATACGATAAACTTATTAAGTTCCTCGAGAGGATATTATCATCCTGTTATTAGCAGGACACGGTTCCTTATTGCAATATAATCGCATGTCAAATAATAATTGCTATCACCCAAAATATCGAGTATATTGAGCTTCAAGAGAACTCTCACCCATGATAAATCAAAGCAATAATCAATCTATTATTCACACCGATTAATCCAACTAAGGTTAAGACTATTTAAGTCGCCGAGATCTTGATTCTTAATTAGTCAGAATATAAGAATTCATCTCACTGTGATCCTGTTCAATACACGAAGGTACTAGCATAAATAAATAGCCAAGACAAACTATTTATCCATTTATGCTACAATCTAAACCAGCAACTCGTCCATAGTTGCCTCGATTGTGAACTCAATTTATATCTCAACTTTTTCCAATTATATGATCTTATGTAATCTACAACACACCATATAATCTATAGTATGAGATAAATTGGACTATAATAGGATTATGCAATAACAATATTTCAGATAGAAGAATCACAGTGAACAAAGGAATCAATGTATACAAGCATAAAGTCTTGCTTTCAGTATACAACCCTTCAAGAACTTGCTGCAACATATTCTGCCTCACATGTCGATAAAGTCACGATGGGTTGCTTCTTTGATGACCATGTAAATGTGGCATCTCCAACATAGAAACAACAACAGGTGATGCTTTTCATTTCATCTAAATCTCTACCCCAGTCGCTATCCGAATAACCGACAAGTCTAACTTATTGATTCGAGGAATAAAATAGACCATCATTCAACGTACCTTTAATATAGTGTATGATCCTTTTGGCAACATTTAGGTGTGATTGATATGGAGTCTCCATGTACCTACTGATTAGTCCAAGTTGTCCAACTGCATAAAGAATGTCAGGTCTAGCCGTTTAATGCAAGTAAGATTGTCACACCCCAATTCTTGAATGAATAAATATAATCGAGGTGCAACTAATTCATAAAAATAAACAAGGAACAACCTTGTAAAAACCCGAAATAGGATAGAAAGTCGGGCTATGCCCCTTTGGATCACAAGTTTTGTTTCATGCTTCTGACAACCGACATTCATTGGCATAAATTAAGTAGTGAAGAGTCTAAGCTCGGTCAGGTATATCATTTGAAATTTAACATGAAGATCTTAAGTTGGGAAAAACAAAAGACTGATATGAGTAATTGCTACAGCGGAAGTCTAACATAGGAATTTATCGCTAGCCTCAGCTCCGTCCCGTCAGCACCAGCCAGCCAACCTGAAAACATTTGAAAGTATTTTTGGGCTAAGTACTAATGTACTTAGTGGGCATGCATTTTCTGAAACATCTCATATTTTAATAAAGACAGTTTATCCAATTATACTTGACATGACTTAGAAGGTTTTAAAATGAAATAACTTCTAAGCATGTTAAAATATTTTCTTTCATTTGTGCGCACATGTCACACTCCCTTTCTGTTACTCGCTGTGATCCCGGACCTCTAGCCACCGACGGATCTCTGTCTCCCGCTTACTTGAACTGAGGGCGTAACCCAGACAAGTTTACTTTGACCTCGGGACGCTACCCAGGCAGGCCTGATATTTCTCATGCTCCGGAACACATCCAGCCGAGCACCCTTATAACGCCTCTGGTTAGAGCCCGATGGAGATCAACCCACCGAGTCAACTAACAAGTGTACACAATTCTCAAACAACGTATTAGGTCATAAGAGAACCTCAATTGATTAACTGCGCGAGCCTTAAACAGAGTAGAGTGTACATAAACATTTTATTGGATAAACAGTTTTCATTACATTAAATAAACAATTTGCATTTCATTGAAACATTTAGAGCTTAATAACTCAATCATACTTTGTACATTTGGAAAGTAATGCCCACCTGGATAGGCAAAGCCTGAAGATCATACACATAAAAACCTGTCTTGGGAAAGCAGCGCTAATCCCCCTGGTCACAAAGCCTACAAGAAATTCTATTCTTAATAGGTCTCGTGAAGCTAATCTTAAGTCATGGTGTAGTGCTTAATATTCTATGATTCACTTAGCCGGGTTTTCAAAATTTAATAAATAAATAATTGAAAACATTTCTCTTGAGTTAAGAACACCAACAATATTCTTACTCATCTTTCTTTAATAATTGGAATTATAAATAAAACCAATTAAATCATAAATATTTTTATTGCAAAATATAATGCAATTTCATGTCATGCTTAGCATATAATAAGTAATTTACTTAAAATATGCACATAATAATAATATGATATTATTATGAAAATTTACTCTTTGAAAATAATTAATTAAACTTAATAAGTCTAATTAATTATAATAGTGTAGCTCCTTTAAATAAAATCTACACAAATCCTATTAAATAAATACTTGGGCAGCCCATGATTTAAAATAATCAAAGGCCCAGCTTAATAAAAGAAAATCGGCCCAACTGACTCGGCCCAAAATTAAGAAATAACCCAGCCCATTTAATTAAAAATCTCGGCCCAAATACTCATAAAAAAAATCGGCCCAACTCTCGGCCCAACACTTAAACTAAGCCCTAACCCAACTCAATTTCCAAAACCCAACCCTAGCCCAAACCCTTCCATTCTTCCCCCCCTTCCTCCCTTCAGCCGCACACACTCTAACACAAACACACACACACTAACACAAACACACGCACACACTCAGATGGAAGAACACACACACACGCACGCCAAGAACTCGGTCTCTCTCTCCCTCTTCCAGAAGTAAGCTCGCCGGAGGAGCAGCGGCGACGAGCCGCGCCATCCTCGGCTCTCTCTCAATTGCCCGTTCCTCCCTCTCCCTCGGAATTCCGCTGCCGCCGCCGCCGAAGCTTGCCAGAGCAACAGCGACAGCCGCTGACGATGCTCGGATCTCCCTCCTCAGGTCGACGGTACCAAGGCCGCCGGCCATCACCCCTCTCTCTCTCCTTCTCGGTCCTGCCAGACCCCACCGCCGCTGCTACTTCACCCGGCGACTACAATGACCAGCCACCTGAACTCCCCCCCCGTCCGTGGCCGGACGACAGCAACAGCAAGGCTGCCGCGCCCTGGCCTCCCTCTTCCACTCTCGCCGATCTCTCCCCCTGCTCTCTCTCTTCCTTGGCGACAACAACAGCAAGGCTGCCGCCTCCCTGAACTCCCTCTGCTCTCTTAACTCCCCCTGTTCTAGGTCCGGCAGCCGCGGTCAATGGCTCCACGCCACCACCGTCAGCACACCCCTCCCTCTCTGAAACTTCCGGCTACAGCAGCCTTGGCTGCCACCGTCGACTACACACCCTCAGTTTTCCCGACTCAAACGCTCCAAACACTCAAATCCGACAGACAAGAACAAAGTTCAAAACTTCAATTATCGACATGTTTCAAAATATTTCTACTCTTCTTTCTTCTCTTATTTAAAAAAAATAATCATGCTCTGATGTATATATATATAATGTACATACATATATGCTTGTGAATGTGTTGGTTTTACTGGAGTTGTATGCTATGAATAATTTAGATGAAAAGCTCAGCAGAGTAAAGAATTTGAGAGAGAGATATGCAGTGTATGGTTTTAAAAAAAATTGAACCTTTGAAGCTCTTTGCTTTGCTAGGGAGTTGTTACTGCACAATCAAGAAGGAAAAGAACTTAGATTCTTATTGCTGTAGAAATAAGCTTGCTGCAGGTTGAGAAATTTGGTGAAGGGGCCTTGCGAAAATATTTTGGTGGAATAAGTGAGAGAGAGCTTGGCTGTTGTATATCTTTGAAACAACAGAGGAGTCTTGGGGAGCTGTAAAGATCCTGCAAGGAGCTGTAAAGATCCTGCATAAGATCTGCTAAAATTTGGGATAAGATTTGCTAAGATATGTAATGATTTGATTGCCTGTAAAGGAGTAGGTGTAGTGAGTGTATTGCAGTAGGGAAGTTGGTGATGTGCTGCAGTAGAGGAGTTAGTGGTGGGAGTAGGTGTAGGAATAAAAATAAAATAAAATAAGATAAAATAAAATAAAAAGTCTTCCAGGTTGTACTATGAAAACTGTAATAATCGTTCAGTGTTTGGTTAAATAAAAGCTCGTAAAAATGCTTTGAATGCTAAATTAAATAAATATGCGACGCACATAAATTTAATAACTAAATTTATAAATGTTTTTTTTTTAAACACTTTTGTTGGAATTAAAATAAACTCTTTTTCTCAATCCGGCGTGAATCATCTTAAATCTAAGTTTAAAATAAATTCTAAATTTAGCTCGGGGAAACGGGGTATTACAAAGATACCTGAGACTGCCCACGAGACTTTTGAAGTATGTCGGATCCACGTGATTCTCCTCATAAGACTTTTTGAATTCTTGTCCACATTTGACTGGAGTATTTACGAGTGCATGCTCGTATGGGCACTTCGTAAATCCATCTTTGCTTTGCACCACCTCAATTCTGAGAAAGTGTGCCATTAAACCAATATCGGTCATCTCAAACTCCTTAACCATACTTTTCTTAAACTTCTCGAACATCGCCGCATTGTTTCCTGTAAAGATCAAATCATCAACATAGAGGCAAACATATAAAACGTTACCTGCACCATCTTTTTTCATGTAGAGTGCATGCTCGTATGGGCACTTCGTAAATCCATCTCTCAGAAAATACTCATCGATCCTTGTATTCCAAGCTCGAGGTACTTGCTTAGGCCCATACAATGCTTTTTTGAGCCTGTAAACTTTATTTTCCTGTCCTCTCTTGATGTAGCCTTCAGACTGTTCCACATATATTTCTTCTTGAAGAAACCCGTTCAAGAAACCAGACTTCACGTCCAACTGATAAATTCTCCAGTTGTGTTGTGCAGCAAGTGAAATAAAGAGTCTGATAGTCTCCAAGAGTGCTACGGGAGCAAATACATCACTGTAGTCGATTCCTTCATTCTGACTGTAACTTGATTGTCCTCCCTGTCTCGGATAAACGCCTCTTCCTCGGTCACAATAGTAACCACGCCCGCGATTCCCTCATCCACGAGATACTGCAGGCTCAAACTTCTTTTCTTCTTCTTAAATTCACTTTTACTTCTCAAACCTTAAATCACCTTGAACTATTCTTCATGCTTCTATATTTATCTTTTTGCATCTTGATCCTTCTAGGATTTTCTTTATGCCCCTTTTGGTTATGTGTATTTATTTCTAAGTTCCTCTAGAATTTTCTTTATTTAATTGAGTTTAACTTTCAACACTCCTCCCTCCGCCGCTACACCCCCCATCCTTCCATTTTGCGTCGCTACCTACGAGCTTTGTTCATCTCTCTCTCTCTCTCTCTCGCCATGTGTTGCACCACCACCTTGTGGTCTCGATTCTCCAGCGCTGTCGTCGCCACATCAATTCTTCAGTGTCGATTTTTATTCTGCCTTGATCTCCACCGCCTTGCCACCATTTCTTCCCGACATCTCTTTTTTCTCTTTATTCTCTAGTGTCGCCGTTGACTCCAAAATTTTGAGATTGTTATATACTTTTGCGAAAATAGTGTATAACAAAAAAAAAATAGAATTGTGAAAAAAAGTGTGTAACAATGTAAAATATATTGTTAGTTGTTACACACTTTCTGCGATTGTTACACGATTTTACGGGTTAAATGCATGTAATATCACCAACTTTGATCGAAATCCAAATTTAACACGAACTTAAAAAGTTCCAATTTATATGGGTAGCTTTACTTCGAGTTCAATTCCGATTTTTGTTTTCCCCAAATTCGATCCTACGTGCCATTGACGTGGCTTGCCAGATTTTGCTTTAGTATTTTTCGGGCTACGAGCAAAAGGGTTAAATGCATGTAATATCACCAACTTTGATCGAAATCCAAATTTAGCACGAACTTAAAAAGTTTCAATTTATATGGTAACTTTACTCCGTGTTCAATTTAACCCCGAGCAAAACACTGCGTTTTGTTACAAGCTTTCTCTCTCACACATTTGATTATTTTTCCTAATTCTTACCGAAAATTCGAAGGCCATGGTGGCGAAAACTTTGATGGATGAGCTAGGACTCGGTTTTAGGAAAATGACTCACCTGAATTTCCAGCGAGGGAAAAAAAGAGAAGAATGACGCGAACTAAACGCCAGAGAACAAATCAGTGTAAAAATTTGACTTTTAAATTTGGAAAAAACAAAAATTAGTGCTAAAATTGAACACAAAGTAAAGTTACACATTTAAATTAAACACAAAGTAATGTTACATATTGAAAATGGACTTTTTTAAGTTACGAATTGCCACACGTCATTGCCATGTGATTTTTTTAACATCACCGGAAAATGAATCGGTGCTAAAATTGAAAACGGTGTAAAGTTACCCATATAATTTGAAACCTTTTAAGTCCGTGTTAAATTTGGATTTCGATCAAAGTTGGTGATATTACATGTATTTAACCTTGATTTTACAAGTGCGAATCGAAAAAAGTATATAACAATGTATTTTGATTACAATGATTTTTTTTTGAGGGAGATTACAATGATTATTATTTTCACAATTTTATTTATATGAATATATATACTTTTTGCTTTATGATTTTTAAATAGAATAAAGTTTTTTGCATTTGCAATAGACCACAAAAATTCCACTGAGCCCATGAGGCCATGAATCCATGATCGGTATTACCCACAAGGCCACAATAACGGGGCACACTTCAAATATATCCAAAACGACGTTGGAGCGGCCCCCGAGGGATATTTCGTTGACTCGAAGGGATAATAAAATGGCTACAAGCCTACAACCATCTATCGTCGGTGTATCTAGACACACACTCGCACACAATACATACAGTGAGCGTGAGAGGAGGTGGTGGAATGGCTTCGCTCGTGAACAAGCCGCTCGCTTCTCTGTGCACGGTCATCAAGTCGGACAGCCGTTCGCCGGCGTCATTCGTCGCCGAACGCTATCGCGTCGGAGCACCGAAGCTCAGCAACAGCATCAGGATTTCCAGCGGGGGCGTTTTGAGTAGAAAAAATAGCGGCGATGCTAATGGAATCGTGTGTAAAGCAATATCTATGGAGGCGGAGACGGAGATTGAAGGACTCAACATCGCTGAAGATGTTACTCAGGTCACGCTGTAGTTCTATACCCACTTGAATTTTGATGAGATATGTTGATTGTGTGTTTGGATTTGGATTCGATGATTTTGTTATATACATATGAAATTGGTCGCGAACTTGAAAGTTTTAGATTCTTATGAAAATGGAAACCGTGTTAGTTTTATTAGAGAATGTACTTAGCATCTAGCGAGTGCCTTTATTATAAAAAGGCGAGTGATTTTCCAAGCTCAGTTTTGATGATTGGAATGGAATATCAAAGTTATGTTTTCTGTTAAGCCAGTTAAAGAATGTTATTGCCTTTTGCGTATGGAGATTCCCAAATCCTTGTCCTGATTATATTTATGACAAGATCGTTATAAATGTCCTGGAAATATAAAGGTGTTCAGCACTAATCTGATGCTTATATTATTTCTTAAACTTCTGTTCATTTTAACGTTCTGAAAATTCATCGTGCGCCATTTACAAATCATGGAAAGAAATGGAAGGGTCTATAAAGAGGGTTTTGTCGTGTGTAAGCTTATTGAGGATATGCTTTTTGTAGCTTTGGGACATTCTTGTGCAGCTATTCTTTAAATTAGTGATGGCATCAGCTGATCAAAGAACAAATTTAACATGACTTAATACATATTGAAAGGATGAAATTGTTGTTGTGCCTTCGTTGAGTTGTTGCTGAAATGATATGAACTTCATAGTTAATGAACGTGCATACATGTTTCGGGTTTTGGGTGCATTTATGCAGCATTTTGTCTCTGGCAGCAAACATGATTTCACATATAATATAAACATCTTATATTTCATTGTTTATTTCCCTTGGCCGTGTCATTCTCTTATAGCTTTGATTTTGAGTTGTTATCTTTTATTGTTTGTTTTCTCAATATTTTTTTACCTTCGAACAGCTCATTGGCAATACACCAATGGTTTACTTGAACAATGTTGTAAAAGGCTGTGTTGCAAATATAGCTGCAAAGCTTGAAATTATGGAGCCATGTTGCAGTGTTAAGGATAGGTAAGAGCTTTTAGGTCATCACACACAGTCTTTTGTATTTGTGGCTTTAGAAGATATATTCATTTTTGAGCTTAAGTGCGCATGTTTTTTGCCATTTTTGACTCATTAAGTATTACAATTTTTCTGCCAGCAAAGTTATAGATAAGTTAATCTTGAGGTGTTCCCATGTTAGGCTTATTTATGGTAATATCATCTTTCAGGATAGGATTCAGTATGGTTACTGATGCTGAACAGAAAGGGCTTATTACTCCAGGAAAGGTAAGATGATGAATCACAACAGTTATGTGCACACATTTTTCAATCAGCTGTTTTCTTTTCTGGTTTGGTCGCTACAGACCTAATACAAGGATAATCCTGGTTTGACCTCTTTCATAAGTAATCATGTGTGACACACTTGTTATACAGTAGTACTTTCCCACATGATGATCTTTTCTTGTGTTGGATGTACTCTGTCCTAATTGGTGGACTTTGGCTATTTTGTAGAGTGTATTGGTTGAACCTACCAGTGGAAATACAGGAATAGGCCTTGCATTTATTGCTGCTTCAAAAGGCTACAAGCTCATCTTGACGATGCCAGCATCCATGAGTCTTGAGAGAAGGGTTCTCTTGAAAGCATTTGGAGCTGAGCTAGTTTTAACTGATGCAGCTAAAGGCATGAAAGGAGCTGTTCAAAAGGCTGAAGAGATAGTAAATAGCACCCCAAATGCATACATGCTTCAACAATTCGATAATCCTGCAAATCCCAAGGTTCCTACTAATGTCCAAACTATCTTAAATAATGTTTGATGCCCTCTTTTCTTGAAATCAAACAGTGGCATTGTTTCTTAGTTTATGAACCCTTTGACCTTACCAATTCTAGTCAGTCGGTACACAATAATAACATGTTTTGCATCTAATTTCATCATTCATTCTTTATGCTTGCACGTGATCCTCAATTTGAATTTAGGAATAGCTTTTGGTGTGCTGCACTTTTACTGGTACTAAAGTGAATAAGGATGCGATCAGAGTCATGATAAGGATTCTGCAATTCTAATTGCATTTATCCTGTAGGTTCACTATGAAACCACTGGTCCTGAGATCTGGGAAGATACAAAAGGCAAGGTGGATATACTTGTTGCTGGAATTGGCACTGGTGGAACCATTTCAGGAGTTGGCCGTTATCTCAAAAAATACAACCCTAATGTTAAGGTAATGCATTTTCTTCAATAAACTCTACATAATCATAATTGCTCCAGTAAAATGGCCTATATGCAAGTCTAATATAGACAATGACCGGCTGTAGAATATTATTTTCTCGAATTAATTCTTCCTTGTTAATATCAAGTAAATTCCTTGATTTAGGTTATTGGCGTGGAGCCTACTGAAAGCAACATACTTTCTGGTGGAAAACCTGGTATGATGGCAACCTATTATGTCTTTGCTAAGTTGTTTTCCTGTTTACATTTGTGTACGGTTTTGGTATTTGCAATTTGAAACTGCAGGGCCTCACAAAATTCAAGGGATTGGAGCAGGTTTTATTCCGAAGAATTTAGATCAAGATGTGATGGATGAAGTTATAGAGGTCTGGTTTTACCTTATTGACATATTTTTCTAGTATATACATATTAATTTGCCTTGATAGGGTAATTCTTTCCATTCAAGTTATCTATTTATCAAGAAGACTAGAAGGGTGTGTTTGCTTTTTATCCCTCTAAATGGAGGGATAACAAAAATTTATGCCTTTATATGTTTGCTTTCTTATCCCAAATTTTACAAACACCATTTTTCCTTCCTCATTTTCACTTGAAGAAGGGATAATATTATCCCTCCATTTTGGTGTGATAATATTATCCCTCCTTAAAGTGAAAATAAGGAAGGAAAAATGGTGTTTGTGTAAAATGTGGGATAAAAAGCAAACATTTAAAGGCATAAGTTTTTATTATCCCTCCATTTAGAGGGATAAAAAGCAAACACACCCGAAGAGTAAAACATCATTTTGCTTATAACATAGCATTTCACAAAGAACAAATAAGATATCATTGACTTGCTATCCTCATAAGTCATAACTCATGAGCCATTGATCAATTTCAGGTAGATTCATTCTTTTAACATGGACGACTTTTATTCATAAGTTTGGTTGTGCCATTCTTTTGTACATGGGTAATTTTTGCTCATAACTTTTTGCTTTGGAGATTCACTTCATATAAACAAAACTACAACACTCTTTAGTAGACTTTTTGGCTTTATTCTATGTCTTATTTACTCTTATAATAAATTGTGTTTTCAGTTTTCCTTGAACTGGTTCTATCTTTAGTAGTTCAAAGGTATCAAAATCCATGTCTAAGCTAGGGTCCTCTAGTAACTGGCTGCAGCTTTAAGCCCGATTCAACTTCATACTACCTGTTTCCCTGACACATTTATCTTGTGAATGTTTGTTAACTAACCTTTAGCTGTTCAAAATAGTATTTTTCATGATTTTATTACATATACATATTTGACTAATAAGCTTTGTCCTTTTCTGCTGAATGACTTATGTTTCCTTGTCAGATATCAAGTGATGAAGCTGTGGAAATTGCAAAGCAATTAGCTCTCCAAGAGGGCCTGCTGGTTAGTTAATCTTGATGATTATCTTGTTATACCAAAATATCTAGAGGTTACAATATACCCGATTACTTGTTGTATCAATCAAAGATTGACTATTGGATATGTTCACTAAAAACATCAGATTTCCATCCATTATATGCAAGCACACACATACATACACACTGTTTATCACAGACCCTCTAGTCTTTCTATTGTTTCTAAAGCTTGTCTATGACGTATGTCAAGTCTGGAAATGATTCGATTTAATGTGCCGCTGGTGTTTATATTGAATATGAATATTGTATGGTACTAGTCGTTCCATAAGCTTGTAATCTTTGAATGAGTATGTACTGAAAATACTAACTGACCTACTAATAAGCATATGTTCAAATCATTGTTTGTGAGAATTTCTAAGTCTGTGTTTCTTCTGGAACTTTCTGTCCAGGTGGGTATTTCTTCTGGAGCTGCAGCTGCAGCTGCTATTAGGGTTGGAAAGAGACCTGAGAATGCAGGAAAGCTTATAGCGGTAGTATATTAAACTTGTTCCACGTTGAGTATATCTTATGTTTGTCATGCTGCCGTTCTATTCCTATCGACTTCGACTGAAGTTAGATGCAAAAGCTGTGATCTTTTCACAACATCTTTGTACCTGGTGTATGCACAATCCAGTCAATTTTGCTTATAGTTGACTGCAGTAAAATAATATGGATTTTGATTTATAGAAATGCTATTACTTCTTTATATCCTCATTTGAAATATTGTTTTGTTGTAGGTTGTGTTTCCTAGCTTTGGTGAGCGATACTTATCAACGGTTCTTTTCCAGTCCATAAGAGAAGAATGTGAGAAGATGCAGCCTGAAGCATAAATTTGATCCAGTAGTTAGAATCAAATAAGAGTGTTGATTGGTAGAACGCTTAGCTTTTGCTCTCCCTTTTTTTGTTTGCCCTCGAGAAAGAAAGAGTAGTCGTAACGACATCTGAGAATGGTGAGTTTTTGTGGTAGTGTTGAACCTCAAGTATTGAAACAATGCCACAGTTCTTGAAGGAGCAGTCATGTTCAAAAGGGGTGATTCATTTCATCCATCTTCTTCTTCTTATTATTCTACTTGAGCGCATCTATTATCTAACTGGTGTAGAATCAATGAGTTGCATAGTTCGTATATTTTACTTTGGACTTTGTGACCTTCAAATTATTTTTTATCCATTTTGAAAGGAGCAGCAAATATGTCGTTTTCTTGAAAAATAAATGAAAGTTTCAAATATTAGTATTTTAATTTCTATATTCATGAAAATATATTAATAAATTTATGCAACTTTATCAATAAGAGATACGAAAGATATGTTAAATATTGATTTGGGACAGAAAGATCAATTCTACCAATTCAAGACAGAATTCTCCAAGGCTTGCCAGTATTTCTCAGGAAACATGAGACTATTTATTGTAGGGAAATGTCAAGGTTCATAAATTTAGACTAATTTTATTTAGCATTTTCTTGAGATTGAATATTGAATTTGTTCATCTAACTAGGGCGGGATAGTATGATATATGTTACTAAATTTATCATACGTTATACCTTACCTTAATATGATTATTCGGCATGAAGAAATCTCATGTATTTATTTTATTTTTATCTACGAAATTAAAGAGTGTAATTAGTGTATAAAGTGAGTGGGTGAAAAATATTTAATGATTATTTTAAGTGAATTGGTGTGTAAACTGAACTCACTGTTAATAATATTTTAAATAATTTTTTTATTATTAAAAAGAGTATATGACATTATTAGTGGAACGGAGAGAGTAAATATCTCACTCTCTCACACACACACGTAATAAACGGATTTGTATCTGTAATGGGTCGAGCCCAGTGACGGCCCATTTTAGTCCAAAATTTAAGCAGCTAAATTGAAGTCGGTTTCGGTTTCGGTTTATCCACATTAGCATATTTTCATATGCAATTTCAGTAGAAACTGAGAAAAGAAGAAGAAGCTGAAGTTAGTAGGGTTTGAGATCAGGTGCGCTCTTTCCCTCTTCAGTATCTGATTCATTTACTTTTGAATACTATATTCGATATAATTTACCAAATTGAATTGCATGATTACTTAAAAAGGATATTGTTGGAGTATTGAGTGGGATTTCGGGAGCGATGCTGGGAATTGAAACAGAGCTCGTTCCAGTAAGAAACGCAGCGTTCTGTTTAATTTTTCTGATACCGACGCGGCGCCATTCTAATTGAACTTAACTTAATTTTTTCCTCCCTTTGCTTCCAATTTCCTTCCCAACCGTGGTCCGTGAAGACGATCAACGACTGCAGTAAAATCTGAGTGTCGCTGCTTTATTTCCTGACCTTCAAAATAAAACTCCGAAACCATTTGAATGAAATTCTGAGCCTGTGAGCCATTCTGAAACTACGCAATTTTGTTAATATTATTTTCCCTTTGTTGTTTGTAATTGGTAGAAATTCCATTTTGAGCTGAGGGAGAGAAAATTTCTGCAATAGCTCGACTGAATATTAACAATAAATGCTGGGTATTAATAGCCAAATTTAAGAACAAGCCCCCCTGGTTTTGTAAGATGTAAAATTGTTTTTCTTTTGGAGTGATTTTGTTAGAGAACGTTGCCTTTCTTAGTGGATTGTGCACAGCAAATCTAATGCAATGTATAGGAAAATGAGATAGTAGTTCAATGCATTAGGAACCTAATTTTTAGTGAAAAATACGAAAGTTAGGTTTTCAGGTGTAGTACATCAGGTATCATTCCCCTCGTTTTGGAAGAGCAAGGTCGAAATATACTTCAGAGCTCATCTGCCTGGTGGAAAGGCTGGATTGAAATAGTGTTGAATAATTATGTCCAACCAACCAGTGAGTTCTGTGGAGGCGTACCTTTATATCATTGTATGTGTTATTGTAAGATATTTATGGATTTATGAGGCTTCTTATTCATGAACAACTTCCTTCAGTATAATAGACAGTCTATATGTGCCATGTTTTTTAAATATGTCTATGTGCTATGTGAGATATGGAGCAACATCCTTGTGCCCAGAAGAAGTGGTGTGTCTCTATAACTTGCTCGTTGCTTGTTTCTGCTCTAAGATGGTTTGAAGTATTAATGACTGTAAGTTTTGGTTTTCCTATTTTTGGGCATATCTATAGAAGTATTGGATTGTGTTACAATGAAGGTAGGGTATTGAACTATTGTATTTAATTGTGAATGGCTTATCAGTTGACTTATTATATGTGCATCGTTTCAGTTATTTATTCTGCCACAGATGGTAGAACAGTGTGAGACTCGAAATATGGTGCTCCGTAGGTCTGTCATCTGTTTTCACAATGAATGTCTTCTTTGAAGATTGGCAGATATGGAACTTTAGTAATTTCCTTGGGAACCCCTGAACAAAGAGAAAGAAAATGAAGGGTTGCTTGATGAAATTTGGGTAAACAATATGATGACCTGGAACTTCTAGATTTTGCGGTTATCAATAGTAAGATTTGCACCTTCTAAGAGTTATATTGGTTTCTACTGATCGGTCCACGTGTGTTGTGCAAGACTAATTTGAGTTACTAATTATGCTACGATTAAGATTTGCACCTTCTAAGAGTTATATTGGTTTCTACTGCTCGGTTAGGTAGTTGGTTGTGTCCATGTTCTACTGTCAGTCCCACGTGTTGTGCAAGACTAATTTGAGTTACTAATTATGCTACTATTCTACTGGACATGAATGACATTGACAATTGAAGCCTTGAGAGTTGAGATTTTATGTACCGTCAATTAACAATTTAGCCTTTGTTTGTTGAACCTGTTTACAGGGAGCATAGACTAGAGCTGTTCGTTCTGAGATGTCTGGGATTTCAGGATATCGTGCCCTTTCACCAAAGACCAAGAATGCGGTTGTTGCCGGAGGCCTGTCTGCGTTTGTCTTTGGGGTGTATTTCTACACGATGAGAGCAGTTGGTGGCACAGATGAACTTCAGGTGGCTATTGACAAATTTGAAGATCAGAAGCATAGAAATGAGCAAGAAGCAACCTTGGCACCTAAGGCTTAGTTAATAAGATTATATCTTTATCAACAGAAACTGTGTAATTAGGTGAAAGTTGTGGCAGCCTTTTTTTTCTCATCAGACTTGTTACGGTTTCTTGATATTTAAATAAAGTCCCAATCTATAATTTCTTTGTTGCACTTCGCCAACCTTCCACTCTCTAATTTGTCAATCTTGCGCAAATAAAGTTTCAATTTACAAGATCTCTCATTTTGGATTTATGCTTTACTTTGGTAATTTGTAGATATACCATAAGATTGACTTGGCTGTGCAGAAAGTGGGAGATGAAGGATGAAACGTGACTTCAAAAACAATTATTCCCACCATCCCATTATTGTTGTGTTCTTTTGAAGAGTGAGTTTTTATTTTCTCCCGTCTCACTTATTTTGGCATACTTGTCCTTTTATTTATTCAATTTATAATGACAATTTTATTAATTATCTCATTAATTAATTAGCCCACTTATTTTGGCATACTTGTCCTTTTATTTATTCAATTTATAATGACAATTTTATTAATTATCTCATTAATTAATTAGCCCCGAAACCCAAATTCAATACACTCATTCTAGCGCCGCCTCATCCCTATATCTACTCTCTCAACTTCTCGTCTCTCGTCCGTCCTCTCTTTCTCGCAATTCTCTCATTATTTCTCAATTTGTTGGTTAGTAACTCGAGCAATTTTCGATCATTTGATTGCTCGGTAGATGTCAATGAAATCTTAGCCTCTTTCTCCCCCTTCTGATTTCAATTTATTTTTTTTACTTTTCTTGCACATTTTTTTGGCGATTGGTGGTTCATGTCATCATGTGTATAGCCATAGGACTTGTAAGCATTAAAAAATAAAATAATTAATCTAAAATTTGGAATGTACACTTCTCGTGTGGATTTTTTTTTTAAGTTTTATTAATGTAAAAATTTGACAGAATATGCAAAAGGTGAAAAGAATAATTAATGAATTAAATAGGTTATTAGTGTAGCCCTTAACTTAGTAGTTCTACCCACTTTACACACTAAAGACCATTTTTTAGACCACTAAAAAAGTAAATGTGTTAAGAATCAAGATGAGTAGGACGAAGGAAATACTTTTTTTTATAGAAATGAGCTAATAATTTTGAATTTGAAGAATTAGTTATTAATTCACCGAAGGAAATACTTTTTATAATAATTTTGAATTTGAAGAATTAGTTATTAATTCACCTTAATCAAATGTTTGGTTTGCATGATTGAGCCCGTGATTGATAACTCAGCCCGCACCTAATCACCTAAGTAATTGTTTATCACCTTAAAGTTGGGTGGATTATTTATTCAACCCTCCAATCCTATCACTCTTATCAATCTTATATATCCCATCTTCCAAACCAAACACCTCCTTGGTAGTTTAGAAGTGAAACATAAATTAATGAAAGCATTTTCGCACTCTTTTACCATCATTTTTCAAATGATAGTATTAATGAGGTACAGGAAGCTAAACATGTATCAACACCTCATAAAATGAAACTCTGTTAACAAAGAACTCTTATGGTATTTCCTCTCATAGTAGTAGCTTCATTGTCAATGTTAGTACAGATCAAATATCGATTCCATCTATTAAAGGAAAAGAGAAAAAAGGGCAAAGTGATTGATGTAGCTTCTAATCCATAGACAGATATGCTTTCAGTCTTCCAGCAACATGTGGGATCAGATCGATGCTTTCGTTAACAGAAAGGTCTACGCATGACTCCAAATCGTTACGGGCAGCAGTGCTGTTGTTTGTCTGGAGCTTGGCCGCCTCATATTTATCTTGGCAGACAGCCAGAGACCTGCTCAATCGTTCCTGCATGTAACGAGATCACACTTCGTTGGAGATACTTCAGAATAAATCACAATCAACCACCGTATAATCATTTTCTTCAAGATACTTCAGAATGAATTCTAACTAACCAAAGCATAACCATTCATACACCAGAAAACAAACAGCAACAGATTTAAACAATACGAACCATCACTTATATTTTAGCTAAATCGACTTGATGTTTATGGGTTCATGTTACTTACATCATACAAGAACTTGTATAATTACTTTCAAAGTAATACTTGCTACTCTCAAGAAGTTCTCTTCAAAACTTGAAATTAACTTGTATAATTCCTAACCTCGAGTAATCATAGGTGTGGTAAGAGCTAATAAGTAGTATGACTTCTTATGAGAAGAAAAATGGTAAAAAATCAATCTTTATAGGTTGGAACTAACATACATACAGTTTAATAAAGAAAACCATCAGAGAGGCAAAATAAGGCTTGAAGGGCCTAAGCACCTAAAAATAAGAGAATTTTCAAAACAAAATCTTGAGAAATGAATGATATAGATCAAGAGTCTTTTTCATAAAAGGAAATCACACAGCTTAAGAAGTTCATTGCACAGTGAATGAAACATTACAAAACATATCAAAGGGATCAGAATTCAACCACCATAAACAGCACAAGATGGCTTATATCAGCACTCAGCAACATTAATTTTTCGATACAAAATAGCTAAACCAGAGGAGCGTAGAAAATTGAAGGCGAAGGAACACGTACTTGAAACTTAGCCATTTCGGTTTCGACGAGATTCTGGGCCTTGAGCACGGGCACGCTGCAATGCTCCACGCAGTTGCTTATCTCTTCCTGCTTCATCCTCCTGTCGAAACACTCGTACGCGCACTTGAAGTACGATTGCTGCAGAGCCCCATCCCAAAAAGGAAATTCAGAAATCAATTGAATAACATAGATGATGGTAGAAAGGGAGACAAACCTGAAGGGTGAAATTAATGTGGTCCTGGACGGCGGCGAGATGTTGCTGGGCAGCGGCGTTGACCTCGTTGAGCTTCCGTCTCAACCTTTCATTCACCATTGCCTCTTCCGCTGCAGCTATGTGATCCATGCTTGTTACTTTTCCGATGAATTCGGAATTCGGAATTAGGGGTTTAAGGGTTTATAGGAAGCTCAACAAATTCCCTATGGTTTCTTGGGCGAGGGTCCCGGATAAAATGGTCAAAGGGAGATTTATTTTTTAATGAGGCCCAAAACATTGACACAAACAAAATTACTTCCTTTTGGGCTTTGGGGCCCCATTGGGCTTCAGGTAGGAAATTTTTAAATTTGAACAAAAAAAAAAGTGCTCAGTTGCTTCATATTTCTTCTCAATGGATCAGAACAATGCAGGTAACCCAATACCCACTTGGAAGTATTTCATCACAGCACTTGTAAATGTGCACCAGCCGGGAATCGAACCCGGGTCTGTACCGTGGCAGGGTACTATTCTACCACTAGACCACTGGTGCTTGATATACTTTCACCTAAAGTTCAATAATATAATTTGTCGTATCAACACAATTGTCAATTGTTAGGTAGGAATTCAAATACTACTTCCGTCTACGATATCGTTTCCACTTTGTGAACGACACGAGTTTTAAAAAATAGTGGATAATAGTGAGTGGAGTTTAAGTCTCATTATTATTGTGAGTGGAGTTTATAAATGAAATTGGAAATGATATTGTGGACGGACTACAATGACAAACGTGGAAACGATTTCGTAGAGGGATCAAAGTTGCTGCTGAACAAATTGGTGATGAACAAATTCTTAAACACACCACTAATTTTATTTTTCTTAATCTTCGTGTCGAAAATATATGTGCCATAAATAATAAGACGGATGGAGTACAATATTTTTAAGAATTTGAATCTTGATGATAGCAAAAAATTTACTAATTTTTTTAATATCGTTATTTAACACTATATAATGCTTTATTCAGCACTATATATTGATTTATTCATTATTTTCATATCTCACGAAAAATAACAATCTCACTAGAACCTATATATAGACCTAAATATTAATTGGGTCCTTATTTTCCGGAGGTCCCAGCGGTCGGAGGTCCAAAACCGCCTGCCTCCGAATCCTGACATAACCCTTAGCACAGACAAGCAGCGAATCGGCCGAAATGTTGTAAAACAAACAGAACCTGTTGATGAACTTATAGTTGCACTTGTCTGCCGTGTATCCAACTAAACGGGATCCATGCTCCTTGCTCCGCCCTCGTCTCAGCTCTCTCCTGTAACCTTCTAATTCTTGGACTCAGCCCACACACATATTCCTGAGCTTTCTGCCCTTGAGCAGATAGTCCTCTTAAATCACCCACTTTCCATACACTGATCAAGTGCTCGAGGATGTCGGCATAGTCTTTGGCAGTGTATACGCCGAGGCGCTGAGCAACAGCTGAGAAGTTGCCGAAAAGGTTATCATCACGGCCATCATACATCATATAGGCCGGCATGGTGATCTTCTTCCTCATCATGTCAGCAAAAGCCAGCACTGTTGCATCAGGGTCCATCTCGAATAGCTTTCCTGATATCTTGGTGTATGCAGCTTCATGGCGCTTCTCGTCTGCTGCAATGGTGCCACAGATTTGAGCTAGTTTGATGTCCCCATGCTTCTTCGCTAGCCTTGCAGTGTTGCCATGGGAGATGAAAGTAGCTCTCTCTTGGAAGGATGTATATATAAATCCAAGGTATGGATTGTTCTGTGTCCCAACATCCTGACAAAAGATGAGTTCACATACAGCTCAGTTAGACATACAAATTCAACTGCTCACAAATGCCATTCCCTGATTATTTTATTAGGGATCCATTAATTGTAAAATTTTCATTGAAAAATAATAGATCAGAAAAAATGAAAAAATATTATATTTTTTTTTCACAAGTTTACTAGAGATTAAAAAAAAATATCGAAAAATACCCAAAGATAATAACGAGATGCCGGCAGAAAATTTTCTATTAGTAAACATGTGAAAATATATATTTTCTTTTATTTTTCAGTAAAGTAACCTTAAGGTTATTAGCATATAAATACAAATACGTTGAACTCTCAGCATTTTCTAATTTTTTCTGAGAATATCTTTTTCATGAAATGAAAATAACGACAACATTTAGAAGAAGAAAGAGTTGTGCCATTTTGATGATATGTCGGTAGAGCCACAACTTCGACAGATACATTAGTATCAATTTATAAAGAATAAATTTTGTGGGAAAAATCAAACAAGAAAATGCAGAATAAACTAGAAAACGTTCAAAATTAGTGTATTCAGGGACCGACCGAGGAATTTAATAAATGACCGAGCGAGATTACACCGGATGATTCTAATAAAATTTTAATAAAGAAAATGAGTTGAATCTTGAAAGAATTATTTGAAATTAGACAATCATGATAAGGCGAGATTAACATATATAGATAAAAAAAATTAAATATCATATATATATATAGGTAATAAAAAAAAATTGACCGGGTGACGGGCGAGGGTGCCTGGACTTTAGATACGTCCCTGAGTGTATTTACATGCAAATGACCATAACCATTTTGTGAATGACCTTTTGTTAATCATTCACGTAGTGCCCTGAGCCATACAATTCTTGATCAATTAAATAAATGTGTATAAAATTAAGTAGGCAATTGATGCAAGTAGCAAGAGCGAGAGCAACAGGAAAGCATTGAAATATGGAGCAAACCAAGACTCACCATTCCTGAACCAATAAGATATTGGATAGTCTTGTCAATTAGTTTCATATCCACTCGTCCAGATAGGTAGAGATACTTATTAAGAAGATGACCATGCCTATTCTCCTCAGCAGTCCATGCCCTGTTCCAAACTGCCCAAGGAGTGGGGCTCGCCCCTGTTTCATCCCGCACACCATCGAATGTATTCAGATACGTTTGATACGTAGGAAGAGCTTCTTCGGTGATCATATCGCCAACCAAAACAACAAAATAATCATCCGGAATCCCTTTGGCTCTTTCCCTCAATTCCTTCACCTGCTCCTGAAAGTCATCACGACACGGATCCGGCAGGAAATCCTGAGGCTGCCAGCAAGTTTCTACAGGCTTGAGGTGGATTAGCACATTATCCTCAGCCCAACCTTCCAAAGATTTAAATATCTCCATTTTTTGTGGAGGCATGGAGTGTGTTGTTACTTGAACATGCACTTTTTGTTGTGGACTGATGAAAGGCTTCTTTATAGTCTCAATATCTCTACAAAAGATTCGTGCAGTGCAGTGCAGGCACATAGAAATTATTAACTGCTATTTTGGAACGCAGAAATATGAAGTATTAACATTCAAGAGCATATTTCTTGGCTTATGCAAGGCAATGATGAGGTTTCCAACACATGAAGCAGAGTGATAGAGAGAGCAGGAAATATGCACTGAAAATAAATAAGGAGCTTACTTAGAAGCAGAGCGAGCCATGCATAAGGCGGGAGATGGGAGAGCGAAGGAGGGGCATTTTTGGAAGGTGATGGCACTCAGCGTCAGGGCCATTGAGACTTGAGAGAGAGATGGTGAAGAGACTTACACATATGCAGCCCACCTGCCTATATTTTATTTTGGCATCTTCTCTTTCATTAATTTATTATTAAGACGACAAATAAGAGACTCGGGTACTGCTGGGGCGGGGTCGCCAAGGAGATGAGATCCAGTGTCCCACAATCTTATGTGTGTCACTGTTTCTCATGCTTATATTTATTATTTTAAAAATATTTTTTATAAAATTAAAATTTATTATAATACTATGAAATATATTGAAGTTTTATTTCAAAAAATTAAATTTTTTTAAAAAGTATACCATGACTTTGAATTTACCAACCTATTATTAGCTAATAAAAGTGAAATTAAATGATAAAAAATAATTATATACTCTTCAATATACATAAGAAATTAAACAAAATTGAAAGTAGGACACAAAGTGGGACATAAAATGTGATACACTAAATGCCATCCCGGGTACTTGGGTTAGTAAAAATAGTGGCATGCATGACTTGTGTCATATTGCACAAGTGTTGTTTCTTTTCCGAAAATCTCGAAGTGTTAGAGCATCCACACTGCCGCGGTGTCTTGCAGCGGGGATGTCAATTGGGTTAATTTATCAAAATTTCGAGCTATTCTTATTAGATTGTCAGATTATTTGAATACATGCTAATTGAATTAGAAAAAAATTAAGTTAAAAATTTTCAATTCTAACCTTAAATGTTCGAGTTTTGGGGTGAACTCAAAAATTTATTTAAAACAAAATAAATTAATATATTTATCTTAATAATCTTATATTTGTAATAAATAAATACATACATAAATAAATGATATTTCAACATCAATTTATATAATAACTACTCCTCCGTCCACAAAAAATGGGGCACAATTATCATATTTGGTGTCCACAAAAAATGGGGCACTTTCCCTTTTAATACATGAGCCCACCACTTTTCCTTATATTTTATCATTATTAATATCCCTTATTTACAAAAAAATCAACTTTAATTCAATCTCAACCACTCATTTCAAATGATGGTGGGACCATTTCTTCACTAACCGCCAATTTTATTAAAATATGTGCCTAATAAATGTGCCACATTTTTGGTGGACGGATGAGTAATATATATGCAATATTTTTATTAATATTTTTACATCTAAATATTTTATGTTAAATATTGGATTAAAAATACAGAGAAGTGGAATGATGGGTATAATTTTCTAATATTGTATCAAAATACATTTTACAAATTTTTGAATTTTTTTTATCATACTAATTTTCAGAAGCAAAGTAAAGAAGTTGAAAATAAAATAGTGAAAAAAATTTCATATAATCAGGCGAACACATTATTTTCAACTCTAACCTTCTCGGATTGATGAGTTAATCAGAATGGATTGACACATCCCTAGCCAGTGTCAGATTAATAACTATCTTTATTTTCACAATCTTTCATTCTTGTCTTATAATAAATAATAAAGTATTATATTTTTTTAATTTTCAATGATGACGGATTCCGACCAAAAATGTAAATCTTTCTACGAATTCCGACAAAATTATGTAGAAATCTCGAATTAAAACTCTAGAGTTGTAATCCCAAATTTTAAAAGAGTATGTGCCAAACGATGTCGTTTCGCAGTCCGCCGTTAAATATGTCACATCATCCAAGTTCGACTCCACGTAATTTAAAAATTCACTAGAAAGTGAAGCTATGGGAATTTATATATATATATATATATATATATATATAGGGTGTGGTTCTAGAAAGAACTATATTATTTGTGAGAACGTGAGAACCATCAAATCTAATGCATCCACTATAAAAATTAATGCATTCGCTGTTAAAATTAATGCACTCAAAAAAATAAAAAATAAAATTGCTCCCTTCAGGATTCGAACCCAGAATCTGCATTCATCCAACAAGATGATACATCCACCATAGATCTTGATGATCGAATGATTGAAAATGGTTATTCGTTCTTCTTTTATTTAGTGGTTCTTTCTTGAACCTCTCCTTATATATATATATATATATATATATATATATATATATATAGGGTTCAACTCTATAGAAAAGGACTCTTAGAGTAAGAAAAAAGAATGAATCCTGTGCGTCGGATCAAATAGAATCAACGGATGAAATCTACAGTTTTTCTAATTTTAATGTAATTTATAATGCACCGAAAATTCATTTTTCGTTCATAAGGGCATTTGTGTAAACATGTGATGAACAAGATTTGGTAAATCAGATCAAATCCCTGAATCTCTCTCATTCCAAATTTATTCACGATCTTCATTCATTCACATGGATTTGGAGTACATTCACATGGCTTTACACAGACAAACACAGGCGCGCCTCCGCCGCAATTCCCCCTCCTTCAGCGCGCCTCTGCCACGATTTTCCCTCGTCCGGCGCGGACCCTTTTCTTCCCCGGCGAAAGCGCCTCCTCTCCGGCTACCCTAGCCTCTGCCCTCTTTTCTCCCTCACCCCTGACGCACACACACCACAACGCATGAAGCCGCCCGCTCCCCTTGAAATCTCCAGCGACAACAACAGCCCGTTCATTATTTTCACCACCATTTCGTCGAACAAGATCCAAATTTCTAATACGGCGGCGATGAATTTTTGTGGCCAAATATCCGATGCACGATTATGGTCACGTTTCTTCGAACAAGTTGGTGATTTTTATTCCGGCGACGATGAACTCTTTTGGTTCAATTGCAGGCGCAGTTGTCTGGCCAGAATTTTTTTATTTCATTAACATAATAATGTTTTCTTGCTCTCATGTTTCATCGAACATGCTTTTACTTTTTTTTCCGACGACGAGGAACTCTTGTGACTGAATTTCCAGCGCACTATTCTGGATAGACAATCGTAGACTGATGTAACTATTTATGTTTTCTTGTACCTATGATTGTAATACTCTTTAATGGTTTTAGGTTTTGATTCTAATTGATGGGTGAAATATCTAGGAATTTGAATTTTTTTCTTCTTTCATTTTGTAAAATATGTTGTATTCATTGGTGAACTTGTATACGTTTTTTATTGCTACTTATAGTTTGGCAATTTGAGGTGTTGTGTTACAAATTCAGCTGTAGGATTCGTTATTAACGTCTTAATCTATGTTCCAGTGTATGTTTGAGCTGTCTTTAGCTTTCATGTTCTTTTCTTTATATCCCAAAACTTCATCTTCAAACTTCCTTTCATTGTCTCGCTTAACAGTCATAACGTTTCCTCGTGCACCTAAAAATTGTGTTGATGTTAACTGAAATTGTAAGTGAAGACATCGGAGGCATGATCATTATACTTATATACATGAGTAGATAATATGTTTTCCGCGTTGGTGCTGTTTCATATTTGTTTCGCTTTTGTATTAAATTCTTTTTAGCATCTGCTAAGTTTCAAATTTGTATCTTACAGGTATATACCAAGATACACCTTTAGCTGGCTGGTCCAACCAATGTGGTTAGTTATAAGTAAGTATCGTTCGCCTCTTTTGACATATTGAAATCGAATTTGGTGAAAACTCATATAAAATTTTGTAATATTCATCAGAGTGTCTGCACAGAGCTGCCGATCTTACCCCGGTGCCTTCTGCTGCCATCGCAAAGGATCTAGTAGAAGCTAAAGCAACAACAGGTGATATTAACATTATTGACTCTGTTTCTGTTTAGAGAATATTCGAACTAGTTGAAGCTAAAGCAACTAGAGGTGATATTAACAGACAACAACAAGAGGTGATATTAACAGTGATTTCTTTGTGAAGGCATTGTTTTTTCAAAAAAAAAATATGTTGGATATTTTGTCAGTTGGATAAATATTTTCTATGAACGCTAAAGTATTTCATACAAACTTTATAGTGTTCTTTAATATAATTGTTATCATTTTGCCTCTTGATAGTGTCTGTAACAATTGTTCTAACTCATGAATCATGATTCTGTTGTTCATTCGATATGGCTTTTATGATTGGCAGATATGGTCAGAGTGACAGAGAATGTTCATTCGCTTTGTGCTTTGAATTTCAGGAGTTCTTTACATTCTGGATAAAAATCAGAGGTTGAAGAAGGAAGAGATTCTAGATCGGAGGACCCTGAACAGGCAACACAGGAAAGTGGAAATGGTGTAGATGGAAAAAATTGAGTTATGTTCATCTAGAAAATGAGATTTGTTCGTTAAAGTTTAAAGGATATAACTATTTGTTCATCAATAATGCTCCTTATGTTCATCAATATTGTTCTTTTGGTTCATCAGTAGTATTCTGCCTAATGATCAGTATGTTCATGTATCAATTTTTTTTATTCTTTAAAAAAAAAAACAAATCATCCATACAACCTAAGAAATTAGTATAGTAATTGATATTTTGGTTATCTATCCAATCTACTCAGTTGTTTATATTGACAAATTTTGTTGAACTTATACAATATATTTAATGAACCTATGAGATGTACATTTATTGGCATGTTAATATTATAGGACAAATAATATGTTCATAAGTTCATATTATAAAGTTCGTCAAAGTCAGCACTAATTATAAGTTCAACATAATTTTCGTTGAACGTTAAACGAACAAACGTTGACCATTAGATTAAATAAGGATATAATAAACGAAAAATATAATTTAGAAATTTGTAGACACGTTGATTTGGTGATGGCCATTATCTCATAGAGAATATTGTTGATTTTCTTTTTAGATGTTTATTTCATGTGTTCATCAATAATGCTCCTTATGTTCATCAATATTGTTCTTTTGGTTCATCAGTAGTATTCTGCCTAATGATCAGTGTGTTCATGTATCAATTTTTTTTATTCTTAAAAAAAACAAATCATCCATACAACCTAAGAAATTAGTATAGTAATTGATATTTTGGTTATCTATCCAATCTACTCAGTTGTTTATATTGACAAATTTTGTTGAACTTATACAATATATTTAATGAACCTATGAGATGTACATTTATTGGCCTGTTAATATTATAGGACAAATAATATGTTCATAAGTTCATATTATAAAGTTCGTCAAAGTCAGCACTAATTATAAGTTCAACACAATTTTCGTTGAACGTTAAACGAACAAACGTTGACCGTTAGATTAAATAAGGATATAATAAACGAAAAATATAATTTAGAAATTTGTAGACACGTTGATTTGGTGATGGCCATTATCTCATAGAGAATATTGTTGATTTTCTTTTTAGATGTTTATTTCATATGTTCATCAATAATGCTCCTTATGTTCATCAATATTGTTCTTTTGGTTCATCAGTAGTATTCTGCCTAATGATCAGTGTGTTCATGTATCAATTTTTTTTATTCTTAAAAAAAAACAAATCATCCATACAACCTAAGAAATTAGTATAGTAATTGATATTTTGGTTATCTATCCAATCTACTCAGTTGTTTATATTGACAAATTTTGTTGAACTTATACAATATATTTAATGAACCTATGAGATGTACATTTATTGGCCTGTTAATATTATAGGACAAATAATATGTTCATAAGTTCATATTATAAAGTTCGTCAAAGTCAACACTAATTATAAGTTCAACACAATTTTCGTTGAACGTTAAACGAACAAACGTTGACCATTAGATTAAATAAGGATATAACATGATTATTTTGTAAAACATGTTCATTCTTTTTATGATTTAAGTTCTTTAAGATGGATTAAGAATTTAAAATATTTATTTTGAATTATTGATTTATTAATACTTATATTGTCCATTGAGTGTGGTACTTGCATTAAATAAAAATTATGAGGTCGTAAGGTTTCCAAGACAATGGACTTTGTTGCGATATTGTTTCATTTCTATGAATCTCAGATTATAGCTTTTATCTATTTCTAAATTTATATGAACTTTATGTAATATCTTGATGAACTTATATTTATTTGTCTATGAACAATTTTATTGAACTTATAAGTAGGGTGGTGAACTTAAATTATTTGTCTATGAACATATCTATAAATCAAAATATGTGCTCGATGAACAAATGGAAATGCGTTATAAGAAAATCGTATGTTGACAGCTAAACATTAAAATGATAATACATTATAATAATTGTACAAAAAAAGAAAATTTGAAATTATCGAATGGGATAACTTATGGCATATCTTAATAAAGAAAAGAAAAATAATTTTCTACAAACAAGAACATAAATCATATGAATATCAAAAAATTAAATGTGATCCATAAAAAAAATACATCTGTAGTTACTTGTTTTTCCCATATAATGACTGTGATTATTTTAATATATTTTTCCCCATACTGGTATTGCATGATTTAATTAATCGTGTGAAGCAATTATCAATTCAATATGTTATGTGTAAGATGAACAATGCAATTAGAAAAATAAAATTGGTATACATTATATTTAGAAGATCCGTATGAATGACACGAATCTAAGTGAATCAATTACATCCAATAAAAGATACCATATTTAAAATCACCACAATATATAGGATAGGCATGCATCGGTTAGATTTAGCTTAGATATAGAAAAAATTGATTACAATAAACGTTCAAATTACACTAATAGCCTTTAATGATTTGGAGGCTGACGAATTCTTGGAAAGTATCATCCATTAGATTAAATAAGATGGAGGGCCAAGATTACTTCTTTCTTCTTTCTTACATTTAGGCCTTCTTCATTGAACCTTTGCCTATATATATATATATATATATATATACTCCCTCCGTCCACGAAATGAGTACCCATTTGTGGACGGCACGGGTTTTAAGAAATGTATGGAGTGTAGTGTGAATAGTTTAAGGGTCCTACTTTTTAAGTGTATTAATTAAAGAGATGTGTGGGGTACACTTGCCAAAAAGGGAAATGAGTACTCATTTCGTGGACGGACGAAAAATGAAATATGGGTACTCATTTCGTGGACGGAGGGAGTATATATTATGTATTATGTAACAAGAATGAAAGATTGTTGGAAAAATAAAAATGTTAGAATTTATTACTCCCTACGTCCTCATAAAAAAGTAATTATTTGTAAATAACACGGATTTTAATAAAGTAATAAGTTATTAATAAAAATAGATTATGACAATTTTTTGTGGACGGATAAAACTGGAAAATTAGGACATCATTTTATGAACAGAGGGAGTATTTTATTTTCCTCCAATATTTAATAGCTCTCGTCACCGATTTATTTTATTGATTTGTTCTGGGTTGAAAATTAAATCTACTTTTTCTATTGCTTACTCTTTCGATTGTTCCTTTTATCTACTTACTCAAATCTGGAAAGTCCCTTCACATATGTGTGACTGCTTTGTCATATGATAAGAGCGACATTGAGGGAAATTACGCACTCAATGCGTTTTATCAGCTATAATTTACAGGAGTTCAAGTTTTATGTGAAATCTCCGATTAAATATGAACACTTGTAGTGGTATTGGAATTCTATAAACAGGGCATGGTTTTCTGGGTTTACTTCCCAGAAAACATGATGGTTTTGATACATATCTTCTAGCGGGGATGAATATATGAAGAACATATGGATTTTATGCACTTATCCAAAATCACAGGGTCTATCTATTGTATGTGGGATCCTCTTTCTCTCTATCAGTATATCAATGTACAATGGAGAAAGAAATAAAACAAAAAATATAAAAAGATAAAGGCAAAGAAAATAAAAGGAAAAATTATAGTAATTAACAGATGAACCTTCAATTTTATTATAACCATAAACTCGTCACTCAATTTTAAAATTAATTTGAAATTGATTTCAAATTAAAATTTTAACAGAGTACATATTTATCTCGTCGACCTTTATGCTCTGAGTAGTTATACATAAGTAATTATCAACTGAATTTCAATGCAATCATAATTTTAAGTTGCTGTTTCTTTCTGTAACTGTTACCGTAGTAAGAGTATGAACAAGTGGAGTGTCAATGTCACCAAACACCATTTTTTTACTTTACATTTCTGGATTTTAGTGTTTAAATGAGCTATCAGTTAAAGTTAGGGCCACTTAAATATATACTCAGCTAGTGACTAGTGTCAATCATTATAGATTGGTCAATTTATTCCATTAATGAAACATTAATTTTTTTTTAATCAGAATTACGATTGCATGTTACTGCGTCGTCGGTTTTCCTAGTTATGAAAATTAGAATCCGTTTAATCATTCTTCTCTTCCATTTTGTTGCATGTGATAGATATAGGTTTTTTTGGAACAACTTGACCTTAAATTTGAAATTTGGACGTCTAAAATTTCCAAAACCTTGATTGATGATGAGTGTGCTGATGTTTTTTTAGGAAAACAAGATGCAGCCGATATTTCTTCAAGAAGAAAATAATACTAATAATTAATTAAGATAGAGCACACAATCTACGTGTAAAGTCGAGTATCCTATGACATATTGTTATCTGCGCCTATGTTTCCAAGTGTGCAGACGTTTTAACCATATCAAATTCTAACAAACCATTTATGAAACAAAGGACCATTTATCTAGAGATAGAGATATCATAAATCATAATTTATCACAAACTATATGTAATTTTAACGTGACTTCTGAAATGTGATAAATTAAAGTATCATCTTTTTAATTTTTGCAATTTCATCCCTTAATTTTTTTTTTTTATCGTCGAATTGTTGAATTAGAGTTTACGTGGATTAGTTCGCCATGTAATATTCATGTTACGACATCGTTTTCTATAAATTGCTGAATATTGAAAATTATATATTGTCCAAATACAACATTAAAATATGTAAAATAAGGGACACATTAAAATAAAATTTATTTTTAAAATATAAAATAAGAACCATTCTTATACCTTAGATAATCAAATCTATGGATGATTCATCATTTTATTGGATGAATTCAAAATATTGGGTTCGAGTTCTATAGGAAGCGAAAACTTTAATTTTAAAATTCAGACATATTTACACAATAAATTCAGATGCATTCTACGTAGCATTTAGATATTTATACATGATTCTTCAAAGATTAAATCTCAATCCTTAAATTATAAATTGATCAATAATATAAATATGTTCCTATTTTACAGAGTAATTTACAACCTAACCACTCCCTTCTTCACAACCTTTTGTCAACACAGAAGGGAATTTTTGCCCATCATAATTTATGTAGACTTAACATGGCTTTATAAAAATATATTTCCTTTGTCTCATGAGAGAGTATCACTTGGGATGATACGAGTTTTATGAAAAAAGTTTGTAGATAATATGTTGAGTGAAAATGAGTGGTTATAGTTGATGACTGTGAGATAATGTGTAAATGAATGGTTGTCATTAAAAAGAAAAGGAGAGACCATGTTTCAAAGTGAAAATGATACGTTTTTACTGACATATGAAAATAAAAAATATGATGATTTTTTATGGGATGGAGGAAATATTAAGAAAAAAAACATGGCTATATAAAAATGAATGAATTTGACACGTCTCTCGTAAGGGTGCCTACAATAAGTTCCAATTTTCAAATGAATTCTATAGCGTCAGATCAATTTTTTAAAATTTATCAACTTTAATTCTATACCAAGTTACCAACACACGTAAAAGAAATTATTTTAATAAATAATTTATATATAAAATTTTATTTTATTTTATTTTATATTAAAATTATTTTAATATATATATTTTTGAACCAATTATTAAATAGCATTTAAAAATATAATATTATAAACAAAAACAAAAACAAAAATTGATATACAATTCATATTTATTTTCTAAGTTTAATCTTTACATAATTTTTTTTCAAAAATTTTACATAATTAATTTTAATTCCAAGGATTCTAGTAATTTAAACTTCTAATAAAACTAATTAATAAATAAATTATTTGTATTGTATTTTTAAATTATTATATTTATAGTATAACAATAGTAACTTATGTGGATGAAGAGTTCTAATGGATATTACTACTTTATTAAACTATAAAACATAAATTATAATATATGTTTAGATTTATTATATTTATAGTATTAAATTACACCATTAACCTTAAATTAAGTATATACGAGGGATATAATAGGTAAATCAAATTTTATAAACCAAGGGTATTTTATAATAGGTATAGATTTTTCTCCAACAATGAAAACATACAAACTCAACTTTGACATGAATCTCATTATTACAAACACCAGCAAATTCAACTTATAGTTGCACTTGTCAGCCGTGTATCCAACTAAACGGGATCCGTGCTCCTTGCTCCGCCCTCGTCTCAGCTCTCTCCTGTAACCTTCTAATTCTTGGACTCAGCCCACACACATATTCCTGAGCTCTCTGCCCTTGAGCAGATAGTCCTCTTAAATCACCCACTTTCCATACACTGATCAAGTGCTCGAGGATGTCGGCATAGTCTTTGGCAGTGTATACGCCGAGGCGCTGAGCAACAGCTGAGAAGTTGCCGAAAAGGTTATCATCACGGCCATCATACATCATATAGGCCGGCATGGTGATCTTCTTCCTCATCATGTCAGCAAAAGCCAGCACTGTTGCATCAGGGTCCATCTCGAATAGCTTTCCTGATATCTTGGTGTATGCAGCTTCATGGCGCTTCTCGTCTGCTGCAATGGTGCCACAGATTTGAGCTAGTTTGATGTCCCCATGCTTCTTCGCTAGCCTTGCAGTGTTGCCATGGGAGATGAAAGTAGCTCTTTCTTGGAAGGATGCATATATAAATCCAAGGTATGGATCCTGAATAATTAGATAATTTTGTTAATCATTCACATAGTGTGTTGTACACATTCAAATAAAAAAGTAGCATTCCTGAACCAATCAGATACTGGATAGTGTTGTCAATTAGTTTCATGTCCAGATAGGTAGAGATAGTTATGCAGAAGATCAGCATGCCTATTTTCCTCAGCAGTCCATGCCCTGTTCCAAACCTGTCATGGAAATAGCAGAGAAGATAGTGGATTTGAAGGTTAGAGTTTGCAAGAAGAAAGGATCGACTGTATTTAATTCTGGGATGCAAGGAATGGAGAAAGAGATGAGTAATTTGGGTGGGAATTTGATGGAAAAGTCAAAAGCAAAGATTGAAATCGGATGCTACACGTGTGTGGCTAAAGATAATGTTGAAAGTGGCTAATTGTGATATTTTGTTTAAGTTGCTTTGGAATCTCACTTTTGGGGATTTCCAATTATTTAAATTGTTGTGTTGGGTCCCACTTTTGGGGATTACAAAACCTAGTTGATGAAAGGAAATACGCAGCCTTTGGAAATCTGCATTTCTCTCTCTCCACTTCTATCTCTCTTCCCAAACTCTTCTTATTTTCCCCCATTTCCCTTATATACACTATTATTACCTTAACAATTGGTATCTCAGAGCCACGTTCTTGGTAATGGCTGATGCTACGCGGTTTAAGGATTTGTTAGAGGCACAGAAAAGATTGGATCAAATCTTACAAACAGAGACTATGAAAAGGGAAGCAGCTGAAATGAAATTACAAGAGCAACTATCTACTGTTACATCAGAAGTTCAAAGACAGTTGGGAGATTTTGCTGGAAGATTTGATCACCTTACAACCACTCTAGCCTCACTACAACTGCAGCTAACCAGTTTTGACCGTGGAAAATCGCCTTTTGGTGATGGTGGATCAATATTAGGGAACCCTCCTGAGGATTTGCAAAGCGGTGGAAATCCAAGGACCCTGTACAAATACAAACAACAATCAGATGGGTCAGGTAACAACCTCATTAACCCTCTTCCTAAATTGGATTTTCCACGATTTGATGGGACACAACCTAGATCTTGGATGCTCAAATGTCAAGGATATTTTAAACTTATTCCAAACATACCAGATCACCAAAAAGTAGTTTTGGCATCAATGCATTTTGATGGTAAGGCAGCACAGTGGTTCCAGAATTTATCACTCGATGAGTCAAGTGTCAGTTGGGCACAATTTCTGGAAATTATTTCAGCTAGATTTGAGGAACTAAAAGAAGCAAAGATCATTTCTGAGTTTAACAAGCTGAAACAGGTGGGGTCTTATGAAGAATATGTGGAAAGGTTTGAAGAACTCAGGGCATGTATGGCTATGTTAAATAAGTCGGGGTATTCTGAAGAGTATTATATAGCAAGCTTTGTTAGTGGGCTAAGTGAAGAACTACAGGCTTTTATACTCATGTTTGAACCTACCACATTGGCTCAAACTATTGAGTTGGGAAAGAAACAAGTGCACACTTTGGAGGCTATAACAAGGAAGCTTAAATTTACTGGGAGGCCAAATACAACTACCACAAGTTCATTTAAGAGAGCAGATCCCAACCAACCTATGTAGAACAAGTTTCCTTCCCCGCAATCAAAAAGACCCTTCTATCTCTTAACTGCTGCAGAGATGGCTGCAAGGAGGGAAAAGGGATTGTGTTATAATTGCGATGAGAAATTCACACCAGGACACAGGTGTAAAGAAAGGGTGATTAATATGATTATGACTGAGGATGAAGAGGAGGCTGCCTCTGTTGAAGCTGTATTAAATGCGCCTGTTTTGGAACCTGAGCAACACACTAATATGGAGGAAATTCAAATGGCTATAAATGTTATTACTGGGGAAGGTGGCTTAACTACTATGAGGGTGTGTGGGGTAGTAGGCCAGCAGAAGCTACACATTCTTATAGACTCGGGCAGTACCCTAAGTTTTATCAAGGAGTCTACAGCTAAAGCGATGGGCTGTAAGATTGAACCGGCAAAACCAATTTTAGTCAAGGTAGCCAATGGCCAAAGGATGGTTAGCTCTACTAGAGTGGTTGGATTCAAGTGGAAAATGCAGGATCATGAGTTTACCTACTCACCCAGGTTGTTAGCTACTGAGGGTTGTGATTTAATCTTGGGGGGAGATTGGTTAAAATCATGCACCCCCATAGAGCTAGATTATGAGCAGATGACTTTTACTGTCACTATTTCGGGGAAGAAGGTTAAGGTGCAGGCAATAACTAAAGATACAAGCTGCCATCTAATATCAGGCCCTACCTTATTCCAGATGATGCATTCGGCATTAGATGACATTGAAGATGTATATTGGGTGAGATTGAAAGCAATACAACATGAGACACCACTCCAACTGGAGAGCCTCTTATCAGAATATCAGGATATTTTCAAGGAACCTACAGAACTTCCACCACCCAGGCAGATTGAACACCACATATTTTTGAAACCAGGAAGCCTCCCAAAACACCAATTTCCCTACAGGTCTCTTATAATCAGAAGGGAGAAATAGAAAGAATTGTCAAGGAACTTTTAGAGTCAGGAATGATACAAAATAGCAGGAGCCCCTTCTCAGCTCCTGTTTTGTTGGTGAAAAAGAAGGATTCTACTTGGCGAATGTGTGTTGACTACCGATATTTAAACAGCTTAACCACTAAACATGAATACCCTATACCAGTTATTGATGAACTTCTTGATGAATTACATGGAGCAAGGTTTTTCTCTAAAATTGATCTACGGTCAGGTTATTTTCAGATCTTAGTAAAACCAGAACACAGATTTATGACGGCTTTTAGTACTCATCATGGGCATTTTGAATTTGTGGTGATGCCGTTTGGGTTATGTAACGCACCAGCCACATTTCAATTCTTAATGAATCAGGTTTTTAAGGATCATTTGAGAAAGTCGGTATTAGTATTTTTTGATGATATCTTGGTATATAGCCGAACATGGGAGGAGCACCTAAGTCATTTGAAGACTGTACTTGAATTGTTAAGAAGCCATCAACTCTTTGCCAAGAAGAGTAAATGCCAGTTTGGCCAAGAAAGGGTGGAGTACCTAGGCCACATTATCACTTTTGAAGGGGTAGCAACAGACCCTGAAAAGATAAGTTGTATGGTTAATTGGCCAGCCCCCACTACACTAAAGCAATTAAGAGGTTTCCTAGGCCTCACTGGCTATTATAGGAAATTTGTGAAGGACTATGGGTCCATTAGCAGGCCCTTAACTTCTTTATTAAAAAAGGGGGCTTTCAATTGGAATTCAGAAACTGATGCTGCCTTTCAAGCCCTTAAACAGGCTATGGCTACTACTCTTGTATTGAGGCTACCAGACTTTACTAAGCCATTCGTCATTGAGACAGATGCTAGTGGAAAGGGAGTAGGGGCTGTCCTTATGCAAGAAGGAAGACCTCTAGCTTATTTGAGTAAGACACTGTGTTTGAAAAATCAAGGGTTATCTATCTATGAAAGAGAATTTCTGGCTGTTCTCCTTGCAGTTCAAAAGTGGAAATATTACCTGCAAGGTCACAAGTTCTATATTAACACAGATCAACAAGCCCTGAAGTACTTGTTGGATCAAAGGATTACAACTCCTACTCAACAGAGATGGATACCAAAGTTGTTGGGCCTTGACTATGAAATCTGCTACAAGAAGGGCCTCGAAAATAAAGCTGCTGATGCTCTCTCTCGAAGAACAGTGAGAGGGGATGATTGTTATGCTATATCTGTCATGGTTCCAGAATGGATGAAGCAAGTTACTATTAGTTACCTGGGTGACAAGTATTTTACTTCCATCTTAGAGGCGAAAGCAATCAATCCATCTGCCTATCCTGAGTTTACATTACATGGGGAGGTACTCAGGTATAAGGGAAGGCTTGTTATTGGGGAGAATTCAGATCTGAGACAAACAATCCTAAAGGAACTTCACGACTCTCCTTACGGCGGTCACTCTGGAACTCTAGGTACTTACATGAGAGTTAAGAGATGGTTCTATTGGCCTAAACTGAAGAATGATATTAATGAATGGGTTGCAACATGCACTGTGTGCAACCAAAATAAAGCCATTGGAGGATCATACCAAGGCCTTCTCCAACCTCTCCCAGTCCCTGATCAGGCTTGGTCACACATCTCTATGGACTTCATTGAGGGAATTCCAAAATCACTGGGTAAGGATGTTATATTGGTCATAGTGGACAGGTTTACTAAGTACAGTCACTTCATAGCGTTATCACACCCTTATACGGCTCAATCAGTGGCTAAGGTATTCCTGGACAATGTCTACAAGCTTCACGGCCAACCTATTAGCATTGTTTCAGACAGGGATAAGGTATTTACAAGCCTGTTCTGGAAGGAGTTGTTTAAATTAATGGGAACTCAATTGGATATGTCTTCGGCCTATCATCCACAGTCAGATGGTCAGACTGAGAGGGTCAACCAATGCTTAGAAACCTACTTGCGATGCATGACTCACCACCACCCCAAGCAGTGGACACGGTGGTTATCCCTAGCTGAGTTCTGGTATAACACTAACTTTCATACCAGCCTCAAAACCTCCCCTTTTCAAGCTCTATATGGTTTTCCTCCTCGACACTTCAACTTGCAGTCCCAATCTCTTACCACCAGTACAGAAGCTCAAGAATATATGCAAGAACGACAGAAGTTTGTGCATCAATTGAAGGAAAACTTACTTGCAGCCCAGAGTCGTATGAAGTTTTTTGCTGACAAGAAGCGCACTGAACGAGAATTTGAGGTTGGCGATTTTGTCTATCTCAAGTTACAGCCCTACAGCCAGTCCACAGTCGCCCTACGGAAGAACCTTAAGCTGTCACCTCGTTTTTATGGGCCTTATAAGATCATTGAACGAATTGGAAAGGTGGCCTATAAACTGGACCTACCTGAAGGAGCCCGAGTTCATCCGGTATTCCACGCCTCTCTCCTCAAACGAGTCATCAGTCCGTCAGCCAAGGTTTTACCAGATCTGCCCCCATTATCTGAAGACGGTACCTTTTGTGTTTCACCGGTGGGATTCTTGGACCAGCGAGTGGTTGAACGAGGTGGAGTGAAATTTCCCCAAAAATTGGTTCTTTGGTCGGCCAGTGATACTGAAGCAATTAGCTGGGAAGATGAGGCATTCATGGTGAAATCTTTCGGCAAGATCGATCCTTGGGGACAAGGATCTCTGGCGGCGGGAGGTATTGTCATGGAAATAGCAGAGAAGATAGTGGATTTGAAGGTTAGAGTTTGCAAGAAGAAAGGATCGACTGTATTTAATTCTGGGATGCAAGGAATGGAGAAAGAGATGAGTAATTTGGGTGGGAATTTGATGGAAAAGTCAAAAGCAAAGATTGAAATCGGATGCTACACGTGTGTGGCTAAAGATAATGTTGAAAGTGGCTAATTGTGATATTTTGTTTAAGTTGCTTTGGAATCTCACTTTTGGGGATTTCCAATTATTTAAATTGTTATTTTAAATTGTTGTGTTGGGTCCCACTTTTGGGGATTACAAAACCTAGTTGATGAAAGGAAATACGCAGCCTTTGGAAATCTGCATTTCTCTCTCTCCACTTCTATCTCTCTTCCCAAACTCTTCTTATTTTCCCCCATTTCCCTTATATACACTATTATTACCTTAACAAAACCGCCCACGGAGTTGCGCTAGCTCCTGTTTCATCTCGCACACCATCGAATGTATTGAGAAATGTTTGATATGTAGGAAGAGCTTCTTCGGTGATCATATCGCCAACCAAAACAACAAAATAATCATCCGGAATCTCCTTGGCTCTTTCCCTCAAATCCTTCAACTGCTCGTGAAATTCATCACAACATGGATCAGGCAGGAAATCCTGAGGCTGCCAGCAAGTTTCTACAGGCTTGAGGTGGATTAGCACATTATCCTCAGCCCAACCTTCCAAAGATTTAAATATCTCCATTTTTTGTGGCGGCATGGAGTGTGTTACCTTGCGTGCTGGACTGAAAGGCTTCTTCGTAGTCTCAACATCTCTACAAAAGAGTGGTGCAGTGCAGGGGCATATAGAGATTATTAATTGTTATTTTGGAACACATAAATACTCCCATAAAAACATGCATAGTGTGAGTGGAGAAAGAGTCCTACATTGATTGTGATGTTTAGTGAAGAATTATTATTACTATAAATGGACTATGCATGTTTTTATGGGATGGCCGGAAAATGAAAACTACGCATATTTTTATGGGACAGAGAGTATGAAGTATTAACATACAAGAGCATTTCTTGACTTATGCAAGACAATGATGAGGTTTCCAAAACATGAAACAAAATACGAAAAGAGAGAGAGCAGGAAATATACATTAATTAAAAATAAATAAGGAGCTTACTTAGAAGCAGAGCATAAGGCGGGAGATGGGAGAGGGAAGGAGGAGCATTTTGGAAAGGTGATGGCATTCAGCGTCAGGGCCATTGATAGAGAGATGATGGCACCACCCAAATTCTGTGTGTATATATATTGAGACTCGCGCACCCACCTATATATTTAGGCATGTGTTCTTTTAAATTGAGCTGTCAAGTACTTCATTTTTAGATGTATTTTAGATCATTTTCTTTCAACTTAAGTATTTTAGATTTCAAAACTTACATGTATATACAGCAATTCATACAAAAAATTTGGATGCATTGCATGATATAAAGTATATCCCTAGTTGAGGCTATTATGAATTACTATATTATAGTAAGAAATGTATAGTAATGTGTGTGTATGTTGGCCTACTAATTGAATTAGTTAATACCTAAGGTTAAATGTAGCTAAATGTGGGCTATCCACACAAATATTGTGACATATATTGTACTATTGTTTGGTAATGTATTTATTTTCATTATTGTCGTACCTTTTTTTTTTTAATTGGATTATTGTCGTACTTTATTCAATTAATTAATTTATGGCTTCATAAGCACGTTTATATAGTCATAAAGAGAAAAGATATCTAAGACTCCCCCGTCCCACGAATCTTGAGTCACTTTCCTTTTTCGGCCGTCCCACGAATCCTGAATCCTTTCCTTTTTTGGCAAAAAAATTCCCTTTATTCACATTTTTACTTTTTCACCTACGACACTTAACACACTAAATACCATTTTCTTAATTCCCGTGCCGAAAAGAATTGACTCAAGATTCGCGGGAAAGAGGGAGTATTTATAGCAACCATCCATGAGTACCTTAATTAGATAAAGATAGTACTATATGTTAATTCATTATTTAAAATGAATTGAAATTTTAAAATATCTTAAATTAGATATAAAAAAATAGTATATAGTATTCCCTCCGTCCCACGAATCTTAACACGTTTTTCTTTTTGGACCGTCCCACGAATCTTGACACATTTCCATTTTGGGTAATAATTATTACCTTCTATCTCCTACTTTATCACTTTTATTACTCTCTCTCTCTCTCTCTCTCATATTTTATCATTTTTATTACCTTCTCTCTCCTACTTTATCACTTTTATATTTTATTAACTACACACTTAAAACACTAATCTACAACTCATTAATTCTCGTGCCGAATCCAAACGTGTCAAAATTCGTGGGACAGAGGGAGTACATGTTAATTCATTATTTAAAATGAATTGAAAATTTGAAATATCTTAAAGAGGTGTGATTGAAAAAATTAAAGGCTCGTTTGTCATGCATGATAAGTGTGAGATAGATACCTATAACACATAAAAATTATTTGCTTCAAAAATCAAAGCCTTTTATGAATTAATGGACTGTTATCTACTAATATATTCACAGTTATACGCATAATACAATTCAGTAACTGTATTTGCAATTTTTGTCATTTGTTTGAAGTATTAGTAGTTTATTTTCAATTCATATTTTAATTGATATAATTTATGTTCTTAATTTGTCAAATTTTTTATTTTTACTAGTTTGTAATTTTTGAGTTTTTACTCATTTTTGCTAGATTTATTTTATTCTAATTATATTTAAATTAAAAATAATATAAAATCATTGTGGTTGGATAACTGGAGTAGTCATGGGTAAATCATCAAAAAATAGATGTAGTTGGATTCGAAAGATATTGATAATGTAGAGAAAAAAATACTCTCTCCGTCTCAATTGAATAGGCCTCAAGGTTTGGACACGAATATTAAGAAACGGACAATTTATAATAAAATAGGATAGAGAAATTAACTTTTTGTGAGGATATTTATCCAAAAAGTATGAGAGATAAATAAAGAATAGATAATTATGTGTGAGACATAATGACATCTATATTATATATAAAAGAGGAGTTTTTCCCCTCATCTTTTCCCTCTCTTTTTTCTCTCTCTTCTTCCATCAATTTTTTCATTCTTTTTTTCTTTTAGTTTTTCATAATTAATTCTTTTGTAAATTGTCAAATTTAATTCATGATTTTTTTTCAATATGAATCTATATCTATATTATATATAAAAGAGGAGTTTTTTCCCTCATCTTTTCCCTCTCTTTTTCTCTCTCTTCTTCCATCAATTTTTTCATTCTATTTTTCTTTTAGTTTTTCATAATTTAATTCTTTTGTAAATATTGTCAAATTTAATTCATGATTTTTTTTCAATATGAATCTTAAATTTAATACTATTTTATAAAAACATCAAAATTAAATTTAAAATGAATAAGTTATGAAAACTTTAAAATATTTTATTTTCTCTCTTTTCATTAAAATTTTATAACTTTTTATTTATGTTTGTATATGAAAATATTTATTATGACGTGTAACTCTATAATAATAATGTGTAAATGTTAATTTTTGTTATTGAATAATTTTTATTACACTTTATACAAAGTTGTTAATATAATTTTTAAATTCAAGATTTTATTGAATAATTGACGTGAATTATTTTATTTTATTTTTAAAATATATTTTATATTTATTTAAATATATCGTTAATTTCGATGTTCATCGTGCCATTCGTTCTAGTTTGTTGTAATTAATGAGTTACGTGAGGTTATTGATTATGTATTGACTTTCCATTTTAAGAAATTGTCTATTGAATTGGAACGTTCAAATAAAGAAATATGAGTATTAAATACTCCCTCTGTCCCACTTATTTTGATACTTTTGCTCTCTACAAAAGTGTCAAGATAAGTGGGACGGGGAGAGAATATTAAAAAACAATTATTATTGAATGATTGTGCTGAAAAAAGGTTCACCCATTACCATATTCCGTATTTGGTTTTATTTGCCTAATTAGACCAATTACAATTTCTACAATTAAAAAACACATTGGAAATTTGAAATTGATAATTCCATGTGTTGTTTCACTCACAAAATGCGACTATGAAAAAGCACATCCTAGATCCAAAATATCGTAGTTTAATTCGTGTCATTTCAGAAGATTTTTTTTTTTACATAAACTCTTTATTCTTAGCGGGGGGGGGGGGGTGATAAGAAGTAAATGCATGGCCAAAAATTGTAAAACCAACCACTCCTATTCATTATTGTACATCAGTAAGTAAAGATTTCAACCCTTCATACATCAACAGTGTATAAAATTTAAAAGACCAACCTCAATAATCTTACAACAAATACATGCACAAAAATTAGAAAAATCACACAAATCTGTTAAATGGCTTTCTCCCAACTAAACCTGCAGGCATAGAGACCGTCGAATTCACGCTGAAATCTCCGATGGAACGCGCATCCTCGCGTTTCTCCGTTCCCACTTGCGAAGCAGAATCCCTATTAGACCCTTTGTTCCACTTGAATGAGCCAGCATTCGGAGTCAAAGGAAACGAGAACCTTCTCTTGGAGTCGCTGCTGCCAGGAGTCCCCGGAAACCTTTCCCTCGGATTACTATACGCTCTCGCTTTGGCCTTGGCCGAGACAGTAGGTGTCATGTAGTTAGGAACAGAGAACGGAGGGCAGCTCACGAGACTATCATCATCTTTCAAAGGAGTATCGTAACCTGAATTACCCGCACTTGCTCTTGGTTTCGAGAACTTGGCATAACTCGAGCTGCTTCCAAGAGGACTCCTGCCCGGGGTGGTCTGAAAGTGCTTTGCTCGAGCAGGGACTGCTGACCTGGATGATCGGGGTGTGACAGACTCATGATTGTCGAACATGAGATTCCCGAGCTTGCTGCTTGCGTGAGGTTTGAACTCTGAAACGGGCCTCGGAGGGGTTAACGAGATGCTCCCCGTTGCAGCTTGGCTCTGGGAGCTACCGGCTTGAGGTAGCTGACGTTCTAACCAGTTCCACCACCATGGGAATCCGTTAGATCGAACGTCAGAAGAACTTTGAGTTGATTTTGCATTAGATTTCCAGAGCTGTTGTGACAGATAATAACAGAAGCAACCAAAACAAGTCAAACATCTAAGAATTCTAATCTTTCTGGATATTATGCCTAATCACCATTTTCATCAGATTAAACATTTTCAAAAGATTCTTAGAATTTGCAGCAACGAGCATATGAAGAGTGAAGGAAAAACATTAACTCCAAAGTGACATTTTTCTATTTGAACTTGGCCGTGACCTAATCATTTACCTGGTTAGAGTACGCATAGGCCATTGCTCTCTGTCTCTTAATGACAGCCTCGACTCTTTTCCGTAGCCTTGCATCCGCCTCCTCCTTTGTTAGCACGCTATCATCCCAATCGTCATTTTGGCCAGCCTCAGACTGCGCCAACAAAGAAATTCAGCAATGATGATGTCAAACTACGTGTGCAAGATGGTGAACATTCGAAATGATATCTAGAAAAAAAAACACATGTGACTTGCAAGAACTCACCATCTGGTTCAAGGTCCATTTGCTCAGGGTACTCTCCGCATCCTTATTACTCTTATATGTGTGGTGCTGGAGTGCTTGGTTCTCTAACATTTGGATCCGCCGTGACTGAATTTGTGTTTGAACCCTGACCAGGAGCTGCATTTGTTTCATGGCGTTCATTGTCTGCCGTTTTACATTCTGTCCTTTCACCACCACTTGAAGCCTCACTAAACCCCTCAAGGCTCGGAAACTCCGCCTTGCCTGTCATATTCAAATATACAATGAGTCAATCAAACTACGCGAACAAGAGAGGGGCCAAAATAGCTACCTTCTTAGAGAGTTAGAATATTACCAGGTAACCTCTATACGCTGCCTGGATTTTCGTGGCCGAAAGTTGCTGGTCTCTTAAAGTCGGTTCTGGCCTCTGCACATACCTGATTTCCTTTCTGCTTTGAGTTGCCTTAGGAGGAGCAGCCTTGGAAGGAGCAGCCGCCTTGGAAGAAGCAGCAGCCTTGGAAGAAGCAGCCCCGGAAGTGAAAGCTGTCAGAGGAACAGCCTTGGGAGAAACAGCCCCAGTGGAGAATGTTTTTGAAGGTGCAGCCTTTGGAGAATCGGCCCTTGGAGAAGCAACCCTCGGAGAAGGAGCTCTCGGAGAAGGGGCCCTCGGAGAACAAACTCTTGGAGAAGTAGATTTAGGGGAAGAAGCTCTATGAGAAGCGGCTTTTGGCGAAGCAGCCCTTGGTGAGACTGGCCTTACAGGCAGAGCAGGGGGTGATTTTGGCCGTTCAGAAGATGTAGGAGGAGGCCTAATCAGCAGTTGATCAGCTTCACCTAGTATTTTCTCGATGCTGCTAGGCTCTCTGAACAGGGGAATAAACGATTTGGTTTCTCCGTGCCTTAAAATTCCCTTACCCTTCTTCTTTTCCTTGCTGCTGCTCTTCTTGTCAGGTCCCTATAAAATTAGAAGAAAAATTTTCAAGCTAGCAAATGATGATAATCAGAAATTAATATGCTTAAACACATCAAACTTGCAAAAACGATAAGCAGCATTCATATAATCTATGGCGAAATTCATTCAAACATTTGTAAGCAGTGGGAAGACAAAATGGGTGTAGTATCCACAGGAACAAATTGAAATGACGAATGCATACAATGTGAATTCTGGACATCTTTGTCAGCTGATCATTTAGGTTTCAGAGCTTTCCACATTATAAATTACAGCAACACATTAACAAGACCTTCCAACATAATGACAAGATTAGTTTGAAACTTACAAGAGACATATGCCATTCCGAAAATCACATCAATTACTACAGAAAGGAAATCGGAGGACATTGAGAAATCAGGCATTCCTACTTAGACAGTCATTTAAAAAAAGGGCATTCGTTATTCAAAAGCAACAGAATTTTGTTACGGTTCTTATCTGGTTTAAAATTGAAGGTGATCAAAGTTAATATCTGGTTATTCAAAAGCAACAAAATTTTGTTACGGTTCTTATCTGGTTTAAAATTGAAGGTGATCAAAGTTAATATCTGGTTATTCAAAAGGACATTGAGAAATCAGGCATTCCTACTTAGACAGTCATTTAAAAAAAGGGCATTCGTTATTCAAAAGCAACAGAATTTTGTTACGGTTCTTATCTGATTTAAAATTGAAGGTGATCAAAGTTAATAGAGTAACTTACATCGGCTCGCTTTTCCTTTGAGTTGTTTGTGAAAACCCTTTTGATTGCTGAAAACCAGCTTCCCTTCTTCCCCATGTTCTCAGCATTACTGTTTCTCCCACAATAACCTGCACGAGTGTCAGATAGTTTAGGCTTTGCAATGCCATCCAGCTAAATAACAAAACATACTTTCATTAGCATTCTACGACGATGAAAAGTTTGTCATGCATATGAGGGCTTGACAAAAAATAACATCTCATGAACTTGATCTGCATCATTCGGCACAAGATGGGAATGAGCAACAAGTCACATAGGAAGATAGGCAAAGGTTTGAAGCAATAAATCTTACATCAACTTCAAGAATAATCCAACTCGATCTGTTCAAGAAAGTTAGACATAAAAGTTAGACATACAAGCTCGAATTCTAAAACCCGATTCAAAAGCACCCAAATTGAAGGCCACTGCGAATAATAGGTCAACTCGGGCCCTCGCCCCCAAAGACGGGGGCAAGAGGAGGAAAACACAAAGGGTTGAAATAGGGGTCGTGTCTTTGTGAATCACACACTTGTATCAAGTTCAATCTGGAGAAAACGTGTTATGCAGCTATGCTAAAGCAGTTCATATATATTACTAGTATTGTATTTATACAATCTTGGTTGTATTACAAGGGCATACCCAAAGAGAAGTTCTTTAATAGGGAAGAAATTTGAAGGCATTCTAGTGCTACAGAACCCTCCAACGTCAACAGCTTACCGAATCATACTCATTATTTCTCAAATCAAGAACTAGTTAACTAACACCAGCAAATTATAAGCCTATCCCCCAATTTACAGCAATTTCTCAAGCAAACAAAAAAGATCCACCCAATTTAGCAGCAGCCTCCACTGAAAATAAATTCTTCAATTCAAGGATGAGGTCGTGCAAAGAGAAGCAAGAATAGAAAAGAAAAAACAGGAGCAAAATTACAGAACCAACAAATAAAAATAATACATAAAAAATTCTTGACATGAAAAGAAGCAAAAGAAAAAAAACAAAAACAAAAACCTTTTCCTGTTTTCCATCATTTGCAGGCAGAAACAGGCCTAATCCCAAGAGATCATATGTATAACTACACATGCAATTAAAAAAAAAGATTCCTAATTTCTCATCACCTTAACTGCTGCTCCTACCTCCAGAAGCCTTTAACAAAGCTGCACCGACTAAAAGAAAGAAGAAAAACCAGCCCGGCCCCTTCTCTTTCTCTCTCTAAGCCTATACAAGTTTCTCTCTCTAGACTCTAGGCCTTTATCCAGCCTCTTTCTCGGTGTGCCATAACATACTTATTTCCTCCATAGCAGCACACCCTTTTCCCAGCCTTGAATCTTTGAAAAATTGGTAAACTGCCCACAACTTTTTACCAGTGTGTGTGTGTGTGTGTGGAACTTTGAATCAGGTTCTTGCTTGCAAAAGGTTGCAACTTTATTTTCTAATGTTGGGGCTCCCCACCTTTTAGCTCTCTCTCTTGTTTAGGGATAGTTCCTTCCTTTCTTCAAGGCGGCATCATGATTAATAATGATGAGAGACTAACATCATTTCTATGTCAGACCACAATTTCACAACGGAAGAAACATCTAAATTCAACATAAAGAAAGAATTACGCTTCCTAGGATTCACTACCTTGCCTTAAACGTACATGTCTTAGCGAGAGAAAAAGAGTTTGCTTTGTCTTAATTAATTAGTCTTCTTTTCATTTTGTTTTTCCTCAACAACTTAGTTATGTTGGAAGGTAAAAGAGCTAAATGTTCCATTTAAGAGAAAAAGAGAATTAGTTAGAAGGCAAAATTAGTTCAAAACATTATCATTTATTTTCTTTAATGATCTAAATTAATAATCATACCATACATAATTGCCTTAAATATATGTATTGTCGAGAAATTTATTTAGACTACAATATTTTTTAATAAATATATTTGTTTTAAAAATATATATATTATTAGATCGTTTATTCTGGTAAAAAAAAAACTCCATAATATAATTGTTTTTTGTGAATCTCCTTAATGTTAGATGGAGATTATTATACGTTAAATTAACAATTCTTTTAATAGAATTTTGTGGTCCTAAATAGACAGATTTTACTGTTACTTTCACCACTGTGTAATCCATTTTGACCATTGTGTAATATATGTCAAAATGTTTTCTCTTATGAATATGTATAATAATTAATACACATAGAATAATTAATCTAACAATTTTTTTGGAAATAAGCCACAGTCCAAATATGTCTGAAAATTTGAAATTGTATTTTAAAAAGATATTCGGTTAAATTAATAGTATATAATTCGAACCAACCGAATACTCCCTCCGTCCCATGAAGTATGACACACTTCTTTTCGGCACGAGAATTAAGAAATTGATATTTTGTGTTAAATGTGATAGGTGAAAAAGTGAAAATATGAATAAATGATAAATTTTTTGCCATTTTTAGAAACGTGTCATGCTTCGTGGGACAGACCAAAAAGGAAACTGTGTCATGCTTCATGGGGCGGAGGGAGTATAAGTCAAGGTGTAGTAATTTGGAGTTTTCACCAAACTGAATCCAGCTTTAGATTCGATTGTACCCAAATATTGTCATTCATTCATGTTATAATTTTCAACCGTGAATTTTGAAATAAAATTATTTGGGTCAAGTCATATTTGTTTTACCAGTCAGTAAAAAGAATTTTGAAAAAATACAGTTTTAATCGTAAACTATTAGTTATCTGACATAACTACCTGAATACTTATTATTAACTACACATGCAAACTATCTCAAAAATAATAAAAATACCCTAAAATATTAATATTACGATAAAATGTGTAAATCGTCTAAAAATTAAAAAAATATTAAGTTGGTCAATTTCCGACGATGGGTTCCTGGAGTATATCTTATTGGCATTAAATTTCAATTCTATTTTTCCCTTTAGATGACATTTTATACTTCTTAAAAAATAAATTATGTATCGAGTTTTTGAATAACTTGGAATAATTCTTCAAAAATTGACAATTGTATATTTTTGTTATTTTTTTAATAATTTATGTATTTTATTGTAATCATTAAATTATTTAAGGTGTTTTATCAATTTTCAGATAGTGCGTGTGTGATATTATAGTTATCAGTAATTTATTACTCCCTCCGTCCACGAAATGAGTACCCATATTTCCTTTTTGGTTCGTCCACCAAATGAGTATCCATTTCCTTTTTTGGCAAGTGTACTCCACACATCCCACTCACAATAAAAGTGGGTCCCTTATTCCACTTACACACACTTAATCAATTTCTTAAAACTCGTGTCACCCCCAAATGGGTACTCATTTCGTGGACGGAGGGAGTATATTTAGTACTCCGTTGTTATGTAAAATGTTTTTTTTTTTTTCAAGAAAAGAATTTAGTACTCCTATGCTATAATTTTGTGTGTAGGAGAGAAGTAGTTGGGCAGTAGTGCACTCAAATTGGGATTCTGGGGCCAGCTGGTTGTAATTCAACCAACTTTACTTGAATGGGAAGACTATTTTCAATATGAGACAGCAATATCATATCTTATTTTACCCCTACCCACTAATTCCTAACCATTTGCTCTTTATTTTACTATTATCTTAATCATTATTATTTGGTGTGACATTGATTTGTATTGTAATTTAATCAATATCCAAAAACTCAATCACCAAATTTGGAACAAACAATCAAAAGGCAAAAAGCGTCACTCCAACGGTCGCCTTAACACTTACAGTTTTAATTTTGGCCTTTTCTCGTCAGTCGTCAACTTACGCGCGCCCCCCCTTCGCTTCACACTTACCGCGTGTCTCTAGGTGTAAGTGTGTGTTTTTTTCTCATTTTATTATTACACATTATATCATGAATTTCAAAAAATAATCAAAAGCTGGTACAGACTATTATATCGAAATCAATAATATAAATTAAATACAATATTTAGAAGAAATCTCTTTGCGACGGCGACTGTCAAATTAAATACAATATTTAAAAAAGATAATTTCATCAACTTTGCCATTCTCTGTGTGGTTTTTTAGTTTTCGAGTAATTTGTTTTTTTTTTTTTTGACTTAGGGCCAGGGGAGAATTTCTTTTTAAATTTCTCTTTAATTTTTTTCCCTTTATTTTATATAAAAGAGAATTTCACAATTTCTTATTAATTCTTTTTTCTGTGGTGTGATAATATTATTTTTTATTAGAGTGAAAATGAGGAATGAGAAATTATGAAATTCTATTTGTAGAATATAAAGGGAAAGAAGAAGAAATTTATAAGAATGATATTTTTTATCCCTTATTTTTCATGATAAATTTACCATTGAAAAAGAATACACAAATAACATTAGTTTTTGTATTGTCTAATGAATAGTGTGATACTGAACTATATGTAATGCAGGCGCTAATAGCATTATTAAAAATGAACTTTACAAAGACTGAGCTTTAGTTGACATTTATCGAATAGCTAAATCTTTTTTGTATGTTTATTTATTTATCTTATTGTGTTATTTATCACAATTGATAAATTTAAGCATTGGAATTAGCTTAACGTGTATTGAGGCCTGCATGTTCAAACTGAAACTATGATCTTTTGATCAATATAATTATGTCATGTTTTGAAATTTATACTATAATCTCCGATTCGAAATTAATTTTAAATTAATTTTGAATAACAATTTGTAAACTAAGAAGAAATAAATATCATAATCTTTACAAAATTTTAAAATAATACCTGAAAATCAAAATGATCATCCATTAGTCTCTCAATTAGCCACCATTAATCTTTAAATTTTAATTTTTTTTTCTCATTTTGTAAATAGAGCACACTTTTTTTCATTTTCATTAAGTATATATTGAATAAAATATTTAATTATATGTTTTGAAGGAAAGATCATAAAAGGACATTTAATTTGATACAATATGTAAAAAATAGATTTAAAATAAACAAGTTATGATAATTTAAAGCTTTAACATACTATTAGATAATTTATATCTTTACACAATAATGTTTACTTTAAACTAGAAACCTTTAATATTTTTAAGGGTTAAGGTACAAATGCCCCCCCTAAACAAGACACCCCTAGAGCGTATCCCTTCAGCTTTTCGAAAAGCTTGCCCTAGATTATCCGTCCCCCAAATTGCTTTAAAATTTGCATCTCCGTAGCTCTCCATTTTTGTTTCTTGAATCATGCAACAATCGAATGTTGAGTTGCTAATTAACTATACATTAACAACCGGAAAATGTATAGATTAAGTTATGTCTATATAAATGAAAATTCCAATGTTGCACGCTTAAATTAAGAACTAACTAGGGGTGATCATCGGTTCGGTTTGGTGCAAAATCGAACCAAAAACCGAAAATCGAAAACCGAATCGATGCTAAAAAATGGCACCAAACCGCACCAATTCTAGGTGCCAAACCGAACCGAAATCAAATCGAAAAAACCGTCGGTTTCGGTTCAGTTTACCAAACCTATGCATGGACTGGAGTCGGCGCCGCGTTTGGAAACTGGATGGGGGTAGTCGTCGTGTCTGGACTCTAGGCAGTCGACTGGCGGAGGCAGGCGAGTCGCGGACGGCTGGAGTCGCAGGCGAGTCGGCGACGGGCGGACGGCGGGTAAGGACGTCGGAAGAGTGGAAGGCGAGTGAGAGGGAATCAGAGATTGGAATGGAGATTGGAGAGAACGGCGCCTAGAATGGAAATAGGAAGGGAATCAGATTTTCACTTAAGGTTTCTTTAGGTTAACATTAGAAAATTAAATATATATTATAAAATATAAATATTTAATAAAATATTAATATTTGTCGGTTCGATTCGGTTTAAAACCGAACCAAAAACTCAGAACCGACACCTAATCGAAATTTTTCGATTTTTGATTTCTGAAACCGAACCAATAAAATTGGGACCGAACCGCGCCAATAGCATTCGGTTCGGTTCGGTTCGATTTTCAGTGTTGGTTCGGCACCCCTAGAACTAACAACCATCCCGAGAGAGAGGGAGTGAAAAAAAATGTATAGACAGTGAAATAAATAAATAAACTCCTGAAAGAAAAGGTAGAAATTTGAAAGTGAAATAAATAAATAAAACTCCAAAAAAAAAAAGATGAAAGATGAAATAAATTTTGGTAGTCTACATGTTACGCAGTCTGTCTGGCTCTGGCACAACTCCTGTGCCTGCTGAAGATTTTTTTTATATGGAGTATATATTTTCTAGTAAAAAAAAAAATACGTGTCCCGTGTTTGTGTCTCGATCAAAATGGAAAATTTTGAATAGATTTAATGATAGAATTTCTTTTCATGCTTCAGAAATGTTCATTTTGGTTGTGGAACACGGATGGTGCATTAAAAAAAATTCCACCTTTGACCACCTTGGGTGACATGACATAGTCACATAGGCAAACAATTTTAGAGGAGTCGTGCGAAACATCATTAGTTAACATTGTCAAATATAATACTATTGTATAATTCGAAAATAATTATGAGTAAATTTTGTGGTGAAATTTGAATATTTGATGTCAAATTAAGTACTAACTTATGCTACTGACTACGGGTGCCAAAATAGCTAGGTTGTTATTATTATTATCAATAATATTAATAGTGTTATTATCAGTATTATTATATTATCGTAGAAGAAAATTATTCAAGTTACTATTATTATTTTTTTACTTGAGTTACTATTATTATTAATTAGCTATAATGCGTCACTTTACTTTAATTTACATAGCAATTTTTTCTTAAAATTAATTTAGATGTTACCATTTTTCTTGATTATGGAAAATCAATGGACAAATATTGTAGTGCATTCGTTTTTAAAATAGATATATAAATTAAAAATTATTTATATTCAAATTCACAAAACATTTGAAAAATAAGATAATTTTATACAGAACATAATAGAATATAAACGTGAAAGGGAGCTATATTTTTTACGAAATAATCAAAATATTGGGTCTAAAAAAGTCAGCAAATTAATGATTAGAAGCATGACTTTGATATAATGGTGGCCATTTTGTGCAATGATCAGTTCAAATATTTCTATTCATTATGGCACGGCATATGTGATATGTGAACCCTAAATTAGAGCAAATTATAAAATTATTTGGTGGCTTCGTTTTATCAATATTACACTGATTTTGCAATGTCCAATGATAAGAGATAGGGTTATGACTAATGATCATTTATAAGAGAGAGAAAAGAAAATTACAAAATTATCATTATAGATTAATTAGTTGTATGCATAGACATATATAGTCAAGAAACCATAGATGAATAAGGGGGTAATTATTTCAAATGAGATTATCTGTTACCTAGTCCCTACTCCAATATCACAGTATGTGCTTCTTATCTTTTAGCATTATATTATTTGGGGCAATCTTTTTAAATACCACATAATAAAAGGTAGAAGTTTTTAACACCCATTTATAAGAGTATAAATATTTTATACCAAAATATGTTAAATTATTACATTACTCTTACTATATATTAATAAGTTATAAGAAATAAAAGAGTATAAGTTACAGCTTGTACACGATAGCAAGACAACGTCGTGTAGCCACCGTGTGCACAATTAGGGTACGTAATTGTGCATATATATGATGGTTGTACACGATTGTGTCTTGAGCCTTCGTCTGCACAATTATGGGTATATATACGTGTACACGATGGCTGCACACGGTGGCTACACGACCGTACGTGTCTTGCCATCGCGTGCAAGCCGTAACTTATACTCTTTTATTTAGGGGTGTTTTGGTCTTTTATTGATTTTGATATGAAAAACGTATATTCTTATGAATGAGTATAAAAAACTTCTACTATTTTTTATGCTTTTTGTATAAAAAGATACATTCTCACTTATTTGGGTGTATACACTCAAACACTCTTTAAGTAAATTTTACCAAAAAAAACACAGCTTCGTTAAGACAGGTCAATATATATGATTATGCAAAATATGATTAAGTAAATTTAACTAGTGATCAGTTGGTGATATGATTTGTCACCAATTAAAGGATTGAATTGATTGAACCACTGATCTGCTCACAGTTCAATCTGTTTAATTTATAAACTCCTATATCATTATATTTTATTATATATAGTGATACAAATTAAATAAACTACATATATATTTTAAAAATTAATCTTCCAAGAAACACACAACTACATAATAGCAAAAAATAACACGGCATGCAAAAACCCCGGGCATTCCCATTCTAATGAAGAAGAGAGTCACAAATTAAAAACAATTAATTAATTAATTAATTGGTTGTGAGCCAAAACCATTCTACTCAAAGGACTAGGACCAATCCTCCTAATCCTCATCCCACTCCTCTTCCTAATCATCTCCATCTCATTCCTCCGCCTCGTCGCCTCTTCATCAACCACAAATCTCCTCATCAACACATCATCCGTCAACGATTTCCCCCTAAATATCCTCCTCCCTTCCCCGCTCATCCTCGCCGTTGCCGGAGCTCGCATCTCCGACGACACCGACCGCGATCTGGCGTAGCTGACGCTCGGCCGCCTCGGAGCCACCACGCTCGCCTGGAAAACATCTGAGATCGGCGCGCACAGGCACACGTGGCTGAGCGACGACGCCGCCGCCCTCGTCGACGCGCATTTCCTCAGCTTTCTGGAGCTGGTTGTGATGTCTCTGGTCTTCCAAAGAGTGATGTTTTTGATGGGGATCAACTCATCGATTGGTTTCGAGAGGGCTTTCCATAACGTGCTCGCCTCTATTGCTCTTTGATACCATCGCCTCCTACGTCCACCATCATCCAGATCATACATATAATTTATAAATTACATAAAAACCAAAGCAAAATATATCAATTTTGTTCCTTTATTTGAAATTTGAAAGGCGGAGGAATAAATCGGGGTTTTTTATGTAATTTGTAATTTTCATGATTTTGATCATAACATTTGAGATATAAAAAGAAAAATAATGAAAAGAAATACTCCTATGGACTACAGATCGACTGTGTTTACTGTTTACTATAAGTGCTTATAAATGATGTGCGATATATTGATTTTTTGCCATGAGAATTGAAATTCGAACACATGGTTAATTTTCTTACTCGGTTATTGATCAAATTCAATTACTATTATAAATAATGAACTGTTGGCATTAATATAAAACACTGTTACCATTAATTCATCATATCTGGCAGACAAACGGTACTATACATAAATGTGTGTGTATGTGTGTTGTTGTAGTTGGGCCTTGGAGAATGACAATCCTAATAAACATATATTTATATATAAATAATAGTCAAGCAAGGAATTAGAATAACATTAATATATAATATATATATAGAGAGAGAGAGAGAGAAAAATACTTCCTCCGTCCCATTAAATTTGTCTCATTTATTTTGGGCATGGTTATTAAAAAGAGTATAATTAGTATAATAAAAATCTGTAAATGCGTGTGATCGTATTGTTTGTAGTGTAAAATTATTATCAAATATAGAAACATGATAAAATCAATGGGACAACCAAAAGAAAAAATAGGACAAGATCAATTAGACGGATGGAATATAAATAATAATTGGATTATGTAGTGTTTGAATTTTTTGCGGTTGTTCGAATTTTACCATATTAATCGTGCATCCTCAATTAAAAAGAAAAGGATAAATGACTAAATGAGCAAGGGGAAAATGAATGTTGACTCAATCAATGTCAATTGCACGTTTTCCGTTATAGTCATCTGTATAAGTAAATAGAAAAGGAAGAATGAGTAAACACGTTTACACCTCTCTCTCTTAGTCCGACACGAACTCTGTAATTTTGACTTGAAAAGTTTGAAGCTAATGAAATTTTAGGAGAAGTTCATACTTGGGAATTAAATCTTCCTTGAATTCAAATATAAGTCACACGCGTCGCGCATAGTTTGTGCTAAACTCACCAAGTCATAATTATTATGCGGCCGATCTCTCGAATAAATTCTACAAGATAGAGTAAATATTAATAACATTTTTGGACCATAACCCTTTTATGGTCCCACATAATGGCCCAATTAATCAATACAAAATATTAAATAACAAGTATATAGTATTTATTATAAGTAAGCTAATATTTATATATAGAGGAATGATATCCTAATGTTATCGTGAGCTCGGTTCACGTTTAGTTAATGTTATTTTATATATTTATTTTGAATTTAATATTTCAAAAATTATTATTGGTGTCATTACTTTCATCTAATGAATAAAAAGAAGTAACCGAACTTTTATTTTTTGCAATTCATAAATTTTTTTTATGTCAATAACGAATTTTCATGTATTAGAATAAAAAATGATATAAAAAAATGATAACATTGACTAAATGTGAGAAATGCTAACGAGGATATCATTCCTCTTTTACGTATAACTACAACTAAAAATCAATGCATACATATTGACACATATATAAGTATTTATAGAACCTCTATGAACTAATTCCCAGTAAATTCAATATAATGTAATAATTTGATCGCCCCGCGTCGTGTTGAAGATATATTAAGACTCAATTAACTAATTCTACATTTAATCTAAAAAAATAAGATTATTAAATAAATAATTTATAAGCAATTTAGGTACATATATGTGAATACTATTGGGACTACAGTGTAAGATTGCAACTATAATGGGCCCAGGGAAAAATTACCAAATAACACCGGCCCATCTTGGCCCAAGAAATTTGTCTGATGGTTCAAGAATAGACACCTATCTTTTATTATTTGAAGTAGGTAAATTATATATTTATATTTATTGTTGTTAAATTCTCGATAATCTTGCAAATCCTGAATTCCTGAACTACTCATTAGAAGCAGGATTTAAATCAGAAAAGATAAACGGTTTATTCATATTGAAGAGGCAAACCTTTGTGAGATTGAATAAATGGTGAGTGAGCTAGTACAAAATGTATTAATTCGAAATTAAGAATGCAATATTCAAGTCGAATTAATCACCATGTTGTACTTCTAGTTCCTCTGAGCACGTAAGTACTCTACGCTCTAATCAATGCCTTAATTTTGCTTGCATATACATATCCAATTTTCACGCCATTATGATTTTGAAATATGCCTTCCTCAACATTTAGCAGTGTGTGTGTGTGTGTGTGTGTGTGAGAGAGAGAGAGAGAGGTCTCACCTTGTGTGGGAGTTCTTTGGATCTTGCATGAAAAAAAGGAGATAGGAATTGAAAGAGAGAGATGGAGAAAGTGAGATGGTCATTGGAGGAGAAGAGCAATGAATAAATTGATTGAGTGATGAAACTTTAATATGTAACTCGAAAATATGTACGCAAATGCCTAAGTTGTTATTTTCATATTTTATTTTTGAATTTGATCTGCTTTTCTTTATCGCTTTTGCTTTGGCAGAATGATTCCGACTAATTGAGTAAGAAAGAGAAAAGATATTCAAACTTGAGAGATAAAGTAAATCTGTGCTTTTCAGTCAATTACCAATTTCGCCTTCAAAAATATCCACATCTTAATTTCTATTCTAAAGTCAAATTAAGTTGCCACAGCAGCGAAAATGGAAGCATGAGATTCTGTGTGTGCTATTGCCTACATGCATAAGAGCATCCGCATTGGGACCTCCTTGATAGCCTCCTTGATAGCCTCCTTGATAGTATTTGTGTTATTGAGTAGGTAGTGCTGCATTGGGGTTCCTTGATAGCCTCCTTGATAATATTAGTTTTGATTTTATGTTTTTCATTTAAATTTTATTGCATAATTTAAATTGCATATTTAAATACTGGATTAAACATAAAATTTAAAATTACTTAAAACATAAAAAAAAATTAAAATTACTTAAAACATAAAAAAAATACATAAAAATTTAAAAAACCTAAAACATCATTAAAATCACATAATTAAAAGCCTAGGATAGACCACGACGCCTGAGCACGTCGGCGACCATGGACGCGTGCAATGCACGTTGTGCGTCCGTCATGTTCGTCGTATCCGTGTTCAGGAGCTGCATATCGAGCTCCCTCTCCCGGAGATCGTTCCTCCGCTGGTACTGGGCGGTGAATGCCCTCATCTGCGCGTCGTTCCTATCCAACCTCTCCACAATTTCTGGTGGAGGATCCGAGCTCGTATGCGACGCTGCAGCCTTCCCTTTCCCTTTCGCCGCCGCCGTCGCCGCCTTGGCCGCCGCCTTCGCCGCCTTGTTGCCAATGGGCCGAGCAGAAGAGATCTCCTCGCCCGACGCCGAGCTGGTGAAGCCACCCTCTTCCGTAGTCTTTGTCCTCTTGGAGGCATGCACGTCTCCAAGGAGGTACATCGACTTGAACTTGGGATTGTGCCGGAGAGTTCTCCACGCGTTCCAGAAATTGAAGGAGGCATTGGTTGGGCTTCTAGCCTTGAAGATGATTTGGGCCTTTTCACGAATCATATCATCCGAATGACCGGACGGCCAATTGTTGCTCGTCTCCACCCAAACAGCTTCCCAGAGACGCACATCCGCGCTCACCCGGGACCAGTGGCCCTGAAGTTGCTTAATGCCGAGGTCGACGCCGATGATGGGGCACACACGTTCGCGGATCCGGCCCCAATATGACTCGCCCTTCTGATCCGTCCCACGGATCGAGTCGTTGGTCTCCTCCGCCCAAACTTGGACGATGAGATCTGTATGATGTGGAAGGTAAGTATGACGGTAAACTTTTGGTTTGTCGTGCTTCATTTTGGTGGCCTTTTCCTTCCTCCGGCCGCCTTTTTTTGGTGGGGAGACACTCTGCTGAGCACTCACCGGTTCCTCCTCGGGCGGGCTCTCCTCCAAATTGATTCCTCCCATATCGGGATGATAATCGGAGGAGAGATCAGGGCACCAATTTGGATCGTAGAAAGGGTTGTTTGGATCCATGACGGAGAAAATTGTAGGACAAGAACAAGTGTGAAGAGAAGAAGGAAGAAGGATGAAGGAAGAAGGAGAAGAGGTGTGGAGAAGAGAAGAAGATGGGTGTTTTAAAGAAGAAGAAGAAGGGAAAATTAAAAAAAAAAAAAAAAAAAAAAAAAAAATTAAATTCGTCGGTCAAAGGTGCGGAGACCGAGGACTGCAGTCAAAAAGTGTATAAAAATTCGAATTTTCGATTTTTTCATTTTTTTTTTTTTTTTTAATTGGGCGCGTGCATTGCACGCGCCATCACCATTTGCCTATCGAGGATACTCGATAACTCGAGGAGGCCTCGAGGAGCTCCTCGCCGCATCGCCCTCCTCGAGTGGGATGGTCTCCTCGAGGACCTCCTCGAGTACCCGCGATGCGGGTGCTCTAAGATTGGGATCGCATTTGATAATATTAGGCAATATCTAAAATATCCCAAACTATTTGCTTAATTATATCTTAAAATATTCTATACTATCAGCAACAATGAAATAATATCTAAACTTTCAATTTTATATTCCACATCCGTTAAATATTAAGTAATGAAACCTTAATTCTTCTTGACTTGGCGAAAATCGATCAACCTAGTATCCAAATAACATTAATGAACATATTCACACATTTATAGTTACGGACTCAACTTCTAAAAATTAAATACTAACAGAGTAAAATTGTCAATAATATTGACAGTTATCAATATCAACTTGTAATTTTGTATACATTGGAAAATTATAATTTGGACAATTATAATTGTAAAAAGTTAAAACGTTAAAGTAGTAAATTCCCAAATAAAAATAATAATAAAATCTTTTACAGATGCATATTGTTGTTCCAATTATGTAATGATTAAGAGCATGAAAACTTGGTTGGTGGGCTTGTATATAAATGTAGAGAGTGATCATTTGACATGTGTGGGCACTAAAAGCCTGCTACTTGGCTTGTGGCCTCTGACTTGAATCCATCACAGGCATCAACTTTTGCATGCATGCATTCATTCATGTCTCCACATCGGTATCCACCATGTAATAATATCATCATATATTGCTGCTGAATCATGATAAATATTAGGTTCACTACTCAAATTTATCCTAATTAAGTATCATCATAAATTTTAAATCTATCTTTAACTGTCAATTTTGACAATTAATGCTCAAATTATTGACATGTAGTAACATTTTTTTTACGTTATTCAAAGGTTGGGTACCAAAATTACGATTTGAATGTTACGGCATTCTTCGAGAAAGTGTCAAACATTAGGATTTTTTGTATAACAAATTATTGGACACAAGTTGAATTTGTTGATTGGAAGGCATGATGATTCAACTTGTAGATGACAAAGGATTTGAAGCCATCAAATGAAACAACAAAAACTGGAATCCAGCAGTGATTTGATGACTACAAACGAGAAGCTGCACATACAATACAATGCAGCATTATGGCTGCACTTCCTAAACTGAACTAACAACTTGGCTCAATGAGCCCACAAAAAAAAAGAAAAAAAAAAAAAAAAAAGGAAGTGACTAAGGTGTGTTACCTCATTAGACCATTGGAGGCGCGCCTGCGTTGCGCAGAACTAGCCTTCCCTGACACAGTAGAGTAGAGATAGTTGAGGCTCTAATAACTCGTTAGCTTTCAGCTTCACCTGGCCGCTGGCGACTCCAGTTCCCAGAACCGGCCTTGCGCTCTCCCCGTTTCCTCTTATTCTTGGGGAAGTGTATCTGAGAGGTAAGACATGATTTCAAGGTGTTTGCCTCCACGTCGGACTCTATAGCCAAGATGGAGGCCTTGTTATTGCTCTCTTCCTCTCCACTGTGTTCCGCGTCCTGAGCCTTGTCAGCTGATTGGTTGTGGCTGTATTTGAAGGCGCCCTCAACTTCTGCTGCCTCATTTTGTATCAGGATGTTGTCCACAATCTGAAATGAAACCAACTCAGTTCTGGTAGAAAACAAGCAAAGCAACGTGCCATTGTGCAGATGATTTGCTTATGACAATGCAGTTGGAAAGAGTTGTTTTATGTGGTCTGGTATCTCCTCGCCTTACAAGCTATGCTCGATAAATGAATAAGATAAAGAACGAGGCATAACTTCTCATTTGTAAGGGGACCACATAGTATAGGGAAAAGTAAATATTAAAAAGGGAAGATTGCATTTTGTCTTACCTTTTCAGACGAGTCTCCGATTTGGGTTTGATGCTGCGTGACATCTATAGATGACAGTAGTCCAACGGTGCTTTCAATGATATCAGGAATCGGGATAGGCTCTCCAAAACTAGAAACTGCACTGTCGGGTAAAACAAAATCCCCGATATCATAGTCCCCTATATACGGAGGAGATGATGTATACAGGCCCCCAACCGAGACTGTATCCCCATTGCAAGCAGAGAATGTAGGGCTACGTACATCGCCTCCCATAAGTTGGCTCAAGTTCTCAGAGGAAGAAAACCTGCTAGCGTTATTTATCAAAACTACATCAAGTTGAGTCCTCAATTTATGAACCCGAGTATGCACTAGCTCGATTTTCCTGAGGATATGCTCTAGGATATTATCATTTTCTTCATGAAATGAATAATCATCGTGAAGGCCAAACTCATCACGGGTGCCCGCATGCTTGTCTGCAAATAGACACCAAGAGCAACAACTAAGAAAACACATACATTCTTCATCATATAGCATAATACATATAGAAAATCTTTATTTTCTCTCTAGCAACATCATGACCATACCTTGAGTTGACCATGAGGGCAGATAAAGTGACAAAGCCAACATAAAACATTATGCTTCAATCCATTAGTAGGACCCAATATGTAAGAAAAAGTTAATATATGGCAAAACAGAAATAAAGATCTCTGTTAAAAACAATAAAGGTAGCATTGTGACTAAGGAAATTATCGTCGTCATCATCATCAATCATCATTGATTATTTCTTTTGTTTTCGTCATCATCATCATCATCATAATATAAGTATATATCAATAAAACAGAAATTATTGGCTCGTTTGAGGCTTCATCAGACCTGAATTACCATTATTCTCCCATGTAGGAACTCCATCCAGATCAGGTCTCTTATTTTCTGCAATAAGAGTTTAATCAGTTGACTGGTTTCTTTGTAGTCGAAAGTAAGATTAACAAGAGCGTCTAATATAGCACAAGGAAGAAGATCAAACCTCGTTCAGAGAAAAGGATATGATTTGACATGTATGTTGTAATATCACTTGTATTCTCCACTCTCTTTCTTTTTCTCCTCTTCATGGGCCTTTTTCTACGACTTTGAAGTGGAATTGGCAGCGACTTTGATCCCAACTGTTCCACTGTTGTTTTATCTAACGGCATATGTTTCTCACGGTCAATTACAGAAACCTCTCTGGCATATTTTGATGCTTGTGACTCTAATTCCTTTATTCTCAACTCTGTCCATTTGCATCGCCACATTAGAGGATGTATGAAGTTTCTCCAGTGAGCAGTCAATTTTTTCTTCCTGGGAAAATAATAAGTCAGTAGGAGAGAATGAGCTCGATCTATGTGTAGCACAAGAAAATTATGAATTTGACTGAACCAAGCATTAAATTTAACACAATTGACATAGTTACTTAAGCGAATAATGTCACCAAAAACTTGTTCTTGCAACACACGCAAGTGAAAATCTAAATGTGATTACCAGTCACTGCAGCAGGAAAATAACCGCAGTAATATTATAGCTTAATTCACATTAAGTGCATCTGCAAGCAGCTTCTCGACTAAGCACCTAATGCAGTAAACATCTTTTCCTACATAATCGAGACTGTCACATGCTTAGACATTCGGCATATATCGCAGCACAATGGCAAACTCCTTGACAATTTATTTATAGCTTCTTGTTATCTACAATGCATTACTGGAGAATAACATTTATCTACAAAATACGTTCAGTTCCATTTTTTAATTTCTACTTTCAAAAACCTTGAACTTTTGCAAGTATGATCAGACTATAAAAGCAATTACACGGCAATAACTTGGTCCATAATAAGATATGTAACGCAGGCGATTTCATCTAAGGGACAAAACAATAACAATAATGCATGTAGATTCTAATTATATGCAACAAACACAAGATTGCAGAGAAACTATAAAGGTGAAAGATGCTTTGTTATGTTAGGAAGGGACTTCTAAAAGAGATATTTACTTCACAAGCAATGTATAAACGCTTGGAACTCAGAAGTCATACAAGTTTTCTTGTTTCTACGTACTTTAACTAGATTAGTACATACACGCTAAATCTGCTCAACTGCCATGCTATTTCTGATTATCGCACATAAGAAGAAAGTAAATGCATGGGATTACAATAAAGTGTCATACTGAATCATATCTAAAGGCAATTCCAAATGTCATCACAGGATATCATTGGTACCATAAGGGGGCGTTTACTTTGCACGATTGATAAAATAGAGGATTGAGTAATTTTATCCTCAAGAGTAGGATTATTTCAATCCCACCCTTTTGATGGGATAAGAATCAAGCAAAACTAGCTTAAATGATAAAAATAATCAAGGGCCTTGGGATATCCCAAAGTTTCAATCCAACAAAGTAAACAAGGGATTAGCCTTACTATTTTTATCTATCAAGACTAATCCTCCAAAGTAAACGCCCCCTAAGGGAAATATGCAAGTGAAACAAACCAAACCTTATTGGGAAGACACTGCCAAATCCATCAAATGCAGGAGCCAAATCAATGTCAGGAATGAACTGTGACTCAACTTCAGCATCGCTTAAACTGGAAGCATTTTCATTTCCAGAAATTGTGTCGGCAAATGAGCTTGAATTTTCAGTGGCATCAGGGTCCTCTTTTGCCTCCACCTTGAGGTCCCTGCTTCGTGAAAGTTCAAGTATATCAACAGGAATGTCCTCTGCAGCCTTCAAAGATTTATAACCTTCAACCAACATTTTCTGTAGTTGATAGATGTTCCTATACTTGTGCAGTTCAGGCCATTCTCACCAAGCTCTTGAACTGCTGCTCTCTGAACTTTTCGAACATTAACCAAAAATCGGCTCTATCAAAGTTTGTCTCCATGGATTGTTTATGCTGCAATTATGTGACTTACTATTCAGCTTGTTCTTGTTGTCTCGTCCTCTATACATGAATCCCCATTGAGTAGCACAAATCAATAACCAAACACAAGACACCTAAAATCATGAAGATGATAGTTTAGACCCAACATGATTTTTTTTAATATTTGTGCAAAAGTTGTAGATTATCTCAGCTGGTTTCAAGGGAGAATTAGGCCCAAAGACATTCTGATTATTTGAAAAACAGAAAGTGGGAATATAGAAATCACCATCGCAATAATGGTAAACCAAGAATTTTTCTTCTCCAATTATATCTAAAGGTATAATGAATTGTCAAAAGGTCAGGAATCATATTTCACTTGAAGACTCGAATACATCTTCAACTTATTTATTTACAATATATACATATTATTTCTAAAACCTAGAAAATAGTCTGCTAATCACATGATGCCTAAAACCATGAGTACAACACACATCAAACCAAACGATCAAAAGATTTTAGCAAAGTGAAAGGTTAGTTATTATAAGATGTGCCCAAGCTCACCAATTCAAACAATCCACAAGCCCATCTATTTATTAAACATCTGAATTGATAAATGCCTCTAATAACTAAACCCAAACCACAAACTCAGCTAATTATCAAGTTTCAGCTCAGAAAAACCACACAACACATAAGCAAATAATCCTAAAAAACAAGCAAACTCAAAAAGCGCCCAAATTCTCATCCAAAAACCTTTCTAATTCAAGAAACACAATGATAACATAATTAAACAAATTAAACAAGAAAAGAAGAAAAGAGGAGTTCTTGCTACACATAGAAAAACATTAAACATAACTTATAAACACGACACTTAACTCCAAATTTAAAAACACACACGATAACATAATAAAACCAATAACCAATTAAACAAGGAGCTTAACACAGAGACACTAACAAATACGAAACATTAAAAAGAAGTTATTTTAAACTGACAGAAATGCAGCTCCCAGATAGAAGAGACACTCCAAATTCTCACCCAAAGCCTTACCACTTCGAGAGACACCACGATAGCATAATTGAACAAGGAAAAAATATACGTACATAAGACTCTTGCTCGTCGTAAAAAATAAAAAGAAGTTTAAAGTGGCATTTAGTGATGAAAGAAGAGCAGCCCAGGTGGAAGAGAAGTATATAATTCATGCATGAAAAAGGGCCAGAGATGCAAATGTACCAGAGCCAAATGGAGGTTGGCGGCGACTGCACGAGCGGCGTATGTTTTTGAGTGTGTTAACAACTGAACGTTCTGTGTTTTCATTGTGTGTGTATTTATATTTTTTCATTTTTTTTTTCTTTTCTGATATGATTGTAATGCTATGACCTAATATAGTTGCAACTTAATGCATTTCCTCTTTCTCGCCTTCCTGCGTAAAGACGCTACCCCGCTTTCACCCTCATGTCATTTTTACTCAATTATTATTATAACCTATTTGTCTTTTTTTGCCCCCTCATTATCTGTTATTTTTAGATTGCGTCTCTAAAATCTCGATTTTTTCTTTTTTTTCATTATCTGTTATTTTTGAAGACTGCCTCTAAATCTCGAAATTATTTTTCCTTTTTATTCCCCCTTAAAAGAACTAAGTATACTGTCTGTCACACAACAGTGGTGATGATGAATGAAGGCTCAATTATAGTTTATAAATTGAACTTTCGGTGAATTTTAGATAGTAATTTTAATTTTGATCTATTTTTTTATATGTTTTGAATTTTAAAAAATCATTTAATTATGATCATTATCATGTTGAAATTATGACAATATTTGTTTTTTGCCCAAATTACATGTGAAACGGTGATCCATCAACACGAAATCAGAGTCTGAAGTATTATACACTAAATGAAATTTTTAACGATAGGTGGCCCATCATTATCGGACCACTGATGTGGTCGGAATCACATTTAGAAGTTAGTGCAATTACGTTATCTTTCAAACGTGATTTCAAACTATGAACTAAAATTTGTTTAAAAATTATCTTATAGTTTTGAGACATCTGAAGTGGGACGAAGAGAGTATGTTTAAACCTAAATTTGAACACAGCTTCTCTCTAAGGCAGAATGCTCCCCTATAGATGTAGTTTTACATTTTATAGTTTCGACAGATCGCTTAGCCTTATTCATCTTGGATGCGAGAACGCTTGATCAGTGAGTTAGTATGTACTCTTTTAAGGTTGGTTGCGGCCTTCTGAATATCTCTGCACCACTACATCCTTTGTCATTGAACAATCACTAAGATACCATTATAGAAGAACTAAAATTCTAATATTGTGTCAGGACCTACAAGCCAAGGGACTAAACATGAATTTTCGAACTTATCCGAAATTTAAGACTTCGTAGCTACAAATAATAATACCGAATCCACTCGAGCCGGATATTCTTAAGGTGCGCTCTCTCTAGGATGCGTTCCCTTTGATTGTAAATTTAACATAGGAAAATGAATGATAAACAATATTTCATCATTTAAATCCCACCTTTCTTTTCCCACATATCTTACTTGACCCTTATTCATTCCTCATTTACATTACAAAGGAGGGATAATATTATCCCTCCAAAAATAATGTGATAATATTATACATCATTTGTAGTGTAAATGAGGAATGAGTAAGAGTCAAGTAGAAAATGTGGGAAAAGAAATAAAATATTTAAAGGGTGAAATTTTGTTTATCCTTCATTTTCCCGTGATAAATTTATAATCAAATAGAACACTTGTAAATTTATTATGGGAAAAAAAGAAGAAAAGATAAACAAAATTTAACCATTTAAATCCTTTATTTATTTTCCCTCATTTTATATTTGACTCTTACTCATTTCTCATTTACACTACAAAGAAGGGATAATATTACCTCTCCAAAAATGATATGATAATATTATCTCTCAAAAATGAGGAATGAGTAAGAATTAAATAGGAAATGAATGAAATGAAAAGAAAAAAAAAGGATTTAAAGTGTAAAATTTTGATTATCCTTCATTTTTCCATGATAAATTTACAACCAAAGAGAACGCACCATTATAGTATTTAACTTTTATTCATTTAGAATTGTAGACATGATTATAGTTTTCTTCCGCCAAACTGGCTAATGTGGCATGAATTGGAGAGATGGAATCTGTTTATTATATGAAAACACAATTTGTGACAAAATTGTAATTAAATAATCAATCAAATGGTATTTATAAAACTCAACAAATCTCATATATTTTCTTTCTCCTCTCTTCTCTTTCATCATATGCATTCTTCAATTTTCTATACTCTCTCTCTCTCTCTTATTCTCTTTTTCATATTTTGATGTTTTTTTTTAAATCAAATTTTATTTATAAAAAATATTCTATATATATCTTAAATTAAAGATAAATGCAAGATCTTTGATTTGGTATCAAATAATTATTCAACTCTTTTATTAGTATTCTAATAAATTCTAATAATATAATTTATTTTCCTACTTATCAATTGAAGCTTTTCTAATAAGATGACATAGGTAATGAGCTAACTTAGAAAAAATAATTTTATGCATGATTAGCTCATGTTTTAAAAATATATACTGTGATGTGAAAACTCTTTTTTTTATTATTTCTTCGTTTCTTTTAATTTGAATGATGTGTTTATTCTATAATTGTAGGGAAGAAAATAAAGTTTTTCTTCAAATAGATGGAAAATTAAAAACGATACTTCTCAAAATTATAAAATAAAATTAAGAATCTTTACTGAGTAATTGATATAGATTACGTATTTTATTTTTTAAGAAAAAATAATTTACATTTACTTATATTCTAACTATATTTAATATTTATTTTTTATTTATTTGATACATCATTTAATTTATTTATTTTTGATAAATTAACATGATTAAATAAAGAAATTTAAAGGTCGCGCCATAGGAGGCTCGAACCCAAGACCTTCGGTTTTAAACATTAACCCCTAATCGCTTAACCGATACACACACTACATCGTTTAATTTTGATGCAAAATTATGTTCGTCGTGCATCGCACGGGTGAATGTACTAGTATTAGAGGAAACATGTGCATTCTACATATATAGTCCGTTTATTTTCATGAAAAAATTAGAGCATATATATATATATATATATATATATATATATATATATTTTTACCATTTTCATATATTATTATGATAAAAAAAATTATCCAATTATAGTGGAATATTATTTTGGAAAGTTCCATTTCACTAATTTTTTATTCAATGTTGGATAATGTTATAGTTGAGTGGTGGTGTGAAAATATTTTTCAATATTTTAATTTTTTTAATTTTTCACTTTTACCCCTAAAAAATATCTGAGAGAAGCTAAGATATGGTTTCAACAATTTATATAATGGGAGTAATAGGGTAAATTTAATCATTTATCCACCAATTTCTAATAAAGTAAACAAGAATATAGGATAAATATAATATATAATAAAAATAAAAATTTCACCTCTAATAAATACTATCTATCTAATATTTTATCGTCTTTTTTATCCATTATTTTTTAATAAAAAATTCTACGACCAATAGAATCGCATCCTTAAAAACCAACTCGTTGGACAATCATACTTCGGCTATAACAGTCGAATTAAAGAAAGAAGCCCAAATACTTAATCTAACAGTTAATTAGCCCATGGGCCCAATAGAGATAATTATAAACCTTTTTTCTTTTCTTTTCCTCTTTCGAGCAGTTTTGATGGACCTGATATTCTCGCTTATTTCGCGCCAAGAATAATAATGTGATAACATTTTGGGAAAGAAAATATAACAATCTATTAAAATTACTAAATTAATCTGACAATAGTTAATATTATAACGAGATAGAGTATAAATTATGTGAAAATACCAAAAAAAAAAAAAATCCAGTTCGTTAAATTTCAAACCTACCCAAGTTGGCATCAAATAGCATATAAATTTAGCTAGGTAATCAATTCGTTTAAAGATACGTAGGTTATACATTTTAACACAGAATCGATCACCTACCCACCGTGGGCAAGAATAACGTGTCCACCACTGATGTGGCAATGTTAATTAGGAAGGAGAATCAATAAATCTTACTCTAATTAAAATTATCTTATTCTAATTACAATTGTCACATCAGTGGTGTGCACGTTGTTCTTGCCCACGGTGGGTAGGTGATCGGTTCTGCATTTTAACATATGTCAAATATAAACTACTAAATATTAATTATAAATCTTTAATTTCACTCATATTTATTTACTCCAACGAAGCAATGGGGTTTATCTAAGTGGCAAAATTGAAGCACCACGAAAAGAGATTTTGAGTTTAATTTCGCATACGTGTGGTGTAGTATTTTCACATTTGTGTGACATAGATCCCGTGTGTGTGTGTGGTGTTCTATTTTCCACCTTTGTGTGGTATAAAGGTTCCGCCTACATGCCGTGCATGCAGTGTAATATTTATCACTATTGTGTGGTATAGAGGTCCCCGTCTGCATGCGGTGAGTATTTTTCACCTTTGGGTGGTGTAAAGGTCCCGCCTAAAAAATCATATATACATATAACTTTCCTAGTATAGATGATGACCAAACTCTAACCTTAGATTTATATCTCCCTATAAATAAAGGTATTTAGTCATCATAATAAGAATCTTCTGCAAAATTTATTTCATACGCTATTCTCTCTTCTTCTCATTTTCTTTCTAGTTTAATTATAACAATATTAATAATATAAACCATTTTATTTTGAATGAGGGGTTAAGTAAAATTTTATTAAAAAAAACTGCATGAGGGATGCAACCCAAAAATAAATACAATTAATATTCAAAAGAACGAAATAAAAGACATTATCCCAACGAATCAAAGAAGTCACAACCAATTCTCCAAATTATAATAAGAAGTGCTACTGTGCTAGGATAAAGATTACAAATTTAAAATGATTAATCAAAACTTCACTTTAATTAACTCGATGCTCGGTAAATCTTTCCAACTTCAGTGGGGGGCTCGATTTTAAAGATCTGGAATGGTTCAATAAGGCCCTGATGGCAAATGGTTGTGGCGATATCTTACAGAGGGCGAGGTTTTATGGGTTCGGGTGGTACAGGCATGTAGAGGGGATATTCAATGGGATGACAACGGTTTTAGAATCGAAGGTACTAAGGGGCTGAGGTCGGGATGGTGGAAGAGAGTGTTGGGCATGAGTTGGGGGGGAAAATGGAAGTGGTTGAGGGAGAACCTTGCTACCGAGGTCGGGGAAGGAGAGAGATTCTCCTTCTGGAATCAGTGTTGGGCAGGGGATAAAAGCCTTAAGGATTCTTTCCCTAGGCTTTTTCGAATTAGTAACAATCAAGAAGGCACGGTTAGGAGTATGGGAGAATGGACTGATGGAGTTTGGGGTTGGAATTTGGGCTGGAAACGCGAGTTGAGGGGAGAGAGAACTTGATCAGTTTTCTACCATTTCCTCGTTGATCAATAGTTTCGACATTATTGCAGGTAAACCAGGAGGATATGGAGGTGGAAAGCAGATCCAAAAGGCAAATTCTCAGTCAAAGAAGCGTACCGAACTACTGATAACCTCCTGAGAAGACAAGTGCAGCTACCGAACTCGGAACTAACTTGCATTCTTTGCAAAGGTCAGGCTGAATCCATCGACCACCTTTTCTTTTCATGTCAAATGACAACAGAAGTCTGGTATTCTATCCTCCTTTGGCTTGGAAAACATGCGGCCTTACACACAAGAGCGAAAGATCATCTGGTAGCTTTTTCGAATCTTGGATCCAAAACTGATAACATCCTTCTCACAAGTGTGTGGATTTGTGTTATTTGGAGTGTTTGGAAAGGGAGGAATGAATGTAAGTTTAACAAAGGCATCTGGAGTAAAGATAAAATACTGGCAGAGATCAAGACGAGAGTTTGGGGGTGGAAATCTGCATTTAATATGGCGACCTCTTCACCGGATTTCAGATCATGGTTTGTTGGCGAATAGATCCTCGGTAGTTCTTGATCATCTTTTGTTTTGAAGCCTTTGACTTGGAGTTGTTTTTTTCTTTGTTTTCGATGCTTTTGCTTTGCTCTTGTTTCATCAATGTGCTCTTTTGGTACCCCTGGTACCGGACCTTTGGTAATAAAAGGGTGATTTTTTTCTGATAAAAAAAAATCTTTCCAACTTCAAAACTCCCAATTTTGGTTCACCAAGATTCCCAAACAAACATCCACTAAATAATATTTTGTCATTTACACTTGAGTTTTGTATTTCTTTTTTGTTCCATTTAAATTAATATATATATCTACTTTTTTATAATTAATTTGACTAGAGGTCAATTAAGTGAAGTGGAACAACCATACTTTAAGCTAGGTTGACGATGACAGTCACAGATAATCAAACATTCTCTTATTAAATAATAAAATCATTCTGGGATGATTGGACCATAGGCAAGATTTTTAAGATTGAAAATATCGTGCGTAACTGTTGAAGCTGCAGCTTCTTCGATAGATTTTGCCAGTAAGTATGCGTTCTCTTTAATTATAAATTTATCATGAAAAAATGAAGGATAAATAAAATTTCACCCTTTAAATCCTTCATTTTTTTTCCTACACTTCTTACTTGACTCTTACTCATTCCTCATTTACACTACAAATGAGGGATAATATGTGGGAAAAGAAAGGAATGATTTAAAAGGTGAAATTTTGTTTATCCTTCATTTTTTCATGATAAATTTGCAACCAAAGAGAACGCACCCTAATAATAAAATGATAAATACTGCAGCTGTTCTAGTTTTTTTATATGTTAATTATGACGCGAATTAGTGCACCACTATCGGTGGTCCAAGTAATTAATTAATACCAAAGCATCTAGATTGAACGTGAATAGATCTTTTTCATTTATGATACTATACATCAAACCCATCTAACTCGAGATCATTTTAAAAAAAAATTCTATGTTCGTTCCGACGTTATGTTGTAAGTTAGTAATCGCAACTAAACTGAGCCAAACATGTCTTCTTAAAGTAAGGGGATTTGGCTAAGCTTATTTTAAAGAGCTTATAAGCTTATAAGATGTTTCAAGAGCTTATAAGATATAATTTTTAAGAGCTTATAAGTTTTCAAAGTGTTTGGATAATTGAGCTTATAAGTTAGAGAGAAAATATTTTTTTAGAGAAAGAAAATCGAAGAAAAATGAACTTAAATAATATATGATGAAAATAATAAATTATAATTGAAAAATATTTGTAAAATGATTGTTGCATATGAGATTATAAAAAAATAAGTTGGGGTGAACTTATTTTTTGGGGAGCTTATAAGCTCTTGGAACTTATTTTTTGAGCTTATAAGTTGTTTATAAGTTTATTTTATCAAACTCTTTGAAAAAACTTATAAACTGTTTTGAAGAACTTATAAGCTCAGCCAAACACGTCTATTATCAACGAAAATAAGTTACACTGTCTACTTGATCTAATAAAATTACTTATAAAGTCTCTAGCCAATTAATACCTCAATTATTTGAGAGCCGATACTCTATATATATTTTTTTATTCCAAAAAAAATTCCAAACTTTTCCAAGCATAAATTGTCTCAATTTTCCTCGAAGAATTAATCTGTTTTTGGATTCTCTTTTTTTTCAGAAGGTGATGTCGTTGGATTATTTTGGAAATTAGGCTCGAAACTAATTATGGGAAACTACGTTTATTTGAGAACAAAAGAGACTGAAATGAATGGATGGATGGGGCGAATATTATTCAATTCTAGTGGTACAAATGGGCATGTGGGTGTGATCATACCTTAATGTGGTTCATGTAAAGCAATCCTATTAAATCACAAAACAAGTTCACGTATTGCTAAAGTTGTGCTATAAAATTATATTGTATGGGTCTTGTATGATTAAAGGTTTCTAAGTGGGCTACTAACCATCCATTATCACTACATAATTAATTTACTCTTATTTTCAATCAATAATAATTACTCTCAGTTTTTTAAGTGCTACCGATATTCCAAAAGTGCTATGGTCACGTATTCCAAAAGTTATATAGCAATACAATGGTCCCAAATCTAAATCGTTAATCTTTGTTTTTATCTCAAGATTCATTGATATTTACTCTAAAATCTAAATCCATGTTTAGTTGGATTTTTTTAAGTTTGGAAAGAAATTTAATTAATTGAATCCATTATTTATTGTTTGAGTGGATAGTGAGTTAACCATTACTCTTATTTGATGGTAATCTAATTACTCAATTTGTTACCTCTCAAAACAAATGAGAAACAAAAGAGGGACAATCCCTTACTAGTGATTTTTTTTCTATTATCGAACCAACACTCAATAAAAACAATATTTATTGTTATTATCCCTCTCCTTTATTTGATTCCATTTTTCTAGTAGATGCTACATTACATTCAATATACGATGCAAGGGACATAGTTTATTTCATTTCACTTTCATCTGAAGAAGTAGCTAAGATTATTTTACTTTTAAAACTAACAAACATTAACTAAAAATTAACATAAAGAATTTATTTTTATTGTATTTTCAGACCCTTAATTTATATTGTATTTTTATTTCCCACTTTCACTTTTGTTTCCATTGTCATCATTAATCCCACGCCAAACACATCCTTACTTTTTCATCATATAGTCGGCTCCGGCCCCGGTCCTCCTTTTCTTTTGTTTGAAAACAAAAATTAAGATCCACTCTCCCCAAAGTACCCCTCAACTTACCCATTTATAACAATCTCACCCACACCCACTGTACCTTGCTCCTCTCCTCTCAGTCCTGGCCATTTCCGTCATTTCATTCAGCTCACATCATTATTTAATTTGTAGTAAAATAATAATGCACGCTTAACTTTTCCCGACTTCTTTCTTCCTCAGTTCCTCCCTTCACCTCTCTCTGTGTAACTGTGTACACACATGCAGGAAAGCCTTTCCCTATATATCATGCACACAGTAGCGCACGCACCGAGTGTGTTGTTGCGTGCTGATCTAGCTCACGCCTCTGCGCATTTGTATGAGGTTTTTTGCATTGCGGTGCCAAACTCCTTTTACATTTCGTAAAATTTGAGTGATTTTTTGGAGGGGGAATGCTGGTGCTGGAGGCTTTGATCGAGTTTCTGCTGCCGTCATGGTCGGAGGTGCAAGTCTCCGTGGCGGCGGCGGCGCTGGTGTTGGCGGCGTACTGGTTCTTAACCGTCACCGCTGGTGCGGATGAGCGGACTCTCGTGGATGGTTCCGCGAGCGTGGCGAATGTGAATGATGGCAGAGAAGTGGTACCTTCCGCGATCTAACCGCTAAACTTGGATTCTCTTTGATATTTTTATTGATTTATTGTTTGCGGTGTTTAATGGAGCGTGATTTATTATTTGTTAAGGCAATTCTGTAACTGAGCTTCTATTTTGCAAATTGTTTTGGTCCTTCAGCACTGGGTTTTTGCTTCACTTTTTTTTTCTTCCTCAAGGTTACAGTTAGTTTCCTATGGTTTATTGACTTAGTTTACGTTATCATGAGAAAGAAAGAGCTGCTGTTACGTATGCAATCAAAATCTCGATTTGTACAGCATTGCTTCTGTTGTTTTCTAAGTAGAGACCGGGCAGCACAGTCTGTTTTCCATAATTTGGAGAAAGTCTAATTTCTTGGAATTGATGATGCTTTTGGCATTGATTAACCTGACTAGACTGATATTCTGACTGGATATAGGCAATTCTGTCCCGATGTCATTAAGTAACTCTGTTAATGAGAACTAAGATATGTGAATTTTGGTGTACTCAATCAACAATTCTCACGATCCTTTCAGTAATTTCTATCCAGTTTCCCGCCAAAATGAATTGGCTTTGATGTTTGCTTATTTTTCGCATTAAAGTAGATTTATGTTTTCACCCCTCCCTCTCCCATAACAGGATTCACTGAATTGAAGTCATGGTATTTTGTGAAGATTACATGTAATGATGTAAAGGGTTTGTATTGATTGAACTTATGCTGTTTCAATTAAATCATTTATTCTGTCATTAGAGTTCTAATGGTATAGCTAGAGTTGTACATTTGTGCTCATTCATAACATGTACTTACACCCTTGATTTGGAGATTTTGACACCTCGTAGCTTCCTTTTTTCCTTTTCTATTCTGACAATTGCATGGTCATTTACTCTGCTGCCTCTCTTTGCTGTAATACATTTACTTCTTCACTATCTGTTATGTTATCACGTATTTCATTTTCTTGACACGCATAGGTGGATCAGTATAAAAGAGATCTTCAGAGAAATTTAGTGTATTTAATTAAGGTAACCTTTTTTACTGCAAGCATCTTTTGATCTCACTAGTCCCTATGCATATTGAACCACTTTTTTCATAAACTTCGCTCCTTTTGATAGTACGTTCTGGTTTCAGGTGGAGCTCTTAGCAGCTAAGAATCTTATTGGGGTGAACCTGAATAGCACATCAGATCCTTATGCAATTATCTCTTGTGGTGCAGAAAAGCGCTTAAGGTGATTGATCTCTCTGGCCTCTCTAAAGCACTCCTGGGCAAGATTTTGGAATAAGCATGCCACATTCCTCTTGTAATGTCTTGTCTACATTTCCACATTGTAGTTTCTTTTTCATTGTGAAGCGTTTTCTCATCTTTGATTACTTTATTTTGAGTGGTGTAGTTTCATGTTGAGGCCATGAGCATTTCAAACATTATCTCACTCCTGAATAATCTGACATCCCTTTGGGTTCTTGTAGTTCTATGGTATCTGGCTCAAGAAATCCTATTTGGAGGGAGGGGTTCAATTTTGTAGTGGACGAGCTCCCTGTTGAGGTAGTTATTTTTCATTGACCCATTTGCAAATGAAACATAACCAAGCTCTCATCTCACAATGCCATTAAACAATTCCCTTACACTTCATTTGGATTGTCACAAGTCATTTACCACAAATGTACTTGTAAAGGAAATTTACAGATATCCAGATTTGTAAACGAATTTAGTAAAACTACCTTTTTCCCATTAATTTTGTGCTTCTTAAATAAATGCTTGTTAATGACTTAGTGGGATTCGTTCGACATTTGTGATTCCACAGCTATCTTTTTTTCTCATTCACTTCGGATAAGACTCAGAGTAGAATGCCTTTGCCTTTAAATGAATTCAGAAATGCCAGGCAAATTACTTTCAAATTTTGATGCCTAATGTTTAAAGAGAACATGAGAAATTCTGTGAACAGGGTTATAGAAACAAACTCAATCTAATCAGTTCATCATTAAGAAGCTGAATTAATGTTTTATGCTCTATATTAATAAAGCCGGTTCCTTTCTGTTACCCTTTCTTGAACCAAGTCTTTTACTAAATTGTACTGCAGATTAAAGTGACAGTTTATGGTTGGGATATAATTCGAAGAAGTACAGTTCTTGGTTCTGTGAATATTTCTGTTGAACAAGAAGGTCAAACTGGTGCGATGTGGTATGCATTGGATACTGCATCGGGACAGGTTATAGATTGTTTGGGATACCTACTTTGAGATTTTGAATACTCTGTTTCTCTCTTGTGTCTGTCCTTTTTCCTATTCTTCAGAGTCAATAAACTCATAATTCTTGGATGTTTAGGTATGTCTTCACATTAAGACCATCCAACTTCAGATGGACTCTTCCAGGTAGGTTTCTCTCGGGGCTGCCAATCATAACTCTTCGTCTCTCTTTTTTCAGTCTATTTTTTAGGTTGGCGATTCTCCTTTTTATTGAAATGGTAGCAACTTTTGCTTGTCATATGCACATGCTTACCTTTTTAAAAACAGTATAATTAGAATAACTCATTTATTAACATACATTTATACAAATAAAAAAATATAGTTTTTCCTTCTCTTTCTTTATTGTTTATCTTGAATCCACAATAAACATATACAAAAATATGTAGGGAGTTTGATAAAAAAACATTCACAGAAGAAACAGCAATAAGTTGGAGAGAAAGTGAGCAAGGCATTGCAGGGATAAAGAGAGTAGGAGTAATGTTGCAGATGTCAGCTTCGAAGAGGTCAACACCTGACGGAACAAACATATCAAGGTAGTCACTGTGGCTTCTCTTAAATACCACTATATAAAATATGTATAAATTGTTTTTAAGGAATTGTCATGTGTTCATTAAATAGTTGTGATGAAGTGCATTGGGGCTTCTGTTTGTAGTACGTTCAAAGCTTATAGATCTTTTCCCCTGTCTACTGCGAAATATACAGCATACTATATTGTTTCCCTTTATTCATGGGGAATGACTATGTTAAGGGTATTGAGTGGTCTATGTTGGCTTGAGCTACCAATTGGCTTCTATTTCTAAAGTTCTGTTACGGGCAACCTCAAAGTCGTCAGTGTTATTATTTGGCTTCTATGTAGATTAACACTTGACAATCATTTCTAATCTTCATAACACAAGACTTAAAGGAATAAATGTATATTCTTTTCAGTTCTGAGAATCTTTCTTTTGTGAAGCAATATTTTGTTGCTGTGAGATGCCCCCATTCCCTGCCTTGTAAACTACTAAACGCATAATTTGTTCACTATAAAGGTGTGCAGTGTGTTTTGGAACACTGGAAAAGGTTATACATGCAATTCCACCATTCTGTTATAACTGAACGTAAATTATTTTCTGGCATTCTGAACAATCCTAGCTTTTTGTAACTTTTGAGTAATAAGCACATAAACAATTTTCAAATGCTGAAGAAACTTTTTCTGGCATATCCCATTCCCTCTTATGATGCCGCACTTGTCACAATAATTTTCTGGCCTACCAGAATGAGAGAGTAGAGTCAGTTCACTCATTATTGCTGATAAATGCTAATTCAAACACATTTACCCTACTAAATCTTTTGTAAACTGATCTTGTTTACTCTAATCTGTTTTAGGGGTATGAATGGCTGTCCAGATGCTAATGTTCAAAGAAAGGGTTTGAGTAAAGAACCTATGGTTCCTTATCAGAAACATGGACCACTACAAACAATATTTAGTCTCCTCTCAGATGAAGTATGTTTAATAGTTAATTTTAACATGTTTAGTTGTTGGACTCCATTTCCAGACTCTCCTGCCTTATCTTTTGTTTTTACTGTTATACCCTGTTTTAAATTGGTGTAGTAACTTTAGTTTTTTGTTGCAAATGATGTTCTTCAGGTGGTTGTACATAGCTATTCATGCTCTCTTGAGATATCATTCTTGTATCATGGCCGAATGTATGTATCAGCAAGACATATCTGCTTCCACTCTAATGTTTTCTCGAAGCAAATAAAGGCTAGTTTCTCATCATCTTTGTTTCCACGTCACCTATGTACTTCATTGCATGTATATTTTATGGTGCTTGTTCTCTTACAGCACAAATCAAAGTCTAGATACATGGAAATTCTGATGCTAGTTTGACTACGAAATGAATGAGACAATTTTTTTTGGTCCCATTCTACTTCTGGGATTGCTGAGATAGTTAGCTCAGTCGGTTCTCTTAATGTAAACTGGCAATTAATTAATTTAAAAGATGTAAATTCAGTTTCCAAAAGAGGATAGCCATGAGAATGGTGTGTTCAGCATGGAATTGGGATTGTAATTTGTCGTAAAAATAAAAATTAAGTTCTAACATATGCCAGGGGAATTGCCATTTTTATCATTGTATGTGTTTGTATGTTGGAATCGCAATGCTGATGCCCATGTCATATACATACCTTACAGATTAAAAAAGCGAGAGCAATTAATTTATTTATGTTGCTTATTTTATATACTTTACTTATCTTTTGCCCTTTCGGCTTCTATCTAAAATTAAGTGGGACATTGATTTGTTTTTAAAGTTCTGCCCTTATTCTTATGCTTGCATTTCCTCGTTGGCAGGTAATTATACCTTTCGGAGACATAAAAGAGGTACAATACTTCTTCCCAGTTTCATTACTGCATTACCATTTTTATGTGCTTGTAGCCTTTAACTGGATGGAAGGATTAAAATCAACTGATTTCTTTCATGTCACAGATAAGAAAGAGCCAGCACGCACTGATCAATCCTTCTATCACAATAATTCTTCGAGAGGGTACTGGAGGCCATGGTCTGCCTCCTTTAGGAAATGCCGATGGTCAGTATATTGTTTCTTATTCTTCTATCTTCAATTGTTTATGCTGTTCCTTGTGCTCCTGCATCAGTGACTACTTTGTAGTTACACGGGATAGGCATCTGGAGAATAAATTTATTCCTCTGTCATGCATGGGTAAAAAGGGTTAGAAAGTAAATGTGCCTGCTTGAACGTGATAATTAAATCTGTGAAACATCTATTAATTAGACAGATATCGTACATATCTTTAATCTTTAATAGTTAACAGTTAATTTTAACTATCTGAAAGTTACATCAAGGTCACATTGTTTATTGTTCTCCATATATAATCTTGTCAATGCAAGGATGCAGACTCCTCATGCTAGTGAAGTTTCTGGCTCAGTGGTTTTCAGACAATGAGTTGCTTTCAACTGCTGATGTGGAATTCCAAATTCTGACTATATTGAATTGCCTAAAATTGAAATGACAACAAACTCTGGTTTCTTTGTTAGAGGGGTCTATGGTAGGAAGCAATTTGTCCATAAATTATGTTTTCCAGTATCTATTCTTATCTTGGATCAAGGAAGATTTCATCATAGATTAATTGACAGTATGTGGAAATAACATCTCATGTTATCCAGTGTAGCTATTCCTGCAAGAAGCAGGAATTGGCGTTGCTCTTGATGAGTCTTATCTTTTTACTCAAGCTGGCGTATCATTTAACTGTTCATTGTGTCTTCAATGTTTTAACCTGTTGAAAGGAACTCTGAAACTAGTCTTTGAACTGATCCAATTAGATTGCTGAATGTATATGTAATTATGTATTCGACCTTGTTGCCATTTGATTTTATTGTTCAAACAGATACTTTGACTTACAGTATGGTAGCTGTCTTGATGTAGTTAACATGTTCATGTTTCTACTTCAGGCATAATCAGATACAAATTTGCATCTTTCTGGAATAGGAATACTGCATTGAGAGCTATACAACATATAGCTAAGAACTATCATGCCATGTTAGAAGCTGAAAACAAGGTTGTCCCTTGGCCTCAATCTATTCTTAAGCCCTGATTTGGCCATTTCATCCTGAACAATGAATCGATCCTGTCATATACTCTCACTGCACTCGACTGATTGACATTTTGCACTAGCTACCTGGCCATATGTCTCAGGTGGAGAGTTGTTATTTGCAGATGCTGATCTAAATTGGCGAAAAGAGTAACCGTAAAAAAAATGTAATTATTAAGAATCTTGATACTAAAACATTTGGATGTCTTGATTGTTGTGGAAAGTATTTTAGGTCTAGATTATCAAGACTCCCTTGATTCCTGCTTATATGTACAAAATGTTTAGTTCATAATAATATCTTCACACACTTCACATGAGAAAAATCCTGGATGTTTAGTCTCTAAGGAACTACTAACCTGTGGTTGAATTTATCTAGCAAGCCTGGAATCTGTTCATTTGATAATGGTGCTCAACATAGAAACCCCTGGATTGATAAGACAGTGTGGTCTGGAATTAGTTGATGCTTTCTGTATAAGAAGAAGAATAATACTTTCAGTGCTAATGGATGTTGATTCACTTTTAGTTAGATAGTAAAGCATTTGTTCTTGTCAGCTCATATGTCTTGGTAGTTTCTCAACATATTTGTCTATTTATTTCAAAAAGGAGAGGCAACAGTCAGCGTTGCTTGCTGAAATAAAGGAGGAGGCAGCATTGCTTGGTTTTGTAAAAGAGGAGAAGCAGTCAGCAGTGAATACCTGTAACTGTGGTGTTAAAGGCAGTGAAAGAGAATCTAAGACTTCTGAGGAGATTGTGACAAAGCCTGAAAAGTTTCAACCATTCATCAAAGAGGAAGTGCTTACTAGTATATTCAATGTAAGTATCTGCTGTCCTGTTATGTTCAGTTGAGCTAGATATTTAACATCTTGATTTATTGCAGGATATTTTTCCGTGCACAGTGGAGCAATTTTTCAAATTTGTTTTAGATGATGATTCAACTTTCACAAGTGAATACCATGCTGCCCGCAAGGATTCTAATCTGAAAGTAAGTCACAAAGTACTTTCAGAATTTGTATTTCACATCAATAGCAATTTTGGGACTTTATTGATCTCCTTTCTCAAGGTAAATGAAGTGATGGGCTTTCTTTTCTACTCGAGCCAATGTTAGATTTTATGGAATTATATACTTTCCGCCAAAAGCCTCCCTCTTTATTATTGTATAACTACATAACTCTCGAAATAATCATATGGAAAATAAGTTAGTATGAAAAATCAGCTAGACTTTAAGATGCATACCATACATATTCGGAGGATATAGGCACACACAGAGTCATGTGGTATGGTTTCTGAATTATGTTCTGGAATCAGGGATATTGTGGGCTGCAGCCAAAGAAGTACTAGTTAGCATCCAAAAATCAAGAACTTGAGGTGGTTATCTTCGTATGATTGAAAAAAGTCTTTCTATTTTGGGATGGGGGTGGGGTGGGGAATTATTATTAATACTGAATTTTATTTATTGTATAATGAATGACCATATAAATTTTGTATGTATTAATCCTCTCATCTGTCCTCTATGTAACATAGGTGAGTCCGTGGTGTGCCTCTGATGAACACAATGGTCAAGTCAGAGAAGTTACATATAGGCAAGTATGTAACTTTCCGTTATGTCCTCCAGACATACCAGTAACAGAGTTGCAACATGTAGTTCTATCTGCAGATAAAAAAACAATGGTAAACTAACTTTTCAATGGTATAATTCTTGTCTCTTTTGGCATTATTACGGTGATATTTTTTTTCATGTAATTGATTTTTCTTTAGGTGTTTGAGACTGTACAACAGACAGAAGGCGTCCCCTTTGCTTCATATTTCGAGGTATGCAGATTCGTTTAGGCTCTGTTTCTAAGGGATTTAAGAACTTTTAGCAACTTAAATTGGACAAAGATACCAAATTCAAGTGCACTTTGTTTCTATGTGATGTTTGGTGTCATTCTATGATTTCAAAAAACTAATCTGGAATTTCTCTAGATTAGTTATGATTAAGCAAATTAGTAGTAATCAAATGGAGATGGTGCAATTTCTCCAGAGTTGCAGAAAGATACGCGATGCCAAAACTTATGTCATAGAATAAAACGATGAAGGAGCAAGCTAGGTTTCTTTTCTTCGTCTTCTCGTTCCTTATTCTTATCTTTGAGTGTACTTGTATGTCAATCAGGGCCACTGTCGGTGGTCAGTAGAGGCAAACTCGGAGTCCTTGTGCACCGTGGATATCAGATTTGGTATGTTTCTGCTCTCTTATTTCTCTGCATGTCATAGAATTTAAAAGTTGATTTCATCTCCGGTTCTTGTTATTTTCGCTACTACTATCACGCCTTATTATTTTTCCTTATTATTAACTGCTCCTTTTTTTCAACTACGCAATGCCATCAAATGCTACTGCATGTTCATTCCAAACTGCGAAAACACTATGTTCTTTCCAAACTGTGAAAATACAATGTTAAAATGAAATTCTGAATATATTGAAGTTTCCTTTACTTTGTCAGGTGCATTTTTCAAGAAATGGTGTCTGCTGCAATCGAAAATCAAGACAGCCGCTGTCGATGATGTATGTATTCCCTTCTCATTGGCAGCCACTTTCTTCTTGTTATTAAGACTACATATAATGGTAGATAAACAAAGTTGGGATTAAGAAAAATACTGTAAAAAATAAATAAATGAGACATAATTTATCCACTCCTGCAGAATAAGAAAGTGTACAAGATAATGTTAGAATCTGCTCGTGCACACATTAAGCCAAGGATCTCCAATAGCGACGACACCAGGAACACATGTTCTTCTTCCGTTGGCGTCCAAGCACGCGACTAAATCTGCTGATGGGATTGCGATGCCGATGTCAGTCAGGTTTCCTCAAACAGCCTAAAGCCAATTTCAAGCCCCAAAATACCGTTCCTGTAAATTTTAGTATGATGCATCTTGTAAAGAGCATATGTAATAATGTTAGGAATTCACATTTCGAAATTAGCAGTAAGTTTATTACAGTGCCGGACTTGGTCTAATGATGGCATTAGCCAGCCTGCAAATTTATTTTATGCATATGTTGTCTGGTGGAACTACTGTGCACTACTTTTATATATATGTGAAATCTCGTTAAAGGGTGTGGTAGGTCTTATGAAATACTATTACTTTACACTTCATTGAAATGCTGTTACTACTTAACTAAGAAATTGTGTTTATCCACAAATATCAGTCGATATAACACATCACAATCAAATAATTCTGAAACATGGTATCCAATAACTTGGAAAATTATTTCATTAAAATAGGTGGTAATCAATTGTGACAAAAGCCCAAGCTTGAACAAAAGGAACCACAACCGCAGGCAAGGCACATGGTGTCTGATTTACAGTTGCGGCAACCATTGCAACCAAGTAGCTTTCTTGACGCTGCATCTTTTTGCACTATTAATCCTTCCGCTTCCACTCCCGCCATCTCCGATGACGACAACGATACTACACGAAAATAAACACGGTTATAATTCCTTTAGGAAGATTATAATTTATACCATATGTACAATTAGATAAAATTGAATCGAATGAGATCCCAAAATTCTACTTTATATGCGTACAATATAGATAATACGTACATAAAAAAAATAATATAACATATAGTAACATATAATGTTAGTTACTTATGCATGTCATCCTTTGTTTTGGGAAGAAATTGATGCACGTACATATTTCATACTATAGTTATATCAGAAATATAAACGAGATAATGATATGCATGATATATGAAAGAAAAAAATGTATTAATATTGATCAGACATAAAACTAGAAATTTACAAATAAAGAAGGAACCTGCAGTAGTAGTGAGCAAAAGAAGAGTGAAGAAAACTAGCTTAAGGGAGATGTTGCCCATGCTTAGTTAGTGATCTTGAATACTTTTACATACATATTTGCTCTAATAAGCTCAATTTATAGAAGGAACTAATTAAGGAAATGAAACAAGTGTAAATAATATAATAACTGTAATAATATAACAAGAATGAATGATCACATTACACTAGAACCAAGAATCTGAATTACTTTTTGCGTATTACTACTAATTCAATTTCACTATTCTTGCTACTACTAATGAAATTCCAGCCGGCAGTGAAATATACAGTATAATTAGAGTAGCTTCAACTTTATCCTGATTATCAAAAGGGATGTAGCAATTGACCAAGTATCTACAAGAGATTCGAATCTCTTTAGGGCACTTCGAATCTAGCAACTGTCCAAAGTTTGGACATAACAGAACATTTACAAACATAAACGTATGACAGAATAAAGAAGTTTATAGTTTATTTGACATATTCTACTTTACCTCTGTTAGCAGTCTGATAATTAGTTTCCAAATCATGTCTTGTTCGAATTTTGTGAGCCATGTCCTATTCCATATATATTTTTTCTAAATGGAATAAATGGGAAATAATTAAAAAGTTATCATTTTCATATGATGTACGTATGCTAAACATTTTCATGATATGATCTCCAAACACGAGCTGAGTCGCCATTTACGGATTAGAGGATCTTAACTCTAGGCAGGGACGGAGCCAAGAATTTAGTTCGGGGGGGGCTGAACCTGTACGGGGGTTCGGGGGCTACGCCCCCGAGAAATTTTTTTGGGCATTCAGTATATTTAAGGTATTTTTTTATATTAAAATACGAGCATAATACTAATAATAACGAACAATATTTTCATAGATTATATAGTTTCAATATATCACAAAACTTTTTTTGAAAATTCCGTATATTTAAGACATTTTTTATTAAAAGGCAAGCATAATAATAATAATAACAAACAACATGTCCATAGATTATATATTTTCTATATATTACAAATTAGTTTCAATACATTATAATTTTTTTTAGCATTTCATACATATTAGGCAATTTTTATTAAAAGACAAGTATAATAGTAATAATAACAAACAATATTTCATAGATCATATAGTTTTAAAAAACAAAATTATCCTTAAATTAAGTATATATGAGAGAATATAATAACCAAATACTCTTTTATAAAACAAAATTATTTTATAATAGGTATAAACATATATCTATATATATTTTAAAATTAAAAAAAAAAAAAATTGGGAGGGGGCTCTAGCCCCCCCCCCCCCCCGGCTCCGTCCCTGACTCTAGGTGCACATAGTTCGGTTTACCAATCAATTATCCAACTAAAATCTACAATCTATATCTATAATTTATAATATATAATATATTAAAAACGTAACTTTTAAATTAAAATTAATTTTAAAATTATTTGACAATTTTATATTTTTTCTTTTTTTTTCTTTTTCTTTATCTTTTTTTTTATTTTATTTTTTAAAATTAAAAAATTCTACTAATTATAAATATTTAATCTACATATCAAATTAAAAATCACGATAAAAACTTTAATTTAATACTCTCTTCGTCCCTTTTAAATATCTCAAAATTATAGGACAATTCTATAATTTTGAAACAATAATATGCATATGAGCTCGGACGTCATGAAATCTTCAATAAGTCATAAGGTGCTCCTCGTAATTAGAATGGCAAAAGGATAAATAAGTCGATCGATAAACAAAGAATAGAGCAGATAGTGGAATTCGTGCTTGGAACTTGAATTTTAGGTATCAATTAATGCTATCATCCGTCCACAAAATATTTACTTATATTTCCTTTTTAATCCGTCTATCAAATGAATACTCATTTCCTTTTTTTTTATGAGTGTATCTCACACAACCATTCACAATAAAAATGAATCCCTTATTCCCACCCACACACTTAATTAATTTCTTAAAACTAGTGTCATCTCTAAATGAGTACTCATTTCGTGGATAGAGGGAGTATCAATTTTGACCAAGACGTAGAAAATGAATCTCAGGTGCAGTCTTCGAGTAGTGGCTTTGTGGATTTTATGATTTATGCTCCTTATATATTCTCGTTGTCCCTCAAACATCTTCTTAAAAAATGGTGATACGAGTTTTAATAAAAGTTAATTGTATATTTAATTAGTGAAAAATAAATCCCGCAAAAAGTAAAAATTGTAAAGATAATTCCAAATATAAATTAAGAAGATATTTTAAAGATGGACCAAAATTGAAAGAAAGATACTCCCTCTGTTCCAATTTTTGGTATCTATCTTTTCTTTTTTAGTCGTCCCATATTTTGGTATCCATCTCTATTTTTAGTAAAAATAGATGAGACTCTTACTTCACTTTAATCATTTTAACACTCACATAAAAGGTGGAATCCAAATTTTACTCACAACACACTCAACCACTTTATTAAAATTCGTGACACTCTCAAATGAATACTAAAAGCTTAGACGGAGAGAGTATTTGAGAGAGAGACGATGGGAGTATCTTGTTTTTGTTTTTAAGAAATTGCAATGAAACTAATAGTTTGACTTTAAAAACAATAGAGACCAAGTCTAACTGGCCCAAAATCTAAATGATAAAACTGTGGGTGTTATGTATATAGAATGTGGTTCAAATAAAAAAATTGTTATCGTAAGAACTATATAAGAACTCTTGGAATGAACTTATAAAATAAATGACCTGAAATAAGAAAGAAAAAAGTGTTGATTTATTCCCACCATTCCCATAAATTTACATCTTAATTCATACATACACTATCATCAACAACAACTCATTCTCAGATCAATAGCTTCTAACTAAAATGCGATCATTCTCGTTCATGCAGACTGGCTAATAGTAATAGTTGACCTGACAATCTGAATCAACTTTGGGTTATCACCGAAGCTTCATCCGATATGGCTCGTTTAGAATTCGTAGGGCTCGTCTTGATGGGCGCCCATATATCTGCACCGTTGCTGCTAACAACTCCAACGGTGAATGAGACAGGCACAACGCATAACCCTCTGGTGCTGAGGCTGGATCCTTCTTCCCCCTTTTAGAACAAACACGTTAAAAACACCCCGTTTTAGGTGCCCCCGTCAACATAGATCAAGTAATGTGCTATGCATAAGCTTTCCTATTTTATGGGACATTAGTCTGTAATATACTATAGGAATGTAGAGTTGCAACGAAACAATCTGCAAATCTGTTAATGTCGGATGCGAGGTAGAAAATAATAAGCATACCTGTAATTGTGTTGGTGTACTATACAAGTATGGAGCACTCAGTACCTGAAAAGCACAGGAAAGTAAGAGCAATGAGGTCACTTGACGTTATGAGATGCAACGTCCAATTTTGCCGGCAAAATGGTATTAAAACTAATAAAAAAGTATGATGGAAATTGGGGCCAATTTTATTGATTCCCTAATTTCTAGTTTGGGCTGCATTGTATTCTTTGATCATGTCTAATATTGTTGGACACCAACCTAAGTTCCTTTTACTGCCTCAATACCACCTAGCGACGAGTTATGGTGAAATTGATATATAGATTGTGAGAAATGGTAAGGGTCTTGAGGAGAATCTTGAAACGGCCCGGACAAGACAAATGTCACTAGTGGGAATTTGTTTACATCTTTAACCGAATCATTGTGATTTTCTCCATGTGATGAAAGCAAGATTCTAGTCATCTTATCAACAGTTATGCCTTACAGGTGAATTTTTGGCCAATTTTCAAGTCCAAAACGAAAATGAGTTATTCATTAATGAAGGCAATGCAAGAAAAGGATCAAACTTCAGCTCAAAGTCGCTGATATCTTTTATTTAGTGATGGTGAAGAAACGTACCTTAACCTGTTCATGAAGAAACCTTATGTACTCCATTGCTTCTAAAAGGACAGAAGCTGTATCGGTCTGTAGCGAATGTAAGAAGTTAGGGAAGGAAAATTATTTCAAAAATGTAAACTGACTGATGGATGAAGCACAGTATACAAAACATTAATTACTCATTTTGCCCCAACTGTCACACCTACACAGCGAAGGATTGTTTGAACGTGTTAGGGTGTTCCAAGGGAATGTATTAGGAGGAAATGTTCATGAAAACATGATGTGTGTTTGATTTTATTTCAATCAAAAAAAGTAATTGGGAAGGCTTCCACCTCATATGCATCCAAGAAAATCGCGTTATGTTGAATGGTCAACAGCTATAAATTTCTGAGACTCACATGCCAAAATCAAAACTGTGCTTGGAGACTGCACCTACCTTCCCATATGGTGAGACAAGCTGTTGAAGAGCAGAAATACGTTCGCTAATCTTCTCTTTCTTCTCCTGCTCCGAAGAAAAGAGGTAAACAAAGTTGCATGTGAACTTGCTAAGTCAGTAGATGCTCAGTTGCGCAATTGATAACACAGAGGTTGGGCACTTAAACCCAATGATGCAAACAGATATCGGACTCGTAGCATTACTGGATGAACGAAAGTGACTAACCTTTGAAGAAAGAGATTCATCAGTCTTTAGTCGTTTTGGCATAATGTCCACGAAGCTGTTTTGCTCGAGAGAGATAGGGCCTCTTTTATGTTGCATCATCTTCTCCTATACAAGTTCCTCTTACTAGACAACAAATGGCAAAAAGTGTTACTTCTAAGCAAGAGGAAAGCGGAATCCAATTAATACGCAGGCACTTAGGGTACTTGCATACTAATAAACAGAGTAATATATCTAATTCAACAATAAGTGCACTATATTCGTTGTATTAGAGATGTTCCTTAACTAGACTAAAAGTAATTATCCGCAGAATCATATATTTCTTTATTCTCTACCTAAAAGGAAGATCCTCGGATTCGAAGTTAGGAGTAAATAATCAACAACCATGAATGCTCCTAGTAGTTCTATAAATAGGTCAAGAATAAACTACAGCCTCCGAAAGTTGGAAACATCCGAGGTGGAATATGCGGACGGGTTCTAAACAGACAACTTGTTGCACCCGAAAGAAATATAAGATTGATACAATGCAGTTGGTTTGATTTATATAAAAAAATTATACGAATTCATAAAAAAACAGAATATATGATGCAAGTGTAGTGTATTGAAATTCACAAGGACAGTACTATTTTAGTCAAAATTCCTTAGTTAGGCCTAAAACATCTCTTTGTTTAATACGAAATGTCCCCTTGAAACAACCAACAGGTCTCCTACCAATATCAGATAATATTATTTAATCATACAAGCTCACAGACAGACAAGTCTACTATAGAATATCAATTGAACTTCATGAATAATACGAAGCAAACTATATTTTTTTTTTTTTTTGATCAAAACTTTTATTGAAAGAAAATGGATCAAGGCATAAGGAATGCCAATCAAAACAATAAAACAAGTTTAAAGTCTTTGGAACACCAATAAGTAAAAAGAATTCCTAACTCCACGATTTTGTAAGCCTCGTTCCAACTCCAAAGTCTCCCCTTAATCTGTAATACAAGTCTATCAATATCCCAAGCCTTGTCCTGAAAACGACTACCATTCCTGCTTTCCCAGAGCAACCACACTGTTCCCACCCACAAAGCTTAAAGCAATACGAAGCAAACTATATACAACGCGGGAACCTACGTCTCCAATTATGATCCAATCTAGTATTTTATTTCACCATTGTCTACCAAATTACATGTAACGATGAGTAGATGACACAGAAATGAAATCAGAATAGAAAAGGGACAATCCTCAGCTGTTATCAATCCTGCATTCTCCAATTTTAGAAATTCATTAATGATTCAACAAACTCAATATCCATCAACAATGGAATCCACACCAGAAACCAGATTCTCTTGGCTGGTCAACAGCATGCATTTTTGTAGTAAATGAATGCAGTAGATAACAACTACCCAACCACCAAAAATATTTTCCAATCACTTATTTTCCAACTCTAATAACCCATTTTTCTGCTTTCTAACATTAGGAAACAAAACAAAAAAATTTGGTAATGTCACATCCAGATTTAACATTATTACTGACTCGTTTTCGTGTTACAGTGAAATCTTGATTCTCCAGATATACTGTGAATGCGACCGAAAACAACATAATCGAAATTATTAACTCAGCGGGCCCATACCATGGACATTTTTGCACATATGGAATTAAAAAAGTTGTTTAAATTTGCAGTACTTGGAATTAAAATAGCAGTACAGAGCCATGCATGTAGGATTATAAAACTATTATCCCAATTATCTATATCCACAATGAAAAAATATTCAAATTCAAGATTGATCTCATTTTCTGTATACCAAAAAACTTTGTCAATGGTCTACTAATTACGCCTTATTTACGCAAATTAAGACGACTAAATACCAATAAACCCAAGGCAGTTTAACAATCAAACTCAGGTGGAAAAAATAATGTAAAATCAACTTATGAAAGAAACGAAAAAGTAATAAAAAAAATATTCATGGCGGAATTGAAGGCTAGAAGGGCTCACTCACCCTCAATGCGAAATCTGCATCAGAATCAGTCAGAAAAAATGTCGACTTTCGGTAATGAAGAACGAACATGAGCTTCAGTAAAACCAAAAATGGCTATAAAAAATCTCGACTTTCGCCGCGGAATCCACCGCCCCACCTCGAGAATTCCATAACCGAAGCCCTCTTTATACCTATTAGTGGGCTGAGCGGCGTAGGGATTTGTGCCAACACATGTACAAACCTTTGCTTATTAAGCAACAGCGTGTTTGAGTGTGTGCGTATTCGTTTTCACACGCGGAACCGGACGCATACACAAACAAAACACCAAAAGAAACGGCTTTCCTGAAGGGGTTGAAACAGAAAAGCAGGCTGAAAGTTGTGGAATTCGTGAATGGGAATAGGATCACGAAAATCGTGGCTGTCTTGAGAGAGAGCGAGAGAGAGGAGAGGGAGAGGGCTGGGAGTTTAAAAGTGAGTTTATATACGTATAGTTATAGTTAGTCACAGTGTGATATTGTGGAAGCTTAAAACAAGTGGAAATTGGAAGGAAAAGAAAAAAGGGAGAGGGAGAGAGAGAGAGATGTGGAAAATGGAAAAGAGTATTTAGTATAGACAGCTAATATACAGCGAGGGAATGGAAAGGGAAAGGAAGAGTAGTTCGAAATGAGGTCACTTCACTTTTACTTTTGACTTATAATGGATAATGACTGCTTTTTTTTTTTTTTTTGGGCAAATCCACCTTATATCTCCAATCTCCAATTCGCTCCCAAGAGGGATCGAACCCGGATCACTTCACTTAAGTGAGGACCCGGTGGCCAGTGGGCTAAGCCCCTGGTTTAATGGATAATGACTGCTAATGTAAGTAATTTTTTTCTTTCTTTTACCTTTTCTTTTACTGATTTTATATGGCTTTTCAGTCTTAGCTTGGGGTAAGTGTGAGTAAAAGGAAATACTACCTTATATAGCATAGCATATTAGCATTGTTGTAGGTTTCTACAAAGTGATCCACATAATGTTTTGAATTATCTTTAACACCAGATTTTGGTTGGTTAGAAGGCAAGTGGCATTTCCAAGCAACCAATGTGATGGATATCATTCTAAGAAGATATGATCTTCCTTAAAAGTGTATTTGATTGTTTCTATCGTATAAATAATTTGAGTTACTGTTTAAGTTCTTTGGCCTTAGAATTTTTGGTATCGTTTATTTATTGCTTCATTTTATTTGTATGTCAACTTCACTATTTTTAATTTTATACAATGTATTTAATATTGAGCCATTATCTAGGTATAAGACAGATTAAAGGCCTTTCAATACGAGCCTCGAAATTTCAGTAAATTTAAAATCTCTCTCTCTATATATATATATATCAAATATGTGCACACCTAAAAGTTAGTTCTAAGAGCATCCACACTGACGATTCGATCTAACTGACTCGAGTAAGTTAAAGATCGAGTCACCCCACTGTAGCCCTCCCTTACTCGAGCATTACTCGATTTATCGAGTATGGCTCTTTCTCTCTTAAGTGAAGCGCGAATGCACGGTTTAATTAAAGAAAATGTTAAATTCGAATTGCTTTCCAACTATCTATTATCTTGTCAATTATTTCAATTGCTTTCCCACATCATTTTGCTTTTCTTCTCATAATATATCTTTTTCCCATTATACATGCGAATTCTGGCCCGAAATAAAAGGAATAAAATAAATTGATAAGTTAAAAATCAACATTTAAACTAAAACAATAAACGAGACACAGATTTTACGTGGTTCGATCATAAGATCTTTGTCCACGGTAGGTCTTCGGAGTTTTTCACTATATCGAGAGTGTTTACATATTACCAGTCGGTGAATGAATCCCCTAAATTTACCAGTAAATGTGCTATTTATAGTTTGTAAATAAACCCTAATTCTAAAGGCTCACTCATTTAGTCAATTAGGCCCAAAACTCACTATAATAGTCTTAGTTTCGGAGCTGAATTATCATACGCCGTCTGCGCGGGTAAGCTTCTTGGCTACGCAGCTGCGCGGGTAAACTTCTTGGCTGCGCGGGTAGGCTTCTTGTGCAATAATTCTTCATTCCATCTACTTAGGTGGATTTCTTACTCTTTATCTGAGATATTCGATTGTACATGTGCTTGGTAAATTCTATTTAATAATAATAATAATAATAATAATAATAATAATAATAATAATAATAATAATAATAATAATAATAATAATAATAATAATAATAATAATAATAATAATAATAGTAATTGAGAGAGATATTCTAGTATTATTAAGCACAACGCTGATGAAGGATTTAGTCCTCATCATAAATAATGTTACAATGTTTTCCCAATAGTAGAGGTTTTTAAATTTTTAAGTTTTATGTAATTTTTAGGATTTTAAAATTAATGCAATTTAAATTTGAAGTAAATTGTGTTATTTAAATTTGTGCAATTAAAGTTAAATGAAAAATACAAAAATCAAAATTAAAAAGATCAAGTAAGAAATCAAGTCATCTCATTGTGACATCCTTACTCATTGTGGTCTCATCATTATATCAAATAAGCTATCAAGTCATCACACTGTAGATGCTCTAAAAACCTACCCATAAACCAATTGTCAAAATCAAAGATATGACCCAAGCCGACGGATACATAGCATGTGATCGAGGCCGGTTGCGTCGAACGTATGTGTATTTACACATAATTTATTTGTGCACATAATTATTACAATCAAATTTGTAATAACTTTATATAAACATACTGAATATTAATTAATCAATGTGAAATAAATATTAAATAATTTTTTAAACATGCATAATTTATTCATAACAACTTTACTTTTAAGTGTATTAGTAGTAATTAATAAAGGTATTTTGTTTTTAAATCTGGATTGACAAAATTGTTTGCTATCAAATAGTCGTGTTGGAAAACAAATAGTTGAGTGAACTTTAAAATTGAATTATAATGATGATGAGAAAAATGTTTGAAGTCATTATTTTATACTATCTAGCGCATATTTTATACGAATGGGTCATAGTACTTCATGCGTCCCAATTTTTAGTATCTAACTTTCTTTTTTTAATCGTCTCACATTTTAATATTTATTTTTATTTTTAGTAAAAGTAGGTGGGATCCTTACTCTATTTTAATTATTTTAATACTCGTATAAAATATGAAACCCTTATTCCACTCACAATACATTTAACCACTTTATTAAAACTTGTGTTAACCTCAAATAGATACTACAAGTTGGGACGGTGGGAATATTTAAAAGTAGAAATTACTCCTACTAATTACTTGCATTTAAATTTTAAATATGATAAATGTTGGGCGTAAAATGTACTCCCTCCGTCCCATTAAAGTTGGCAATATTTCTATTTTGGGTGTCCCACTAAAGTTGGCCACTTTCTAAAAATGGCAAACGTTTACTTTAATTAAGTCACTCACTAATTTGGTCAACAATTGTAGGTCACTTTCTAAAAATGCCAAAATTACTTTAATTAAGTCAACAATTACTCACTAATTTGGTCAACAATTGTAGGCCACACTCTATTAAAACATATAACACTCAATTTCTTAATCTTCGTGTCGAAACAAATGTTGTCAACTTTAGCGGGACGGAGGAAGTAATTAAATAAAGTAAAAGTGAAGTCCTTTTCTTTTATTTAATTATTTCCCTTTAGAATGGCTTTTTGAAAAAATGAGCATTTGTTTCCTGCTTGGCGCCAATTTGCTATCTGACGAGCTTTTAGTAGTATAAGTAGAGTGTAGTGTCCCCACATCTGGACGGTGATTGGAACCGTACACGTGTCACATCGGAGACACGTGTAAGCCTGAGAAAAGCGAAGAAGAAATCTGGTGCGGGGCCCCTACTGGTACTGAGCCGTGCACAAAAGTCCAACGTTGGAGGTGCAATTCTAGAAAGTGGGCCCACGCGGTTTGGACTTTGCTTCACTTCCACTTACAATGTCTTTGTACAATTTTACCCTCGCAATGCTGCAATAATTTTGTACCACGCTTCACTTGCATTCTTGCAATTATCCAACAAAACCCTTCTTTTATCTAATCCTATTCATTTTTTGTTAGATGTTTTAAAAAATTAACTGTTATTTAGCTATAAATTATATTACCTCCGTCTCTAATTTATCATTTTCGTTCGTCTTTATAAAATATATTCAATTTATTTTCAATAAATTTTTTGCTTATAATAAAATGAGACGCTTACTCCACTCACAATATATTTCATCACTTTATTAAAATTTATATCATTAATATATTTTATGAAGACGAAAGAAATATCATCTCGAACAAAATTAACTATGTCGGAAAGTTCAAGAGATTATGGAATGTGGGAAGACGCAATATTGCATCCTACCTTTTGAATCTTTTATCACACTATAATTGGATTTTCAAATGTTTACAATTTGGCACTTTTTCTATCTCATGAAATTTGAGCAATTTTTTTTACACGAATTTAAAGAGTTACTCCCTCCGTCCACAAAAAATATGCCACAATTTTCTTTTTCGTCCGTCCACAAAAAATATGCCACATCTATTTTTAGTAGTAGGGTCCACACAATTTCACTCACATTTAAAGTGAGACCCTTACTCCACTACCAACTTCACTCACATTTTATTAAAACACGTGCCGAAAGTAAAGTGACATATTTTTGGTGGACGGATGGAATAGTATTTTGAATACGTTAGTGTGGTATGTGAAAATAAAAAAGAAAATATGAGTAAAGAAAGAAAAATATCATATAAAGAAAGTGTTCAAATTTTATCGGATAATTCAAATAGAATATCATTCAAACTTTAGGAACGGAGAGAGTAATATCTAAGATTATTTAAGATTTATTCCTATATTCAAATTCAAGTACTTGAAATCAACATGGACGGTGTGGTGGGACTCTTAATAGTAGTATATAATAATGTCAAATTTCAAAACAAAAATATTGTTGAAATATTATAATCCACGTCACATCAAAATGACGATGTTTTGATATATAAATTCGAAATAATTGAAAAGACATGTCATTTATCATGTTTTTGAAGCGTATGGTGGTGACGAAGTGGCGACGAAGTGGCGTCATTTTTAGAATATATTTATCCCTAAAAATTATAATCTTATTATTATATATATTGATATATATATTTAAAAATTATGATATTTTTTTTTATTTGAAAATGATTCCATAAATCCTCATTTCATTATTTACAAAATAATATGGAACTCAGTTTCCACTCAAACACAATTATCATATATTTTCTTAAAAATTATGTGATCTTTATTGGGTCACAATTTTTAGGGACGAATGAAATATATTTTTATCTTATTTTATAATTATCTTTTATAAGGGGTTTGATTAAAATAATTAGTAAGAAGATATTACTCCCTTGATCCACAAAAATAAAACCTAAGGAAAGATGGTACGAGTTTTAAAAAAAATTGTACATTGTTTATTGAATGAGTAGAAAAATAAGCACACAAATCAGGAAAAATAGAAAAAATAAATAAATAAATTAGTGAGTGGACAAATGAGCCAGAGTTAGTGAGTAGAAAAGGTAGCCCACAAATTAGTCAAATCTTTATTAAAAATAGATTAAGATATATTTTTGTAGACAAACTAAAATAACAAATTAAGTCTTATTTTTGTGGACGAATGGAGTACTAACTTCGTCCCCTGAATAAAGTCTTAGGAGTTTTAAGACGAGTTTTTAACCCAATTTATATTTTTGGTATGAAAATACATAAATTTTTATTTTTTTTGGAATTTAACTAGAGGGCACTCCGAAGGTATTGTTGGAAAGTTGTTGATATTATCTTTCTAATAATATTTATATTGTTGAATTTTTGTCACCAGAAATGGGCGAAAAATGTCATAAAACTATATTTTTCTTTTTTTTCGATCAATTTTTATTGACCAAAACTCAACAAATAGGTCTCATTAGATAGCTATTTTTTCGAATTATTGGCCAATAATTTGATTATAGCCCATAATTTGATTACTGTGGATAATGAAATTATTGGCTAATGAACTTTTTGATTTAAGCCAAACTACAAAAATAAAAAAATTATATATTTTTAACCAAAAAATAAATTCAATTAAAAATCAAAATTTAAATATAATTCATATATTTATAAGCAATTATCCCTATATAAAAGACTAACTTGAACTAAATATGTTTACACTGCTCAAAAAAGTGTACTCGCAAATGAATGCGACATTTGATCATATATAAGATTTTTTTAAAACAATGTATAAATCGTTTGGAGTCTCTTCAAAATCCACCGGAGATTGCGGCACAAAACATGGGAATAATAATAATAATAATAATAATAATAATAATAATAATAATAATAATAATAAAATTGTTTTCACGTCACAGGTATTAAATCAACTCATTTTAAAAAATACAAAAAAATAATCTAAACTTTGAATTCATTTGTAAAAATGGCATGAACTTTGTACTTATTTGTAAAAATGGCATGATCTTTAAAGTCATTTGTAAAAATGACATGAACTTTGAAGTCATTTGTAAAAATAGCCAAACTTTAAAGTCATTTGTAAAAATAACACGAATTAAAAAAAAATACAAAAATAATTTAAATTTTGAAAATTTGAAAAAATGGTCTGAATTTTAAAAAATCTAAATGACTCGATCTTTCATAAATACAAAATCTAAAATGACCTGAAAAGTATGTGAAAATTCTTTGTCTATGCGTAATATGAATTTTATGTACTCGAAGTTTAAAAAATTCGTGTTGTCAATAACATTTTATGAGAGAAAAATTATTTGTACGAGATTAAAATTCTTATGATAAGAGAATTAATTATCATACTTTATTATAAATATTCAAAGTGGATATTTTAATTTTCATATAATTTTCACGTCACTGTGGACACGTTGTCATAATTCGATTCCGAAAGTGTAAGCTCATGCCATTTTTATACATTTGATAAAAATTGAGTCATTTTTTGTATTAATAAAGTTTGTGCCGTTTTTACAAACGACTTCAAAGTTCATGCTATTTTTTTGTATTTTTTAAAGTTAATGTCATTTTTACAAATGATTCCAAAGTTCAGACCATTTTTACAAATAATTTCAAAGTTCGGACTATTTTTTTGTATTTTTTAAAGTTCAGGCAATTTTTATAAATGATTTCAAAATTTAGGCTATTTTTTTTATATTTTTTAAAGTTCGGGCCATATTTACAAATGACTCAAAGAAAGAAGGGAAAATGATCTCGTTGATCGTATTGCCAATCTTTCAAGATTATTTTTGTTTAGGGCTTTTTTTATTTTTATTTTTGCGATCGCGTTAAAATTAGTGTTAACAACTTAACATGTAACAATAGCCATTCTTGACATTTTAGCCAATTTGTACATTTTCAAATTAAAAGTGAGAGTGGCCCCATTTTGATCATAAAGCGAGTGAGTCCACAATTTTGATCATTAGAGAACGACGTATACAATTATGAAATATATTTTTATGTTAAGATACATCGAATCATTATCGCACTAAACATGTCATGAAGAAAACAGAAGCATCACTCTGCCTAAAATTAATGAGAAAGAAAATGGGTGTTGTGCATGGATTTAAACACATAATTGTCTCTTTCACCTCTTTTCGTGACAGTGCAAGTAGAAATATTATCAAACCCCCCAAATAATGTTGGGATTCTTATGTGCAATTAGTTTGGAGTCATTACATTCTTTCGGCGTCTTTTATTTCAATCAGATGGACATTAAAGAATGGTAAAACCAAGTCTTGCTTCGAATAAGTCTATTAAAAAAAAAAACCCTTCAAAAAATTAAAATAAATCGAGCACACTAATATAGTTTGTATCAGAGTAATATTTCTTTTGTTGTAGTACGTATAATCTTGAATATGTACTTCGCCTTTCTTATTTGATTTAGAGTTAATTGCTTGCAAATACATTATTAACTTTGGCCAAAATTCAATTTTATCGCGTACTTAGAAAATTTTAATCAAATATACGAAATTTATTAATTGTTTAATTTTAATTTCGATGAGTCACATAAACCCATGTAGATACCACGTAGACGTCATGTAGATGCCATATCATTTCTAATTAATAAGCCACGTAGACGCCATGTTATTTCTTTCCTCAAAAAAAAAAAAATGAAACAGAATTAAAATTGAACAATTAATAAAGTTAGTGTATCTTATTAAACTTTTCTAAGTACGCATAAAAATAAATTGTAGCCAAACTTTGTATTTACATGCAATTGTTCATTTGATTTATTGAAAAAATAACCCACAAAGTACAAAATATATGAATGCTATAGGCTTGTGGCGAATAATCTATTTTCTAGTTTAATACTATTACTCTTTCCATAAATTTCAATAAAGCTACTTATTTTAATTAGTAGAAAGAGCGTGCGTTATACGTATAATTAATATTATTTTATTTGATATAATAAAAATACAAATATAATATTTATTATATTTAATTTATCAATTAACAATTTGGTCCATTTAACTGATTTATTCTACTATTATTTATCTCTTCCAGCAATTTTTCAAAAAATATATTGGTTGAATAATTTATAAAATGGATCAAGAATTGGTAGACAAATGAAGTATAATTTATTAAATAGATACATTTTTATAGATATATTTCACATAGATTTAATATAATATCTAATGAATTAATATATTCTTATAAATATATAAATATAAAATAACTTTAGAATAAAACATATAATAAGGATAAAATAGATAATTCACATATTGTGCCAAATGCTCTTTTTATATTAGTATAAATTACTCATGAGTGCATTTTTCGTGACATATAACCTAGAAGAAAAGACTATTTTAATTACGAAATTGTCCACTCCTAAGTCCTAACCAATTAAATCATCTCGGGAGATATTTATTTGAGGACCTAGTGAACTCAAGGAAATCTCATTTACAATTGCATTTTTGAGTTCCTAGATAGACTAACAACATCAAACATATGCCTAATTCTACCATGCCTTGCAACAGCAGCAAAATTCAAATAATTCAATGTTAAACCTTTTCAATATGAGATTAAGCTTAGCTTAGGCAAGCAGCTAGAGACTTGAAGAAGAAGAATAGCTCGGCTATAAATACATCGGCCGCCTCGACATACCTTTAGAGTCAGCCATTCAGCTCATCCCTGATCCATAAAGAGAGATCATATAATGGAGTTTGATTGCAGACAAAAATCAAGGCTCAAAAAGTAGAATATTTGCCATTCTCAGATTCAGTAAAAAATTATCCTTTTTGTGGCATCTATTGGTTCCTTGTATCTGTCTAGAGTTGTTGGATTGATTTTAAATCATAAAACAATGATAGTCTCATAGTTGTAAAGAGGGAGTTTGTAAGCTCTAAAACATAGCTGTTTTAAGAGATAATATTATCATGTTAAGTTGTTTAATTGGCAACCATTTTATGAAGATACTAGAAATAGAACACACCTGCCTTCCCCTTCGGTATTGTACAATATACCATGAATGGGCCACGATGTAGCAAGGAAGAAGAAAACCAGCCAGCTGAAGAATGGAAATCAGATACTGAATTAAGAAAATGAAAATGTTAGATTGATGCAACTTTTTAAACAACGCATGAGCTGGAGTTTAGATTTGTTTCTGAAGCTTAAAATATTGCTCGCTGTAGCTATGTTTTAACGCCATACATGGAAGAAAACTGATGATCCCAGTGGCATCCCAATATCTAATTTAACCATCAAAGTTTGGTGTATCACCAAGAGCAGCATCAGCTGCAAATATAAGACGGATTAACTTATACTTTCAAAAGAAGAAACGAAGCATGTCAAAGGTAATTTAAGTCCAAACATAATTCCATTAGCTTACAATGATAACAGCAGAGCGGAAGCATATAAGAATCCTACGGTTTTCCATGCCATAGTCGTTATACTCTGACTGCAAAAGCTGATGCCCGGCTTCTGTGAAGGCCAATAACTGAGTGTGGTGAAGATCAACATGAGCTTCCCATGCTTGTCTGAGGCAATTACACAGATGATGTTAAGAGTCTCTCCACCAAAATCATCAACTAATACATATATGATTTTAGGGAATCAATAAGCTGAGCAAAACTTCGACGATATGCTCCACTATAATGATCTTGGTAATTAAGCACATGATTTAGATATAATAGTCTACTTCCATGGAACCAAGGGGACGTAACAGCAAGTAATCCAATTTCAAGTTCAGGTATGAAATGTAGAAATCAAGAACAATATGTAGAAATCAGTAATAATGAAAAAATGGAGCTCGTTTTATAACTATGAAGTTTGTGCCCACCAAAAGGCCACACCTTGAAAAAATTATAAATTTTAGAAATGCAAGAATCCCTCCTAAAAGATAAATGCATCTGTTTATTTAAATGTGTATAAGTAGATTAAAAATCCACCATATATTATACCTGATATCAATAGTCATAACATCAGCATTGCCTCTTGGGGGTGGACAAATATAATTTGGTGAAAAAACCTATGAAAAGATAAATGGAAATCCTCAAGTTGAGTTTTCGACAGAATATCATGATTTCGGCCAACAATGTTTGAACTACTACCTGATTGCAGATTTCACAGGTGATGTCGCCTTTTTTGTTGCACCATCTCTGGACACACTTTCTATGAGCAAACTGCGCAAATTTTCAAGTGTTGGTAAGGCAATGTGTCACTAGAAACAATCTAAAAGCAAATATATTCAGTAACATATATTGCTGGCCATGTATCACACAAACACTTGAAGGATAAAAAGGAGGAAAATGGTTTAATATACTCCGGCAATGTAAGAAATTAAATTTGACAGTTTATTTACAAAAATAAGAAGGAAGAAAAGTACTTGATCATGTGAAGATGTGCTAGTCATTTATGAGACCTTATAGAATGAAACATTTATATGAACAGCAGACTCAGCAAAGCATCATGGTGGTTCTTCCTTGGACTAATTGACGGTTGCCTCGGGCCCCCCAAAAAATTAAGGCTTCCCTATGGTATGTGTATATATATGTCTTATTTTGTATACAAAATTTTTGTAAATATACTACTCCATGATAGGATTTTTAATTATCTTATTGACAGAGGCTTCTCCGTTTATTTGGTTTTCATATCCACATAACATATAAATCAAAAGGCTCAAAATGAAATAAATACGCACTTATACAAAATTAGAGTAGGGACAAATACAGGCACAACAACAATAAATGCAAAAACGGCATAAGATTGAATGCAGAAATTCCAATAAAGAATGTAAGTAAATAAATGGAAGTGCTTAACATAACACCCCAAAACCCCCCGTTGAAGAAATCATCAAATAGGAAGAGATTAAAAACGAGCAGTAAAGACGAACATGGATATTACAAAAAAGAAATGAACTTTAATCAAGAGAGAAAGAACACAAAAGAACCCTTTCTATTAAATTGAAGGTTAGACAAAAGCAGCTAGAAGAAAGTGACGCATATATATTCTTTCAAAATAAATAAACCCAATAATGACAAGTATATAAACAACAAAAATGGTTCCACAACAAAGAAGGTGAATAAATTAGAGTAAATAAAAAAAAAGAAACCTTGAGAGTGCCGGAGCAAGCACAAGGAGACTCCAAATCCTTGTCGTGGTCTTCCTCCTGACAAATTCTGCACTCACTCACTCTCCCTTTTACTTCTGTCGAAGAAGAAGAAGAAATCCCTCCGTTAAAAATCCCATCTTTTGTTGTACCATCACCATCATTTCCACCACCAACACTAACTGCAACACTTTCTTTTTCTGGTGTAGTGTTATTTGGTTGTTGGAGGCATGCAGCTGATGCTATAATCCTGTCCACGCACACCACCATTAATTCATCCACCATATTTTCTCTCTCTCTCTCTCTCTCTCGAAGTGGATGATGATGATATGGAGTTTTAAGAGAAATTGTATGTATGTAGAGAGAGAGATGTAAGAGCAAGTGGGTTTAACGTACGTACTTAAAGGTGGTGCGGCGGGCAGCGGAATCTACCGCTTGGCTTCGCGCCTCCAAATTAATGGACCGTATTACCCCTAATTAATCACATAATCTTTTGAAAATTACAAAAAGTATTTATTATTTAATCAAATAAATCACTCACACATAGACGGAATCTCTACACCATACAAAAGTGGAAAAATAATCGTACATACACAAGATCACTACCTACACAAAGATGAAAATACTACACTACATGCAAAATTGAACTCAATACCTCTCATAAAAAATAGTCTTGGGTGACTCAACTTTGTCATTTAAATTACTGTCTCATTGTAATTAATCACCTAATCTTGTGTGTTTTTAATCTACCCACAATTCTATTTGAGAGCATTTATTTCAAAGAATTAATCTTGATAAAGTTAAATAATAATGTTAATTTCTTATTTATTTTAATGAATTTAAAATTTTGGGATATTTCAAAATATTTGATTATTTTTAAGATTTAATATAGCATAATTTTATGCGCAAATGTTTATGGCAAATAATAAAATTAATGGGTAAAATCTTTCTATGGTTCGATTATATATCATTAATTATCTAAAAATTACTTTCTCAATTAGATTACAACGAACATGAATATATTTTTTACTCCCTTCATACAATTAATAATGTCTCATTATTGTCCTCAAATCAACAGCAAGCGGTGCGAACTCCTATCTGTGAACAGTGAGGTTCATGGTTCGAATTCCACCGCTCCCCTTTCCCCAAGTCAAAAAAAAAATGTCTCATTATTTTTAGATACTTTTATATTAAGAATAGTGTAGCTAGTGTGTAAAGTGAGTTGGTGAAAAATATTTAAAAATTATTTTAAATAAATTAGTGTATAAAATTAGTTGGACCCATTATTAATAATATTTTAAATAGTTAATTTTTTACTACTAAATAAAGAATACGATATTACTAGTGACGTTCCAATATGAGTAATTAGGACATTATTAAGGGGAGGGAGAGAATATTAGATAAATAAAGATTTTATATTCCATAAGTTCAAATTTAAATGAAATAAGTGTCAGTCAATTAAATAATCAAGTTACCTAACATTCGATTTGACTAAAAAATCAATTGGTAAATATTGAAACAAGCTAAATACAATTTCAGTAATAATTAGAACAATATTCTTTAATATTTTCCGCTATGCAATTTATTCACATTCTTCCATGATAATAATTTGTTACTGATTACTAATTAGGTCCGACTCATTGAATATGATTAGTTTTATACATAATGTTGTAACTCTAGGTATAATTGTTTTTTTTTTTTTCGTAATGTATAATTTGTTTGTATGCATTAACTTTATCTAAAAGATTATTTGCTGAAACCGAGATAATATTATTTAAATTAATAAATATTAATTTAATTGACATATTAATATTTCTGTAAATTAATAAATTTCATTGTCCTTAGATTATTAATTTATAGATGTATTGGACGAAGTTGTGGTAAGAATTTTCAGTCAATTTGATAGTCTCAATTTAATGCTTTTGTTTACCTAACTATAAGTTGGGAGCTAGCTAGGGACAGAGATTAATACCAAACGGTCCAAACCCTACAAGGATGGAGTATTAAATAGCAGCAGGTGATTTGTGTGACATCAGTGTCTATTCACTGCTATTTTCATTTTAAAATAATATATACATAAAAATGATTTAAGTATGAAAATACAAAGTTATCGTTCTTATGTATATACGCAAAAATATAAATAGCGCGTGTACTGTAGAGTTTCTGGAAATATGTAGAGAGAGTTTTGTACAAAAATTGAGGTACATTTCGGTTCATTCGTCTGAATTTAATTTTAATTTATATGTAATAAATTTTAATAAACTTCAATTCAAAGTTAGTAAAGTAATTGAAAATAATTAAGCTAGTCGGATTTGATTAGAGCGGAGCGGATACAAATTTATCTTTTGGGACATTCATCATCCACCTAAGCGTTGGATTTAACGATAAAGAAGTTTTATTGCAATATTAATTAATCTCCCATCCTATTTGACTTTATTGAATTAAGAATTTAAGAGTCATCCTTCAAAATAAACTAGCATTTGCCCACCGTGCGATGCACGGCCATTATATTATATTAAAAAATAATACAAAAAAATAAAATGTACAAATACATAAATGTAAAATTATGAATGGTAAAAAATAATGCAATTTTAAAAATTTATATTAAGACGTCTAAATACACATAGTGGTTTTAAGAAAGCATAATTTTATAACATTTATTATTATTTTCATTATTTAATTAAATAGGGGCTAAAGAAAAATGAATTATGTATCAAATTATACTCCTACAAAAACAAAATCATAGAAGTAGGTAGTCTTGGTCAAAAGATAAAATAGATAGGAATTTACGTAGCCCGCACTCGTCATATCTAACCATTCCTTGCAATTGTAGTAAATTAATCAATTTATCTCCCCTATTTAAATGGATGGCAGAATTAAACTGTAATAATATTAAAAAAAGTAGTCAAGTTAAAATATGAAATAATTAACTTATTTAAATCTTTTAATCATAATTCAAAGTTGAAAAACTAATATTTAAGTATTCATTTTAATTAAGTGAGAAAATATCATCTATATTTTGTAACTTGATGATCGCTACTTTATTTTAATATCATGTTGAGAGCACTTCTTAAAATAAGAAATAAGAACTAAGGAAAATGTATGAATTTTATGTAGAACACGTATGAATTCGCTGTATAAAGGTATGAATTGCGAAAAATAAATTTTTGTTACCTTTGAGATTCAAACTCAAGACCATTAATTCATCCAACATGATGAATCAACCGTAGATCTTGATGATCTAAAGGCTGAAAATGATTCTTATTTTATATCTTAAAAAATGTATTTTATGTTTGGCTATTTTTTTTCTTTTCACAATTGTGAAAAAAAAAATCAATAATGAATTTATAATTTAGATGTTAATATTTGTGGGCTTATATAACTTATTTTCAACTTTATGAATTATTATATATATTCCTTACCTAAAAAGAAATAAATTTAAATTTTCAACATTGTTAATTTGAGAGGATTGAGTCGCATTTCTTTGTCTTTGAAAATATAGCATAACGTTGAGCAAAATAATTGTTCAGAAGAGAAAAAATAGCAAAACATAAAACAATACTATATTTTCGCTTTTTTTAAATGGAACACAAAGCTTATGATGAATATAAATTTAAAATTATATATTCACAATTTTTAAGATTTGTTGTGAGATGATAAAAAAGTAGTGGGACACAAACGGCAGTTTTTTTTTTATGTTCACATTATTGCTAAAATTCTTGCTCTTAAATTAACTTTTAATTACAAAATCGCCATTGAAATTGATTACAAATCAATTTGAAATCAATTTCTAATTGAAAACTGCTGTTTTAATATAGTATAGATGTATAAGAAGGATATTCATATGAATTAATCGAATCAGGTATATAAGGAGATGAATATAAAAATACTTTATGACCTTATAGCCAAGAAATACTCCCTCCGTCCCTGAAATAAGTTCCTCTTTTTCCTTTTTGGGACGTCCCCCAAATAAGTTCCTCTTTCTTTCTTTCCATTTTTGGACATTGACCCCGCCACTAATAATACTTTATTTATTCTTACTTTTCACTTTTTCACCACTCCCAATACTAATTATAACACTTTTTCACATTTTCACCACTCTCAATACTAATTATAACATATTTTTCTCCACTATCAATACACTTTATCATTTTTCCTTAAAATCCGTGCCGTCCCCAAAGATGAACTTATTTTGGGGACGGAGGGAGTAATAACTTAGATAAGTTTCACTTATTGAGACAATTAAACGCCAAAGACACCCGATAACTGACCTGATAGATGGGGGCACATTGGATTAAGGAGGTTGCAGTGAGATGACCTCATCTTTTTAGTTTTGATTTTTATATTTTTATTTAATTTTAATTGCACAAATTTAAATAACACAATTTACTTCAAATTTAAATTGCATTAATTTTAAAATCCTAAAAATTACACATAAATGCATTGCAGGGTTCGGGGGGCTATCAAACTGGCTACTTTTTCCATCATCTTGAACAGAGGAAATTACCACAAAGGTTGGATTCAAGTCTCCCTGAAAGTAAATTTAAGTGCTACATTACTTGCATACAAAATTTGAACAATAAGAAACTCCAGAAATTAAAAATTAAGTTTGCCACAAAATGAGAAACAATAACCTTTTCATATAAACTCTTGATCTCAACTAAATGAGTAACAACTGGGTGATCACGAACAGGCTGCGCCTCGGACTTGAGAAGAAGATAAAAGGTTATAGCCTGGCAAAAGGATTGCAATAGAAGCTGCTTGACCTCAATATAGCGCATCGCTCCCTTCTTTCCACTCTCTCGTCCTTTAATCTTCATACGTAATGGAATAGTTAATTGATTGCACAATAAAACTCCAACTAATAAACCAAAATTTGTTAGTCAAGCGTAACGTCTGGACGAACATAATATCAGAATAAGTAATCTGTCTCGATAGTTTTACATTTCAATTATAATATTAATAAAACTATTCTTTCTTACATAGTTTATCTCCACTATCGATCTAACAGAAACATTTCTGACATAAGACTACAACTACAATAAGTTCAGGGCTCTGAACTCAACAAATAACTAGTCAATATACAAGTAGATATAAACCAAGATTTCTCCAAGTACAAGGAATCATTAAATTATTTTTCCATTAAAAAATTGAATATTTCTTAATGAAATTAACTATTTAAATTAAACATCATATTTAATGTACAATCTCTCTTGTCTTCTTATATGAGTTTTACTGTATTCACTGGTTTATCATCAACATAAACAAAGGTTATACACATATTAACATAATGGCACAAAGCATTAAGCAAAATAAACTAGACAAAAGAACGACCACATAGTACAAGGAATGATCATACCTTTTCTACAAGTGGGTTCACTTTGTTCTCAAGTTGCTCAAGGGCATCTTTCAGCTCTGACAAAAGGCCAATTAATTCCGGAGCAGAGCTGTAAAACCAGTCATTACACTAGTCCGTGAGCGCAAACAGAAAGCAGTCACTGGTCGCTTATGCAATTGCACCATGACTTCTAATTATAGCACTTACCTAAGTCTGCTGCACGCATCGGATTTGGATCCATCTTTTCGAAAGTCGGTTGATATTCTAATTGTGAAAAATTGTATGTCAGTGACGTGTTGCTACAATTTCAAAGTCGCGTTGTAATTGCAAAGCCAATCAAAGTTCAAAATTCTAAAGGAACTAACTCATCTTTCATAAACTAAAGTGTGTATATCATACATGCAGCCACTGACAACTTATTAGATGAAAACCATGCCAAAGTCACAAGCCATCCCTAGTTAGAACAACAATACCAGAGGATAACCAGGATACTGGAAAGCAAACTAACCTGTACACGACATCCATTTGCTCTTCCTTTGTCAATGCATTTAAATCTTTCTTTACTATCTCATATGTCATTCCTTCTTCATCCTTGATTCATTTGTCGAGGGAAGACTTTGATGGGGGTTTACCATGGTCCAGGATTTCCTGAAATGTGACAAATGATGAGGAATCAACAAAGCTCCTTTCCAAGCCTAGAACATGACACTGTAACATGAGAATTTGTTGGACATAATTGTTATGCATATTTTTTCACCTGTAACGTAGGCTCCTCTTCAACACCATAATCTTCCATTGACAAATTATTTGCTATTGTCATTTGCCGTTTCAAAACGGCATCCTCCTCTTCAGCTGCATCTTCATCATCACTTGATTGTGGCTTAAGATAAGAACAAAATGTTAAAGCAAGTCATGACACTTAGCAGACATGCCAAGAGTTAAGCATGAAGCATTGTTGGGAAAATAAACCTCATTGCCAACATCAGCGCCATACAGGTCACTTTTTTTACCCCAAAAGTCCCTTTCCGGTTCTTCTTCATCAGCATCATCAAGAATTTCATCCTCCGCATCACCAAATTTAGCCCGCAAATACTTTTGTGTTCTTGCAACTATATAAACCCCACAATCAAATTAGATTACAAAACATTTAACATAAAAAGTATTTACCACAAAAAATAATAGAGCCACAACATGGGCCAGTGACCAACTACAAATCAGATCAACTAAAACCAACCAAGAGAATCTACTCATTTTAATTTAAATGATACTCTTGCAAGTTGCAAGCATATATATCAAGGTCTTATTATAATCATGAGAGGAAATTACAAATGCAAGACTAAAATGAAGGGAAGATTAAGGATTCATATCAGTCATGCCTCTAATAAGTGAGCTTGAAACATTATTACTAGAACACTATGCTGTTTATCATACTGTTAAATAACGAGAATGGAGGAGTGTAATTTTAATCAATCTAATAACTGTAACTGTTGATCTTAAGATATTGTAAGCTTTCATTGAAAGTTATCATTGATTGAGAAATTAGGAAATGACAGATTATAGTTGTTTTATACCCATTACATATATTACTAACAAAACTTTAATAGTTAGTAAAATTTATCCCAAGCTTTCCCTGATATTGATCTGAGCTGTTGAACTAATCATGTGTAAACAAGCTTTATCATAAAGAGATTCTAAGTAGAACCACCTGATAATATATCTATGTCTTACTCATAAGAGAAGCTATCTTACTTTTTACAGCCAGACCCTTTGGTGGCTTATCATCATCATCATCAGTGTCTTCATCTTCCTCATCCTCATCCTAATAACAAATAAAACCAGAGTTTATGAAAAGAGTAAGAAAAAGTACAAAGCAATGATTTTTTATCCTCAACATCACAAGTAAATATTTTAATTGTTCTCTGATCTTCATCATAACCGGAGTATATATTAGCATGAAAAAGAAAAGCAAATACTTTATCATTAAATAAAAGTTGGAAGCATAATACATAGCCTAATTTCATTGTTCCTATTAAAATAAGATTACATCTATTTGACAAGATGCTGCAAGGAACCTTCTATATAAATATTATATTATCACCTTACTGTAGTCCTAAATTTGTAGAAAATCACATAAAAGAATGGTTCTAAAACGTTCAAACATAAATACAACTAAGAATCAAATTGAACGAATAAACTGAAATTCCTTGAATAAAATATAAATTACTTAGGAGCCAAACAAAAGGACACACAGGGTTCAACCTCAAAATCTAGCACAGGCTGCTCGGCATCCTCGTCAGATTCTTCCACGTCCTCGTTTATGTTCAGTGGTATAACGTTCCTTTTCTTATGAACTAAAATAACAGAGAGTAAATCAAAAAGGGCAAAGTTACAAACCATTGCTCACAACTTAAAACAATTCTGTATATGAAAAGTCTTTGAAGCATCATATTATGAGTAAAAAAAATCACATACAAACATCAATATCGTCGTCCATCATGTCTTCATTATCAGAATCAAATCGAATTGAATTTTTCTTCGGACGGCCATTATCTTCCTTCTTCTTCCCGGCTTTTAATTTTTTCCCCATGATTCTTCCTCCCACTGCGCAAACCTAAAATCTGTCAATTCCTCGAGTTATATATATTTGAGATTTAACCAAAAACAAAGAAAACATGACCACAAACAAATATTCCCAAAAAAAAAGGAACAATTCAACTACTAGCTGAGAACAATCAATAAATTACACTGAACAAAGTGCGAAAAGAATCGTGCTCGGCAGCTAGTGAGAAAAAACAGAATCACTACCTATCTGAAACAGTGGCGAAGCGTTGAGCAGATGTAGGCGTCTTCGGAGAGAGAAGCAGAGCGGTGGCGGGAAAAAGCCGGCGGAAAAATATGGGTTAATATGCAAAAACACCACTAACCTAACGTTATCACCCCAACTACACTTAACGTTGATAACAACTAACACCCTAAAGTTCATTAAGTACTAGTACAATTAAACTCATAAACAAAATTTCTTTCACAAAATCAAGAAATTCATTTTTTAAAAATTTATATTTATATTTATATTAATATAGAAAAGGAGAGTTTTCTCCCTCCAATTTTTTTCTCTCTTCTCCCATCAATTTTTTCATTATTTTTCATCTTTTTTTCTTTTACAATTTTAATATTTTTCTAAATAATATCAAATTTAATTTATGAAGAAATGTTTAATAAGCATCTTATTTTTTAAGTTTGTAACAAAATATTTAATATAGTATAAAAATTATTACAAAATAAATTTAAAACAAATAAGTTATTATAATTTTAAAATATTCTATTTTCTTTCTCTTTGTTAAAATTTTACAATTTTTTCATTTATATCTGTGTATGAAAATATTTATTTATATGAAAAAAATTGATCGGAGAAGAGAGAGAAAAAATGGTGGGAAAAAATGGAGGGAGAAAACTCTCATTTTATATATTATATAAATTAAAAAAATGAATTTCTTAATTTTGTGAAAGAAAATTTGTTTATGGATTTAATTATAGTACTTAATGAACTTTGGAGTGTTAGTTGCTATCAACGTTAGGTTAGAGGCTAAAGCATAGTTGGGGAGGTAACGTTAGGGGTGTTTTTGCATATTAACCCTGATGAAACAAGAAACTTTACCCTAATTATAAAACGATAAACGAGACAACAAGATTTACGTGGTTCGGCCATCAAGACCTACGTCCACGGGAGGTTCTTCGTTGGTTTCACTATACTTTGAGAGAATTACATATTACAAGTGTTGCTCAGAAAATAAATCATCCTCTTCCCCCTTAATGCTAACCTTCTATTTATAAATGTGAGAGTGGGCCCTAAAGGCCTTAGGCCCATGAACTCTAATAATTGGACTTAGGCCTTTTAATGTCTTAATATACTTTAGTCTTGATTTGACCCATCTGCGCTGTCTTTCGTTGCCCGTGTTGAGTAGCTCCCTTGAGCTGCACAGGCGAGTCTGCGCTGCTGAGTAACTTGGGTAGTCTGCGCTGCCAAGTCCCTTCGTCTACGCTGCCGGGTCCCTTTATTATCTGAGGTCTTCAATTAAACCTGCGCTGGTTGGCTTCCTTCAATAAGAATAATAATAATAATAATAATAATAATAATAATAATCAGGTAAGATATTCTTGTATTGCCAAACACAACGCTGATGAGTATTCTAGTCCTCATCAAAAATCATGTACTATATCATGCATTTTACACCATTCTATCTGCTTCTCGATCCACTTTCCTCAAAGTCTTGAAACAAACACTGCATTACTAAATTGTTGAAGTACTATTTCCCTTTAAGTTCCGATCCACCATTTTCTGTAACAGAGCCCAAATACCCTATTGCCATCCATTCTTGTATCAACCTCTCAACATTGATTCGTGAATCTTTAGAATAGGCAGCACAATATGAAAAACAATGCTTAAGTGCTGGCGACAATTCATTGTAGCTTAAAATCAAATGAGGGAAAATGTATTTTTTCGCCTTCTCCAATTGCCATATTTCACTCTCTAATATATTCCCCCATTCTTTCAACAAGGCGTCGGGCGAGGAGATTACGTATTTCCGGCCAATTGGCAACAAGGCGGTGAAGGCGGCGACGAGTACGCCAAGAAGAACAAGCTCAAGAGAGAGATCTACGACGATCGGATCTTATTCATGAAGAAGGATGGCATGGATCTGGAAACTCTCTAAATTCACAAGGCTCGGGTGGCGAAGATCGTAGCTAGGATGAAAGAAACGAAAGATCTGTAGGTTTTAATTAAGTAATTTTAAATTATTCCTTTAGCTTTTTTTTTAATGTAATTTTTAGGATTTTAAATTTAATGCAATTTAATTTTGAAATAAATTGTGTTGTTTAAATTTGTGTAATTAAATTTAAATGAAAATATAAAAATTAAAACTAAAAAAATCAAATTATCTATCAAGTCATTCTAGTGTCGCCTTCCTCCTTACCCATTGTGGTCCCCTTATATCAAGTAATCGGAGTTTGGATGCTCTTATATTTTGATGTTCATTTTGTAAACAAAATTGAGATAATTTTGTCAGAAAATAAGAACAGACCGGCGCAGTCCATCTTTTCTCCTCACCCTCCTCACCTCCCCGCCGATAGCCACCGCCTGTGCCCGTTTATTTTCCCTTTCTGACTAATCCAGTCGGCGTGCCGCAGCCACCCTTACTCTCCTCAGGCCGCCGCTGAGTGACTGCGGGCCGCGTCCAAAGCCACCTCTCTACAACTACCTGGCTGGGGGCTGGAGCCCCCTCCAAGCCCTGGGTTCTTACTTAGATAGTTTGGGTAGTGTGTCGTCTGTATTCCTATCCGCCTTATTTTTTAATTTTATTTTAAATGACGAGCGCTTTTTTTTTTTTTGGTTAAGAAAAGCAGCTAATTTTGATTGAAGTTTGACGCAAATGTCCGCTACTCTTTCTGTGCCGTATCCCTCAAAATGCTTAGATAAATAGGCTAGTTTTCATGGCTTGCTTTCAAATTCCGCACCAACAACTTCATATTTTCTGGAGGACGTCTTATTGCTGCGGGAGGAGTCTCTCTGTGAAACAGAAGTTAGGCCACAAATTGACGTCTAGTGGAGATTCAGGAAGGTCATATTCACGCCTTCTTTTTAAAAAGGTAGTATCATTCATCACTTTTTACTACACTATTCACCTAGCATTTTATGATTTCTGTTATTCTAGTTGTCTGATTGTTTATTTAGGACTCATGCAAAGTGAGACCTAGTTTGAGTTCTGGATTTTGTAAAGTTCTGCAACCTATCTGTTTGAGAGGTGTCAGTACAGCTGCTCAAAACGCAACGCTTAGCCAAAGTACACTTCTTGATACTGCTCCACGTGAAGATGGTTCCACCGCCGCCCTAAATCCATCAAATGGCAGAGTAATGCTCATTGATGGCACTTCAATCATGTATAGAGCCTATTACAAGCTTATTGGTATGTACAATGATCAGTGTATTCCGATTAATTTATATAATTATGGACCCCTAAATGATTGTTCTGGAATTGCTGGTGTTGTGTTCATTTCTTTTTCAATTTTATTGGGCGATGCTTACCATACATGACCAAATGCTAAGGAAGAGAAGTGAAAGTGAATTGGAGTTAATATGAGATTATTTGATCAAGAAAATATTAGAACTTATAGGCAGATCTAGTGTGATAAAACCTTCAACATAACTTTTTAATTGTTTAGTGATCATCAAGCACACTTGCTCCACCTGATACAAGATATGTTTTATTGTTGTTATATCACCACTTCGTTACTATTGTACATAGCTGGTTTAAGTGGGTTTTTTTCAGCCTTCTTTTGCCATAGAGTGCATATTGATTAAAAGCTGCTTAGTGCTTAAATAGGAATTATAGGAAAACAACAGAGAGACTATGTAATCCCTTTATATCAAATGGCCAACCCAACATGATGTCTAGGCATTCGCTAATTTCCTTGATAATCCATTTTCTGCAATATACTCTTATTGATAAAACAAGCTCATAATTTGTCCCTAAAACAAACTAATAAAAAACATAACTATAAATAAATTGTTCGACCAATTGACTTGATTTATGGTTATCTGAAAAGAACCCAGAAGGAATTCTATTTCTATTGAGAACTTTGATCAGCTCCACTGCCTATACGTATGCTAGCTTAGCTGTGGTTGTTGGGAGCTGGCTTTCTTCCTTATTCCTCTCCTCTCTTGATGATCTACTGCGAGTTTGGGCACTCATCATTTCTGTTGTTACATTCTGTTTCTTCAAGCCGCTGCGTGTATATGCCTATGCAGTAGCTAATTAACTTGTTATGGTTCTTTTATAGCGAAATTGCACCATGGTCATCTATCTCATGCTGATGGCAATGGAGATTGGGTCCTAACCATTTTCAGTGCGTTGTCTCTGGTGAGATTTCCTTAAGGGTATATATATCTGCCCAGTTCTTTTTCCTTGAAATTTAATAGTGAATATGACACAGTGTGTTAAGAATACGAGGATTATGTGATTTTCTTAGGGCTGTCTTAAGGCCACACCTTTCATGTTATATAAGACGCCTTTCTTAAGAAAAAGAATCTAGTTATAGCCTTTTTGTGTCTCACTTATATGCATGTTTATATGTTATCTTTATTTTTTAACTGCATAGTAGTTGGTTGAATATCCTAAGGAAGAATGCAAAGCATGGCCTGTAGTGTTTTTTGTTCTGTATCTCTATGTTCATTCTCATTTGTAATGTGAGGAGCTAACTATGTTATTCTCTCGGCTAGCCACCTTTATTTTCTTTTGATGCACAAAACTGCATTCCAAGAGTTTTCTGTTTATGCTAATATCACTCATCCTCTTTTAGAAATGAATGCTGATGTTTTCATGCTGCCTACTGAAAGAGTTATCTTGGATAAACAGCATAAAAATTTATTTTCCACACCTTGCTATCTGAAGCTTTGTGCAATAAAGAAGTTAATTATGTAATTTAGCTAATAGAAGATGTACCTAAGGATGATTTCATTAAACAGCATGTTCTGCCCGGGTAAAGATCAGACTCATGTTAGTTTTGTAAATTGCTCCCTGATCTTCTATATTTTGTACTTTCTTTTAAGTTTTTTCACTGCCTTCTTGCAGATAATTGATGTATTGGAATATATCCCTTCACATGTAGCGGTATGTCCTCATTCTCCCTATAACTGGGGATAATTATTTTGTAAATAGATCAGCCAACTTAACTCTTAATATTTATATCTCCTGTACCTGTAGTAGTGGTTTCATTTGTCTTTTCCCTTCATTCTAAGGTGTTTGAAGATGTGTTCTTTCTGGTCCACTTTGTCTATTAAAATATCTGCTCCTAGAGCTGAAAAAGATCTTTTACCATAATAATGAATATAGTAACCAATAGTAGCTAGAATAACTTCTTTGTTCATCCAAGAGTTGGATTTTTCGAATACTAGAAAATTTTGCTATAATTCTATTACAGATTGAAAGAGTTATATTTTAGCTCCTCTCAACACTGGCTGCCACTATTCACTCAACAATGTCACATATACCTGATGCTATCTCTATCTTCACGAGTCTCTTTATTTTCCTTCACTCTTTTATTCTCATTTTTTGAGGACCCTGTGTCATTTGATTTCTTTTCTGCCCACGTCAGTTTTGTGCCTTTTATGCACTGACCTATTGCTGTTGATGTGTCCGCTCTAACACAAGTTTTTTTCCCTTCTGTTTTTGCTTTTATTCCATCCGACGTCCAGGTGGTTTTTGACCATGACGGTAAGCTTGCTTTTTAATTATGTTTTATTCTCTTTATTCCATTTATTTATATAGTTCCTAATTTTGCAGTTTATATCTTCTTTATTTTTAGCACTCGTCAATTATCTATGGTTATGTTCTGGTACTTGAGGGGCTGTGTGATATGCAAATATTGCAAAATCTTGTTTATTTTATCATTTATCAGGAATGGTCCAAGTTTGATTGGGTCTTTCTTTCTGTTGTCCGCCTCTAGGTTACTTTTTTGTTTCTTCAATTTTTAACAATTTATAGTTCCATATCTTTTAACTAAGGAGTTAAGCAAGCGATGAATACAGAACTCAGATTTATAAATAGTCATACTGTTGATCTCTTGTTTCTCTGTTGGAAAATTGCTGAAGTTTGATGTTTTTGTGACCTTGCCATGGTATAAACATCAATACTGGTTCACGTATTTACAATCGTCTAGAAGTACGCAACTGAGATAACTGTTACCCAGAAAGAGGAACTGTATGGTGTATTTTGATTTAATAAGGAGACTCATATAATTGAAATGCCGCTGGGTGATGTGACTTCAGCATCAGCTTTCAGTTCTATCTGGATTGTCTAATTTATTGGTCTTTGCGATATGATCAAATTGAGTAGATTTAGCTAAAAAATTTCTTTCACCTAAGTAGTGGGTACAGTTGGAAGAGCTCTGGGCTTGTAACTTCTGCTGCTTGTCAGAGCCCGTTTTGATTGGACCTGGGTGTCGTCGTGCCTGGTCATTGTGCATGCATGATGCATCTTTTCCTTTCTAATGGTTCTGTTTCAATTTAAGCTTGAACGAATCTCATTGGATCATTTAAACTAATAGACAATACTGAATTTGGTTAAGATGTTAGTGAAAAGGATAGATTGTTTGTTTTTTATAGAGAGGTTCTAAACATATGGAATCAGTTATCAGTTTCCTTTATTTTTATTAAGTTGTTGCTTCCAGCTAATGGAGAATATCCATCAAATTAATCATTACTTTTCCCATCTTATTTCATGCCTACTTGGGTGGAGGGTGGGGGAAAAGGGGGTTCAGAAAGGACCTAAAATGATGACTTTCAGATGCTATTTCTGACTATAGGGTCATAATAAATGTTTACTTATACTGACTATAGTGTAGTTGAGTATACTCCTATAATAATTTTTAACTAAAATAGATGGGTGTGGCCTTGAGCGAATTATTTTGATAAAACAAAGTTTTTCTTTACAGGGGTTCCTTATGGTCATGCGTCTCTTTCGTCCAAACAAAGTTTTGTTGGAAAAGGTATGCTATTTGATTTTTATTTTTTCTTTTTCTTCATTTATGACTAGCTAAAAAGGGAGGGCTCTTACCTAATAGTCCATATCCACGAGCAGTTACCTGGATCTCTTGATATTTTAATTGCTAATAGTAATAGGACCTGAAATTATATCCATGTTTTAACCTGAAGCTTTGAGTATGTTTCTGTCAAGCTAGGCGTCTTTTTGGAGTTTTACTTACCCAGAAATATTCATTATGATGGAGAAAAAAACTTGATCGTGCATACAAATATCTTGATGTCTGTAGAGAATAAAGATATAAAACATATTGAAGAAGAAGAAGTAGGAAGGTGTATTTATATTGGAGAAAAGAGTACATATTTATATGTAAGAGAACTATCACAACTAGGAACACTAAACCAATGTGGGATACTTATTACTATTCATAACACTCCCCCTCAAGCTGGAGCATATATGTTAATCATATCCAGCTTGATACACAACTCAGAGAAATGCTTGCCTCCCAACGGTTTAGTGAAGATATCAGCAATTTGATCTGACGAAGAAGTGAACGGAGTAGAAATAGTTTGGTTCAATACACACTCACGAATGAAATGGCAGTCAACCTCAATATGTTTAGTCCGTTCATGAAAAACTGGATTGTTAGCAATGTAAATAGCTGCTTGGTTATCACAGTGCATGGGTAATGGTTCATTGAAAGTGAATCCTAATTCCCCAAGCAGATTCTTCACACCAATCATCTCAGTTGCAGTATGAGCCATAGCTCTATACTCAGCCTCGGCTGAAGATCTAGCAACTGTTTGTTGTTTCTTGCTCCTCCAAGTTATCAAATTTCCACCCAAGTAAGTACAGTATCCAGATGTCGATTTCCGATCAATTTTAGAGCCAGCATAATCAGCATCAGAGTACCCTTCAATTTTTAGATGACCATTTTTTTTAAAGAACAATCCTTTTCCCGGAGATTTCTTGATATATCGAAGAATTCGAATAGCAGCTTCCCAATGAACTTGTTTAGGCTTATCCAAGAAACGACTAACCAAACCAACCGCAAAAGAAATATCAGGCCGTGTCACTGTCAAGTAGATAAGTTTCCCAACAAGACGTCTGTACTTAGCTTTGTCCTCCAAGAAATCTTCACTCTCATCCCAGACATTCGGGTCAATATCCATAGGAGTATCAACCGGCTTCTTTCCCAACAACCCGGTTTCTTTAAGTAAATCAGTAGCATACTTCTGCTGAGACAGAGAAATTCCATACTTGCTGTGAGCAATTTCAATTCCCAAGAAGTACTTGGGACGTCCCAAATCCTTAATAACGAATTGTTCTTGCAAGTATGCCTTTGTATCATCAATTCCTTGTACATCACTCCCAGATATAAGGATGTCATCGACATAGACAACGAGAATGACAATTCCAGAGGCTTGATGGCGCACAAAAACAGAGTGGTCAGACTTGCATTGCTTAAACCCAATTTTGCTGAGAACACTACTAAACTTGTCAAACCATGCCTTCGGACTTTGCTTAAGACCATAAATAGCCTTCTTAAGACAACACACCTTAGTAGAATCCTCCCCCTGAGCAACATACCCAGGAGGTTGCTCCATATAAACAGTTGGAGATATATCGCCATAGAGAAAAGCATTCTTCACATCAAGCTGATACATAGGCCAAGAAAGATTAACAGCCAAGGAGAACAAGATGCGAATGGAGTTCAAGCGAGCGGTGGGAGAGAATGTCTCAAAGTAATCCACACCATAAGTCTGTGTAAAACCTTTTGCTACAAGGCGGGCTTTGTACCGATCAATGGTACCATCAGCAAGAAACTTGATAGTGAACACCCAACGACAAGAAACAATAACAGCAGAAACAGGAGCAGTTGCTAGAACCCAAGTGCCACGAGATAAAAGGGCACACATCTCCTCATCCATAGCAGCCTTCCAATGCGGATGTTTGAGTGCCTCAAGGTAAGAAGTTGGAATATCTGTAGAGAAAAGGGAAAGAGCAAAAGACCGAAAAGAAAGACTCAAACAGGCAAAAGAGACATAGTTAGACATTGGATGGCGAGTGGTACAAGTACGTTTACCTTTGCGTATAGCGATAGGTAAGTCATCTGTGTTGGCAGGTTGGTCATCCTCAGAATCTGCAGAAGAAGATAACTCGGGTGGAGAACATGAGGCCGGTTCAACAACAGTCTCTGGAACTGGTGCGGGACGAGGACGACGGGTATACACTTGTAAGGGTTGAGTAGGAGGAGAAACTATCGCCGGTATAGGCAAAGGAGCAGATTGTAACTTATTTTGAGAAGTAGTGCTAGTATGAGGAAAAAAAGGAAGAGATTCAAAGAAGGTGACATCGGCACAGACATAGTGACGTTTGGTAAGAGGGTCAAGACATCTATACCCTTTCTGTGTTCTAGAATACCCGAGAAAAACACACTTAATAGAACGAGGAGATAACTTATCTAACCCAGGACTTAGATCATGAACAAAACAAACACACCAAAAAATGCGAGGAGGGACAGGGTAAAGAGGTTTGTCAGGATGAAGATACGAAAAAGGAATATCTCCATGAAGCACACTAGAAGGCATTCTATTAATGAGAAAACATGCCGTAAGAACAGCATCACCCCATAACCACTTAGGAACCCGCATATGAGACATAAGAGTACGAGCAACATCCAAAATATGACGGTGTTTTCGTTCTGCAACTCCATTTTGTTGGGAAGTTTGTGAGCAGGAAGTTTGATGAATTATGCCACGAGAATCACAAAAAGATGAAATAGATTTTTGAGTGAATTCAAGAGCATTATCAGTGCGAAGAATACGCAAATCGACAGAATATTGAGTTTTTATTTCATGATAAAAAGAGTTTAGTATAGCAGGGACTCCAGTTCTCTGTTTGAGCAAATACACCCATGTCATACGCGAATAATCATCAACCAAGACCATAAAATATCTGAAACCCCCTCTAGACTCAACTCGACTCTGACCCCAAACATCACAATGAACAAGCTCAAAAGCAAAAGAACTACGTTTATCAATTCTAGAAGAAAAAGATGTGCGATGGTGCTTGCCCAACTCACAAGACTCACATTGAAATTCAACAGACGAAGTAGGAATTAAACTGCGAAGACTAGACGGCGACGGATGACCAAGGCGACAATGCCACTGATATGGAGTCACGGTGGCAGAGAGAGCACGCGAAGGTGCCGAAATACCATAATCCAAGTAGTAAACCCCGTCACGCTCATGTCCTCCACCAATCGTCTTCTTCGTCTGCAGGTCCTGAAAGGTAACAAAGGTAGGAAAAAAGGTGACAGAGCAATTGTGAGTTTTGGTAAGTTGACTAACCGATAATAAGCTAACGGGAAATTTAGAAGCAAACATGACATTGTTAAGAGTTAATTGAGGAGTAGGACGGACAACACCACTCCCCGTCACCGAAGAATAGGTGCCATCAGCGACACGGACAGAAGGTAAGGATGAAGGAGTAAAAGATGTCAAAAGAGATTTAGTACCAGTAATATGGACAGAGGCACCAGAATCTACCAACCAAGACTTACCATGAGACACTGCAAACGCACCTGCAGAAGCAACTATAGGAGAGGCTGCACTAGTAGATGGAGCAGTATCAGATGACAAATTGATGGATTGGATCAGTTTGTCGTATTGAGCCCGTGAGAGCGAGACCGTATCATCACTGGAGGAAGACTGAGGATCAGGAACAACTGTATGAGCCCGACCTGGTTTGCCAAAGGTTTTTCAACAATTTTCAGAAGTGTGGTTGGTTCGGTGGCAATACTCACAATAACGATCAGAACCGTGACCTCGGCCACGACCTCGTTCACCACTACGGCCACGACCACGACCACCGTAAGAATTTTGACCGTGAGCATAATTTTGATTCTGAACAGCCTGGCTGGAGGGCGAAAAAGAGGCATTAACATGAGAATTCTGACCGCGAGCAGCCATGGCAGAAGAATTAGGTGAAGTAGCATCATCGGTACGACCAGTGGAAACCCGCAACACACGAGATAAGGCATTGGATAATGATGGAACATTATCACTTGATAACAGGCTGTCACGAACTGGTCGGAGATCAGCATCCAAACCTGATAAGAATTTGGCAACCATGAACTCTTCCCACTGTGTGGCCCGCTGAGTGACAGAACAGGATAGTGGATGATAAACAAGAATTTCATCAGCAAGTCCCTTGAGTGTAGAGAAATAGTCATTAATTGATTGGCCAGACTGAGTATGAGAGAAAAGTTTCTCATATAACTCGAAGACACGAGATACGTTCTTGTCATTGGAATACATCTGCCGCAATGTATCCCACATGTCCTTAGCAGTTTCTAAGAACATGATATTCTTACTAACAAAGTCTTCAAGACTATTCAAAAGCCAAGTCATGACAGCACAATCGTCGGCACTCCAGGCATCATATTTGAGATCCGTAGAAGCAACTGGATCACTTAGAACATGTGTTTTCTTTTTCTGAGAGCCTAAGAACAATAGAAAGGCACGAGACCAGAGAAGATAATTGGAACCATTCAATTTTATGGTGGTTCCTAGGGCAGCGGATTTTGAATCAGACATGATGTAAAAGGATTAGAAAACTGAAACCCTATATAGAGAATAGACAGCAGCGGTGGCTGAGAACAAAAGCTAGAGAGGGAGGCTGTGCAACGGGGAGACCCGAGCAGCAATAGTAGTGCCAGCCGGAGAGATGAAGGAAAACAAAGAAGAACAAAATTTTCTGATGTGGAAGATCAGACAATGCTGCAACCACAGAGCATACTTATAGGAATAGAAAAAAAAATATTCATAAATACGTAAAGTACTATTCATGAATACGTACAATACTATTCATAAATACGTACAGTAGAAAAAATTATCAGGTATCTAACATGCTCTGATACCATGTAGAGAATAAAGATATAAAACATATTGAAGAAGAAGAAGTAGGAAGGTGTATTTATATTGGAGAAAAGAGTACATATTTATATGTAAGAGAACTATCACAACTAGGAACACTAAACCAATGTGGGATACTTATTACTATTCATAACAATGTCAGCACGTGCATCCTTGATTTAGGAGGACTGTTTTATTTGTTTTCTTGCTTGATTTACTTTTTTCAGTTATTTAATTTTTAGTATGGGCTATGAGCTCCTGAGCAGGCTCGAAACTTTAGGCTGGATAGATAGTTCTCGCCTGATTATGGGAGAACTAAGACCATTTAGAATTTAGTGTCGGTATCTGTGGCGCTTGGGTAGGAGATTTTCCTCGAGTTCTTGCTTTGTTCTTCTTTCAGTTTAATCCCTACAGTACTATATCGATTTCTTTGGTTTAAACTCGCTTCTCTTATCTTTTACTTTTATAATTTTTTCTTTGCTTAGTTTGTTACTGTGAACTCTGTATATTCCATGGATAAATTAAACCTGGGATTTAAAAGAAGTTAGTCAGAGCTATGTTATCTTTTAGTGGAATGTTATCTTTTGCTCCACTAAATTTTTTATGTCTGATTAAAAGTGGTAAAATAATGTTCTGGCAGTTCTGAAGCTTCCGTCATGTGATTCGATGTTGGTTTTTTTATCAGATGAAAGCTTCTCTGTCAGTGATATTCAATGGAAATATGTCCAACCATACTGATCTAATTTGGTCAATCCCCCTCCCCCACCTGGCCCACCACCCAAGCACAAGAAAAAATGTGCAACCTGAACTGATGACCCAGATTGCTTGGTAAACGGATCGTTTAAGTTGACAAACTATAAAAGAAATACTACCCTGTACCTATCTACTTGTCGTCCTAACTGCATATTACTATCGTCATGATTATCCTTCAAAATAAATGGCAATATGTTGCCGACCTGATGTGGTGGTTAAGCCAGCCACTGTATGTCGCTCGTTTCCCTTGCATTTTTCTTAGCATTATCTTACCATAAGAAGGTATTTTGATAGAAAGTGAGGGGTAAAAGAGGTGGAGCTGTAATGGAAGGTTTAGATAGGATAAAAATGGTAATTAAAAGTGGTGATGTAAGAAACAATGCGAAGGTGGGTGCCTAAGGATGGTATCACCTATTTGAAAAACCATGTATGGGCTGTTTTCCATTGAATTGAGTCTTTGAAACATACCACATACAAATTAAACTGAGTAAATTTTATAAAATCCTTATTCTTGTCATAACTGATAACTCATAAGTGAAGATCTGTAGTTGGATGTGTCTTGTAGAATTCTATAAGTTTTTATGTGAAATTATATGCATTTGTTGAAAAAAAATGCACTGGAGAAAATGGTCTAATTGGTCAATTTCTTGTAGGCATAAATTTTCGTCACACCCTATACCCATCTTACAAAAGCAATCGGCCTCCAACCCCTGATACTGTTGTCCAGGGGCTTCAGTACTTGAAAGCGTCCCTCAAGGCTATGTCTATCAAAGTGATTGAGGTACAAACACTTGCATATTAATTCTTTGTTGATAACAAAGGTAGCAGAAGCATGTGAATTTATCTTTTCATTTCTTAAGCAGGTTCCAGGTGTTGAAGCTGATGATGTAATTGGGACACTGGCCGTTAAAAGCGTCAATGATGGGTTCAAGGTACTTTTCACTGCGTTGTTTCATTAGTTCTATAATCTATTGAGGATCCAAGCAGACTTTTGTCAATGATTCTACATTAAAAAAAAACCATGTTAGGTTTCCTGTTATCTTCTGAAAGTTGAATGGAGTTCATTTTTTGCTTATCTGTTCTGTTCCAATAGCATCTAGTTTTGTGAGATATGGAAACTATTGCTGTGAACGGTATTCACATCCTAATTATTATACAACTTTCAATATCTAGTACTAGTTTTTATTTCTATCCTTTGTTCTATTCTTCATTGGCACATGACTCTTTTTTAAGATAATCGGTACAGGTACGAGTTGTCTCCCCAGACAAAGATTTTTTCCAGATACTGTCTCCTTCATTGCGCCTGTTGCGAATTGCTCCTCGTGGCTTTCAGTTAGTATTCCTCTTGGCTATTGACAAGCTTTCTGGGATCTGCCTGTTTATTTTCCTCTCTTATTTGCTATGCATGTGTGCAAGATGTCTGTAAGTTTCAGGAGTACATAATATTTGAAGGTCAACTTGTCTCAATGTTCTCTATAGCTATAGCCTATAGCCAACTGGCTGCAACTACCAACAGTTCCATTTTCTACAATGTAACTTCTGTCCTTGTTACTTCTTGCCTTACATATAATTTCATGGTAATTTTCTGAAAACTAAAACATTCAGATTCAGAAGAGATAGGCTCACATCTGAACTCCCTGATTGATTCAGTAGTTTGGTGAAAAAATTGTTAAACATGAACAATGAACTAAGGATTGTAAGTGGGCTGAGCATTAGAGTATATACTTGGTAGGCCAAGAAGAATAATTTCGGGGTCAAACTTTGAGTTTGTTTTGTTATTCCTATTTATGTTTATTTACTTTATTTTATGTTAACTATTGCAATTTCATTGTCATGGGCTGGTGGGTAGGCATTGGGCTCTCTGGGCTATTGGAGTAGTAGAGTACATATTTGCATTCTAGAGTTCAGTAGGCATGTGAAGAATTACAGTGCGGGACAAGTTTCTCGACCTAAGTATTTGGGTTTCTGCTATGGGACTTTTGTTGGTTTGAATTATTTTCTGACTCAATATTCTAGACTATTAATTTTGAAACTGGAACCTCATTTGCTGACCACAAGAATTCTTTTGACCTTATATTGTAGTACAATTTTGTAAAGAAAAATTGTACTCCCTCCATCCATGATATCGTTTCCACTTTTGTCATTTTAGTCCGTCCACCGATATCGTTTCCACTTCCATTTATAGCAGTAGGGTCCACAAACTTCACTCACAATAATAGTGGTACCCAAATTCCACTCATAACAATACCCACTACTATCCACCATTTTCTTAAAACCTGTGCCCTTCACAAAGTGGAAACGATATCATGGACGGAATGAGTAGTACTTTTTTTCTTGCTTCATGTTTAATGCTTCTGTTTTCTTATGCAACTTTTAGCTGCTTGCTTTCTCTCTTGTTCTTACTGCATTGCTTACTCATTTTAGGATGTCCTCTTTTGGGATGGAAGACTTTGCTAAGAAGTATGGGACACTGGAGCCATCTCAGTTTGTTGATGTAATTTCACTCGTGGGAGACAAGTCTGATAACATACCAGGTTCATCTATGTTTCTTTTACTAAACTTGAGAGCCAGTAGAAGACATGTATAAGAAAAACATCTGATTCAGAGAGTAACTCATTTTATGGGTTTTTTCCATTTGGGAGATTGTGGAAGATAGTTGTTTTTTCATCCACATATTGGTTACCCTGTTGATGCATTACCTCTTAAGGTCATACTTGGCTAAATTTAACAAAATTGCAACTGGACTCTGCAGGAAATTTATAAATTCATCTGTGATCTGTATTGCAGGAGTTGAAGGTATTGGAGACGTTCATGCTATTCGACTTATTACAAAGTTTGGTAGGTTTATGCGGACCTTTTTACTATTACTTAAAACCATAGCATGTTAATCTCAAAGTGTGATGATGATGGTGATAGTCGTTATTGCCCTTTTTTTAAAAATTATTTCATGATACTCTTTGCGATATCTTTCCTTGCTGCATCCATCCATGTCAAACAAGGGGGGTTGGGGGTAGAGAGGGAGAAAGGCAGCGTGTGGACAACAGCTTTCTTTTCATATGGTGGATCGGTGATAAACAAGTGCATATAAGGTACATTGGGCTCTTTAAATGTGGGGAAGTTACAGTCATCCTATTGCCTAGTGAAAAAATGAAGTCACTGTGAGATCAATTATATACTATTTTTTGCTTTTGCTTTCATTGTTGGGCAGAGGAGTTCCTTTAGATTAATAGTGCATTAGTTCTATTTTCTGAAGTTTGTATGATCTTTCTTTTCTCATTTCATGATTACGTAGTTCCTAAGTTGACCTTATTACAATTTGTTAGGTTCATTGGAAAACTTATTGCAGTGTGTTAACGAAGTTGAGGAGGAGCGAATCAAAAAGGTAGTTTGGCTATGATAGTGGTTCCTTAAACCTTTCTTTCATGAATATATATATATATATATTGATATATTTCTTCTTGCACTAAAATGATCTTGGTTGCTTGGTGTATTTTCGTGGTACTGTCGATGTTTACGAATATTCTGAAACTTCATATATAGTGCTGACTTTTGGCTTGAACTTGATCTTAATCTCTTTTTGTTATGGATATTGAATAGGTCGTTTACAGGCATACCACATTCATTCTCTTCGATGTGGCAACCCAAAAGTTGTTGGACCATGGTTGCTTTATCACTCCAAGAAGTTATTGTCATATCATACATAGGAAATTCTGAATTAGTTGATGCTACCAAAGGGAGTGATGATGTCATACATAAAAAGGGAATAGACTCGTTGGAGGAATAAAAGAATCAGATCCTTGTAAACATTAGAGAAGTAAAATTTGCAAACTGACGTAAACTGTAAATGCCCTGAGGAACTTTTCAACTTAACATTCAATTTTTTGTGCTTGGCAGTAATTGCTAGCTATATTTAGTTAAATCTTACGGTTTAGTTTAAACCTTTGAATTGAGTTATATTAGGAACTTGGGTGAGAAGGATCTTAGTAACTTATTATATTGGTTTAAAGAATGCCAGGCAAATTAGTAGCCAGCAATAGAAATTAGATTATCATGGAATGACCCTTATCAGTAGAATATTATGGAATCTCAAGGTGCTTTAAACCTAAGCTTCTCCTAAGATGGGATTTCTTTACTGTATTAATCCATTGCATTAGTCAAACAAAGGCAAAACTGTGATGCAAATTATATATTTAGAGAGATAATTATGACCTCTGTTCTATCTACTGTGTCTGTTGAATATTTTCTTGTTATCTTCTTGAAATTAAATACTCTTTTCCCTGGACTTTATGTACTATTTATTTTTTCCAGGCATTGATTGCAAATGCCGAGCAGGCTATTCTAAGCAAGAATCTTGTAAGCTTGTCTGTGTGTTGATTGATTACTTTCAAAGCTTGATACTTAAAGCTAAAGCTCCTTGCTTCATGTAATGTAGGCTATGTTACGTTCTGACCTTCCATCCTATATGGTCCCATTTACAACCAAAGATCTGACTTTTATCAAACCAGAGGTTAGTTAGAATAATGGCGTGTTCTGGTTTTATTTCTGGCAATTGCTGCAATTCTAGGTAGATTGTATTTTTGTTAGTGAAGTAGAAAAGGAAAAATGCAATTTTGATATTTTGTGGAAGGAAAATGATGCAATACATTTGAGGAAATGTTTTCTACCGTCAATGTGTAGGTATTTGTGTTGGAATATCTTGATTGAGTTTCAGTTTGTGATAGTGCATATGATTCAAGTAGTATTCTAATATGCTTGTTCGTACGTGGAATTTACAGGATGACGGGCAGAAATTCACAAGCCTCCTGATTGCCATTAGCGCTTATGCAGAAGGATTTTCTGCAGATTCTATTATTAGACGGGCTGTTAATTTGTGGAAGAAGCTTGAAAGCCAATGACCACTAATCTAAAAGGTATTTCCCAGCACTTGGAGTATGCTTGCAGTTTCTTCTGTGGTGGAAGGGAATTTTGGACACAAATTCACAGCCAATTCGACTGTTTTTGAGCATACTGTAGGTGCTAGCTCTTTGATTCCGATATCTGTTTTCCTCCAAATGAATCTCCTATATATATTTCTTTTTCATCTTAATTTTCGGATATCGTTGCCTAAAAAATTGCTGAGATGGTTTTTCTGTTTGTATGTATCTTATTTGCTTTCCCTCGCACCAATTTTAATAGCGATTTCTAATCACTATTTGATTAAATCCTGAAAACTTCTCCATAACTTTTTCTTTTTGCTGCCGTTGCTAGTTTTTTTATGTAATTTTATTTTTTATATAATGTTTTATAAATTTTTGTTAGTCTCAACTCGAGATTAATAGATAAATAATAAAATAAAGCATTCCTACCCTAACAATCGATGCTTCTTTCTTTTAAAAAAAAAGACTGGGAATTCTATCTAGATAAACAACCAAACCTACTTTATTCTAATTTCTATCTTCTGGCGGAAACTATTAAACCGTATTTATATAGTATGGAAATTTAATGATGGACGTTGTATACAAAATAATAATGACAGCAAAGTGTATATAGTGGAGAATTTATTCAAAATATTTGGGTAGCATAGCAGGACTGGGAATTTGATGCATAGTCAAAGCCACTGTTGAAGGAGGCAACAACCATAAAATACTGGAGCAGCATCCCATTCTCAAAAGGGAAAACTGTCAACAACTCTGACCTATTTTACAATTTCAGCACCACTTTCAAAAATTGGCAATTAAGTGTGTAATTTTCGGCCATTTGACTTCTTGTTTTTGACAATTCCTCGACCTCACAGTATGGAGTAGTTTGGTGGTCGGAAAGCAAATAATGAAGGAGAATTTTGACATGCATTCATGTTTTCAGATTTTTTCTGGTTAAAATAGAATGGGATCCGTGTTATTAATTTATGGGCTTTGATGTTCTTGAAAAGAGAACATTTTGACAGATAATTTCACTGACGAAGATTGCCATAAAAAAAACAATTGAAAATAATAATATAAATTATGTATTTAGAAGTTGATGTTAAAATTGCAAAATAGATCATAGTTAGTGATTTATTCAGCTGTTTTCCTTTCTAAAAAAATAAATAAAAATACTGGGGCCATTTGTATTGATTTTCTTGGGCAAGTATTTCTTAGAAGAGGCAAAACTGGAGCTGTTTTGAGCAACTGATATTCATGTTACATACACCAGGAACCAATTAAAAAATAATCAAAGATCATCTATCCTCTTCCCCTCTCTAATGTTGCTGCATCAACTTTACTAGAATTTTCCCTATTATAAGCTTACAGTGGTTAACGGTACATATCTGCAAATCAGAGAATACACTATTCTTCAACAGTCACCTCCACTTCTGTGGCTGATTATTTTGAGATATAATTAAAAATGAGCGGCGATTCAGAATTACAGATATATTTGAGTGCTTGTCTGTTTCAAAACACCTCTTGCTGGGGTTTTTTGTGAAAAATTAAAATAGTTGGACAAAGAACTAGTATTACTGAAACAATTTGTTCTAAAAGTATTTTCAGAAAAAAAAAAAAAAAACTTCTAAAAGTTATAAAGAACTATTACTGAAACAATTTATTCTAAAAGTATATTCAGCAAACAAAAAAAGAGAGAGAGGACTTTTAAAAGATAATGGGCCACATGCTACAAGCCTAAGTCAGACCACGAGGAGAAAGCCGGGAGGAGAAAGCCACAAAATATTTGTATGAGCCCAATGGATCATCCAATTTTCAGATTCAGCCATTATAGTACTCCATCCATCCCACGAATCTTGACACGTTTTTCTTTTTGGGCCGTCCCACGAATCTTGACACGTTTCCTTTTTTGGTAATAATTATTACATTCTCTCTCCTACTTTATCACCTTTATTATATTCTCTTTCCTACTTTTATTACATTCTCTCTCATACTTTATCAATTTTACTTTATTAATTACACACTTAAAACACTAATCTACAACTCCTTAATTCTCGTGCCCAACCCAAACGTTTTATCACCTTTATTATATTCTCTTTCCTACTTTTATTACATTCTCTCTCATACTTTATCAATTTTATACTTTATTAATTACACACTTAAAACACTAATCTACAACTCCTTAATTCTCGTGCCGAACCCAAACGTGTCAAGACTCGCGGGACGGAGGGGAGTAATTATTTATGGGATATAATTCTATTAATAGCCCCATTTTAATCTTTATAGCCACTATTTAAAAATAATTAAAAAAATTTCCTATATTTTCCCCTATATTTAAATATGAAAGTTATAACGAGTAAAATAAGTCGGGTTTAGTTCGGTCTCATTAAAAATTCGCAACTTATGTTTGAAACAGGATATCTAGAAATAGGTAACGGTCTAAAAAACTTGTTTAATTTGGTTTTTAGAAACATTTGAACTGCTCATACATTTTCTCATTAAAAATTCGCTTTAATTTTGTTTTTAGAAACATTTGAACTGCTCATACATTTGCTCATTAGAAAGTCGCAGTAACCGTTGGCACTTAAAAAAAATGAAGATAATTAGGTACCAATAAATGTCCTTCCAACTATAAAACTAACATAGTATGCATGTCCATATATCACCCTAATTCAAGAACTAAGATTGACAGCAGGTAGCAACTAGAAATAAAATTGACAGCAGATAACAACGAGAACTAAAATTGACAGCAGGTAACCAACGATGCGAAATCAAGAACAAACACCCAAATATGCAAATTTGAACTACCTACGCATAAATTTATCTATAAGAAGCTATAAAGTGCTTCATATAGAAATAAAAATGAGATGCTAAAGATGAATGGAAGCTCCCACCCAAAAGTAGCTCCCATCGAAAACTTGCATCGGAATTGACACAGAAACAACCATCAAAACCATTCCTTTATTTCTTAGTTCTTTAAGTTCCTAAAGCAGACGATTGTACAAAAAAGGGAACTAATTTAAGAAAACAGACCAAGTAATTTTAGTCGCCAACATCAACTAGCATATGATTTCAAGCAGAGCAGCACACTGACTGGATAATCACGATAAGCAAGCATCCAGTCAATCATAAGTACGGAGAAGAAACCCAGAATTTGAGATTAAGGGTGAGACCATCTCCAAAGGGCAATCATTTTGAGGTGGATTCCCTAACTAGGAACTCGTCCGATTCAGCCTCGCTAACCAGTTTCTCCCTCTCGTCACCCTTCCCTCCATCGACACTCTGTGACCCGGTCAACCTGGCCAAGACTACAAAAGACATCCCTCCAAGAATGTTGTTCAAGCATCTCAAACCGACCACGGAGGTCTTGAAAAGAACAGGCGAAACTCCCTTGGCTAACAAAAACTCGATCCCATTCAAGGTTTGGTATCTGAGATTGCTGCTGACGCCCATGTGGATTGCCCAAGTGACAGCATTCAAAACTGTTGGTGGAGCTTTGTTTGGCGTCTCAAAACTAGGATCCATCTTCTTCCTCATCTTGATCAACCCGTTGGAGAGAGCAGTGCCAACAAGTCCAGCTGCAAACCCAACAGCTGCAAATACAGTGCCTTTGTACACAAAAGTCCCCAGCCTACTCAACACGCTGTATGCCCCGGGTTCAAACATATGGCTCGTTGGAGAACTGGCGAAAATGCCGGGTAAAGATATACTTGCAGAGGACATGGTTGGGGCCAAGAGATACATAAGCACGAAATTCATGATGGACCCAACAACAAGCGTAGAAAACACAAAGTCCAGCTCATTGAGCCCGAAATTCGGGCGCGAAGCCATGTCTCCTAAACAGCAAGCACTAACACCCACCAACTCCTCCATGAGAACTTTGAAGGGGAACTGCGGATCAGCAGCAACCCTCGATCTCCATCCATTGAGAAAAGCCCCAATAGGTCCAAAACTGTCCGATGAAGATTTGGATTCATCTGAATCTCCTCCACCACCGTTCCACCCTCTATTTCCACCATCATCTCCACCACTACCTCGTCCAACGCCAATATCTCCACCGCCTCCAGCACATGGTAATTGAAATTTACTTTGTAGATCAAGACTCCCCATTAAATTTCCACTGCATTTCAATGAGGGAAAGGAGACAGAACTCGCGGAAGTCTTATCGGCGAATATTGGGGAAAAACTGGCAAACTCGCGACCACCGCTGGGGCGGCTGTAGTGGCACGCAAGTGGGGAGAAGCGAAGCTGAGCCATCGCCGCCATCTATTCTCACTTAAAAAACTGCTAAACTGATCAAGGAGATCACTCGTCTAACCCCAAAATCGATTCTGGAAACAGTATAAACAAAGCAAATCTCAGATCGCAGGTACAAAAACAGATTACGGCATAAATCCAGCAAAAACTGATGCAGTCAAGACAAGATCTTTAGCAGAGAAATGCATGCGCAAAGACACATAAAGCGGAGATCATCAGCTTCGATCTCTAAAACCCTAATTTAGACAGAAATAAAGTCGATTCAAGCAGCACCGGGAATCTTACGCTGCGCCAACTTACTCAAAGTGAAAAAAACAAAAAACAAAATCTTACGAAGTGACATCACAAGCGCACGAATCAAACCTTAAGTAAAAAATCGTCAAAAAAATAAGGTTCTACTTGCGAAAAAATGGGAAATAGGGAAATTAAGAAATTATATGAGTGTAACCATCTATTAAGGTTGTAGAGGTGTATACTGCATCACTTCTTGAGAGAGGGGTGAGAGAATTAAAGAGGGGAGTTGGTGGGACGTATTTATATAGCAGCCGGCGACTCTTGGGCCCTCTCACCTAATTTTGCCCTCTCAATTTAAGAGAGGAGGGCCTTTTGAGGCCCACTACTATTACAAATTCTAAGGGAAGTCCTCGTTCATTATAAAAACTAACACGTATTCTTTCGTCCGTGTCACCACGAATAATAAAATTAAATACTCTCAATTTTATCATAAATATTTTATTCTCCATAATAAAATATCTCATTTTTTTAAAAACATATATTCTCTATACTTAATATTTAAATAATTTGCATCAGTCCATTTTATCTATTAATTACATATTTTTTAATCTCTATGGTCAAAAGTAATGAGAAATTTGTAATATACTCCCTCCGTCCCGTTAATGAAGTCCCCTTTCTTTTGGGCACGGGTATTTAGGAGAGTTAAAGTGAATGTAAAAGTAGTAGGGACCACATAATTAGTACTTTATTTAATGTTATTTTATTTACTAATTCAATTGACTAATACAACAAGGAATATACTAGCAAAATAAAAAAACTGGAAATTAATCAAAATCATTTCCGGTGGTCTCTCCGGCCACCTTCTGGAAATTTTATCTCTCACAGACCACCTTCTCTCTCCGGTGGTCTCTCTCCGGCGATCTCCGGCGGTCTCTCTCCCAGATCTAGCAAAATTGAGTCCGGCGCATGGGTAGAGAACCACCATGGCCAGAGATCTGTCCGCCGCCACCACCAGCGCCCTCTTCCTTCCCTATTCTCTCCGTCTCCGTCTCCGGCGACAACCGCACCACCCTCTGTAAATATGCAACACCACCCCAACAACCAAAACCAGACAATTTTTCCTAAATACCTGCAAATCCCTAAATTATTTGAGCAGATCTGCCCGCGGTGGAAGGAGGCGCAGGAGGAGGCGCGAAGCGGCGGTGGCGTTGGAGTCGGTGAAGACGGAAGCGCGAGGCGGCGCGAGTTGCGTTGGCGGCGGAGACGCGAGGCGGAGCAGGAGGTGTTGGAGGCGGCGCGAGTTGCGTTGGCGGCGGAGACGCAAGGCGGAGCAGGAGGTGTTGGAGGCGGTGGAAGGTGGAAGGGTGAGAGGAACGGTGGCGCGGAGGTGTTGGAGTCCGGCGCAGTGGTGGTAGAGGCGGTGAAGGTAGAGAGGTGGGAAGCGGTGGAAGAGGATGGCGGTGGAGGCGATTCAGAGAGAAAATAGAGAGAGCAGGTGGGTTGAGACGAGAGAGAGAGAGAGAAAAGTAAGTGGGTAGAGAGAATTAATTAAATGCTTAATTGAGTTCTAATTAATGCCAAAAAAGGAAAGAGGACTTGTTACATGGGACGGCTCAAAAAGGAATACGGGACTTGAATATTGGGACGGAGGGAGTAATGTTTCATACATAACATTTAGTAAATTTAGTAAATGTGATGGAGGGAGTAATACGTAGGGGTGAGCTGAAACCGAACCGACCGATTTGATTTTGGCAGATTTGAAATATACTACTCCTTCCGTCCCATTGATCTTGTCTCGTATTCTTTTTTTGTTTGTCACACTGATCTTGTCTCATTTCTATAAATAGTAACAATTAGCTAAACAATAAAAATTCTTAATTACTTTCTCTCTGCTACTTTATCACTTTATCACCTTCTCTTTCATATTTTATCACTTTATTACATTCTCTCTTCTACTTTATCATCTTCCATCTCCTACTTTATCAATTTTATAGGAGTACTTTATTACCTACACACTTAAAACACTAATAATATTCTTCGTAATAATTATGTCGAAATTAAATGGGACAAGCCTAATGGGACGGAGGGAATATATTTTAAGCGGTCGGCCATTTTTTTTTAAGATCAATCGATCGGTCGATTTGTGCAAAATCGATTGGTCTCATCGGTCGGCAGAACCGACCCTTATTACGTTTTTCAAAAAGGGGGAGTATTAGTAAATCGGATCTGGATTTGGCAAAGCGGATAGCCCGACCCATTAAATATTTCTGAATTGGATCAATTGATCTAAATCATATTCAAAATAGTAAAATTTCCATAGCAAAAAAGCACGCGGAGAAGAAAACCTCAGACCAAGTTTCTTTCCGCCGTCCGTTGCCGGAAATAACATGGTAATTTTCATTATTATAACTCTTATCAGTAAATGCTTGTATACATCTGGAAATGTCTCTATGATGGGTATCAAACTAGGTCGGGGCTCTTGATTTGAACCTAATTTATTTAGTAATCTGTTGATTTTATTGTTGTATTTGTCTGTGTTAATCTATACTTTTGCTTTTAGTGATCAGTGAATTGTCTGAATCTTACGGATTGATAGATGCATGTTAACTGAAGTAAGTGAATGCACAGTTGCAGATGAAGAATCTTTAGGTTTAACTTATTTGATTTTTATTTTTTGGGGTGGGAGGACAATGAATTTGAAATATGTTGAACTTAGCAACAAAAAGCAAAATCTCAAGTTGATGTTCAATTGCAGTTGGAATATAGAATTGTGATTTATATGACCAATTTTGATGTAGCATAGAATTTATATATCCGCATTGCTATAATTTATCTTTAACATGCTTTAAACTTTGCAAGGAATTGTTATTGGGTTTGATTCGTTTGACTATGCTTGTTCATTTTATAGTAGCATGCATATAAGAGCTGTTCTCAATTCTCAATATTGGGGGTAATAATATTTTCCAAGTTTGTTTAATTATCAATACTTGTGGAATATATTTTGGATACTGGGAGTGGGATCAAGAAGCATGTGTTGATGATTTGTTTTGCAACGACCTATGTGTTTTCAAAGACATGTATAACTGTATATGCTATCATGTGATTCATGTTATGGACTTGTGGTTAATGTGGATAAATTTGATCGTAAATTCTTTCTCAGTCTTTTTTTGGTTTGTTTTACAGTGGTACAGTTAGATATATGAATGCTTAAGTATTATAACAATTTCTTAGTGTTCTGGAAAAAAAAAATGCTACCTTTTCAATGGAAGAGACAAACATGTTTTTCATATTGAAAGAAGAAAAATAGAAGATAGAAAATGCGACCAAATATGTTTGCATGTATAGACTAATGTGCATCTCCTGTTTGCATTGTCAAATGCCTAGATCAATTATCTATATTAACTAAAATAGCAGCAACTGTTGCTAATCTTTCATTTTCTTTTGTTAGGTACGGTTACAGCCTGATCCCTTCCTCAATGAACTCACCAATATGTTTGAGCAGACTACAGAAAAGGGCTCTGTGTGGGTTACTTTGAAGCACTGTGAGTGTTCATCTTTCAATGCACGTTCTTTTTTGTTTTTACCTTTTTATACCTTTTCGTAGACAGATTTTTAACTACTGCAGCTGTTGGAAATAAAGAGTAGTCTGTTTCTTCCTTTGACTATCTCCAACTTCTGACAAGTCCAAGGTTAAGAGGAATAAGATGAAGACGGCTGGGAAAAGATTGAATATAAGTGCCTCATTCGAGCTACAGATGGAAAGAAACGATTTCAACAATGGTATACACTATACTATCTTCCTTTCCCTTTCATATTTTATATTCATTCTATTTCCAACTCATTCTTTATGAGAACAGTCAATCATATTGAAAAGTGATGTTGAGGGAATAAGTTTTGTTCAGAAACGGGTTGATCATATTGCATCAGTGACGTTGTGGTTGCCTGTTTTGCCAATTCCATTCATACATTTTGAATAAACTCTGCTATGACATATATGCATTTACAGACAAGGGCGATTAGGATCTTTTCTATTCTTTGAGATAACTCTTTTATTCTTCGAGCTTATCTCAAAAGAGTTTCGATCCTAGCTAGGGAGACTTCATATGAGCTTAGTGATCTTATTTTTGTTCCATATAAGTTATAACAGCTTGCCAGACAGCCTTGGAAGGAAAGTTTGACATATGAGTAGTTGAATAACTTTCTCCAAATGAAAAACCCTCTACAGATAATTTTAATGCACCAATTCTTCATCTTAATTATCATGTCTAGAATGGACATACTATTATCCCGTTGAAAAATGACGTAAACACCAGTCTCCTGCGTTCTTCACATGTAATTCACAACCAATTTTCATCAAAGTTTAACTAATTTCTGTTTAGATTTGTCATCTGTTTTGAGGTCAAGATGCCTGGAAGCTTAGATAGTTGATGGTTTCAAACTTGCTTAAATGTTGTCATCGATAATTGCTGCCCACAATTGTTGTCAGGACTACTTTTACTGAAAGACACTTGATTTGAATGTCAGGTTGGTCCAAAAGATCACCAACGATTCCAGTCGAGTTATGCAACTATCTTGAAAGCCCGGATGACTACTTTGAAAAAGAGGGAGAGGAAGGACAAGCGAAAGGCAGCAGATTCTGATAAAAAGCAGGACCAGAAGATGCAATCAAAACAACTAAACTGGATTGCTTGAATGAGTTTCTTTCAATTGTTCTTTTTTATCGTTTATATTGTATGAATACATCTCGAGTCATTTGATATTAAGAAATCTTAACAATTTTTGAGAGGTTTGATAATCGAACTTTGTTGCGGATTACACAGTATACACAATTTGACCATTGCTTTATGCATTCTATGTTTCGGGTGGTGATTCTGCTCACCATTTTAATGTGTGAAGTGATATTTGTGCTCTATATTTTGTACAGTTAGGTTATCACATTTTGTTCATGTTGTTTTCATGCGCAAATCTGTATTAGTTTATTTATTTATTGAATGAGAATTCTTCTTATACAAGCCGTGCATCAAGGTTGTAATGCGCCAGACAGACCAGACAAACATGCCTTTTTTATTGTATATTTATTTGTATGTTTAGACCTTAATGATATACTACATGGCAATTACAAAATTGGACATAGCAACTAGAGTTTTCGATGGCCTATGACCGATTGTATCCGAGATCGAGTCCATTAATCTATTTGAGTTAATATTCATTTGAGACTTTATTTATTAGTGACATCATCTTTTATTTGGATTTTTTTTATTATTATTAGAATGGTGACAACACCAAACCCATAACCCATTCCCCTTTTTCTAATGTCTACCAAAAGGAAAGATATGCCATTTTCGTAAATTTGAATCGTACTCACATTCACTAACATACTTGTTCATATTTTTATTATGAACATCGTAAAAAATGCAAATATACATTCTAAGCATTTAAACGACAATTTGCCAGTAGGCAAGTTCATTTATAAAATCTAAAACTATGACTTGTCGCATTCTGGCAAAGTGCTGTTTAGTGTTGGTATAATTAAATAGATAAAAAAAAAACTTCAAGTTGTAGTTTTTCAAATTTATGATAAGAAGGCTCCAAATTGTAATGATTGATATGGTCAAACAGCTCAAATAAAATAGAACGAATAAAATTAATTATTACCGATAGTTTATGACTTCGTTTTGGTGAGAATGACATCTAAATTAACAATAAACTTGCTCCAAAAAGAAATTTTATTCTACAAATAGAAGAAACAGACTAATACAAAGTTGATGAAATTCACACATATTTTCATACCTATTTAATACACACTAAATGATTGATATACTTTTTATGTTTGTTTTGAAAGGGTATTATACAATAACATAATTTACTTAGTAGACACCTCAGACAAACGTCTGTTAGTTTTCTTCGTCATGAAAAAAAAAAAAAAACGTAAGAGTAATTTCTCAGTTGTGTAATTTCAATTATTCGCTCCATTATTTCTCTAATCTCTTTCCCTTTCAGTGAGATTAGCTTATGCCACACCCAACAGTTGAATAAGCATTATACGGTTACCCAGATAAAAATAAAAATAATTAAAAAAACAGATCGAAATGCAAGCTAACTTTCCAAACTTGTATCTTTGCACAGCAAATTAAGAGATAAAAAACTCCAAGACCTTAATTTGACTTCACCCTCACATTAAACAATTTCTCTATCCGACATAAAATTCTCCTTCCTTGGCATTTTCTTTCTCTCTCTAGATCCTACTTTCCTAAAATCCATGAGAAACCATGCGCCAGTTTCTATGAATCCACAACCTTGAAATTCCAAAACCATCTTTATTTTTTACTTCTCCAAAACTCGATTTGTTGCTATTTGAAGAAAATAAATTACTTTTGTTGTTTCTTGAGATGAGATGCTGCCTTCTCTGAGTTGCGACTGAACCACCAGAAAAATGAGAGGCTCCTCGCCTACGTCACTGGAGTCCAGACACAGGCTCTCTTTCAATAAGTAAGGCTAAGTTTCACTAAATTTTAGCTGTGTTTTTCTACATTTTTAGCGCTACTTGCGTTTCTTGGATTCTTTATGCTGAATGTTTGAAGGATTTCGCGTTGGCGTTGTTTCCTTTCTTTGATTGTTTCTAGAACTTATTTTGTTGTTGATGATTTTGGTTATTTGGCGTGTAGATGTTGTATTCCATCTTCTTTTCTCTTGTTGGTTTTGGATTTTGTAGCTCGTTTTATGCAGTTCATTCCGAGATGTTTGCTTTTAGTTGTGGCTGGATCGTCAATTTTAGGATTCTTTGATATCAACGATTCAATTATTTGGAATGTAATAAACAGAGGCCATGGCGGTGGCCGACGGTGGTGGGTCTAATTCTTTCTCTCAGTGTATAATGAGAGTGGAATAAAATGGCTGGCACAGAGTTTTGGTGTCTGAGATTGTCGGTGTGAATATAATTATGGATCTTTTGAGGTAATGAGCTAATTTTTGAGGACTTTAGTGATGGTTTGGTGATAAGGTAGTTGGGAGCTTGGATTGAAGAACTTCCTGTTTCCTTCAGATTATAATAAGTTTTCTTGTTTCAGAATGGAAAAGGTTAATCCTGGTTTAGGTGCAGTGTTAGGTGTTGAATGTTTCAGTAACGTGTATGGGGTATGTGCTGCTGTCAAAAATAATTTATTGAAGATTTTGTTGTATGGTCTTATATTTGGTGCATTCTACAAATAATTAATAGAGAAAATTTGGTGTACATGCCTTCCATTGTCGTTGAGTTGACTATTTCCAAACCTTCAAATTAGTAGAAGTATTGTTGGAGGTTCATGATTTGGTTAAATATCTGGTAACTAAACAGGCTACTTGCCTGCTTGGTGAAGTGGTTGGAAGTATGTGGACTGCTAAACATCTTATTGGTGATATTTTTGTTTTCCCGTGGACGTTGTTTTGGGGTGGGGTTGGAGGGATTATGATGTTTATGGTTAGGCATAAGCAGTCAGGACTTGATCAGCAAATTCTATTGTTTGACTACGGCGGATTCAACAGATTGAGTTTCAGCTTCTTTAGGTTCTTAGGTTTCCTTTTAATGCTCCAACTTGTATGGGTGTTGTGAGCATGGGATTCTGTATGCAGCAAGTGGAACAAGTAATTTCCTTCATCTTTCGCTTGATTGAATTCTCTGGCTTAACTATAGTTGACGCACTTGAGTTTTCTGGGGTTGGATGGAATTGCAAAGATATATTCTCACAATCAGTATGTTATATCATAGATATCCACTGTGCTCTAAGATTGCTTGCTACTTTCAAAGTCACCCCTTTCGAATGTGATTCTAGTTATATCTGATCGTCCCTCGTTGTTTTGGCTGTTTTCAGTGATGATACAAGCAAAAGAAGGTTTCTAAGAAGTAGAGTGTTTAAAGATGGGGACAGGTCCCTTTATCGTTCCAGTATGGACAGGATATCGAGCTTCAAGTTCTCTACCTTGAAGGTTGTGATGGTCATCATCATAATTGGAGCATTTTTCACATTTCTACGTCCTCCATCAATTCATGATTCAGATCATATGTCCCGTTCTCGATATAGGTATCCTTTTCTCTTCGCTCATCATTCCTAGTGCCGTGTTATAATCTGTAATTAAAATCTCCCCCCCAACCCCCACCTCCCTACACACAATGATACTGATACCCTGTTCTGTGATACTTCATTGAAGGTACTTGGTCGATAAAGGAATAAGTGATAGATTTGGTATAGATCAAAGTTACACATCACATTTAGATATCGACTGGGATGAAGCATCGGCGGCAATGGAGAGATTAACCGACAGGGACGAGTATAAGGGAATAGGGTTGTTGAATTTCAACGAGGAAGAAATTAGTCAGTGGAAGCAGTTGTTGCCAGATGCAGATCACATTGTACTTTTCACAGATTACGCCTCACCCAATGTCACTTGGGAAACATTATATCCAGAATGGCTAGATGAGGAAGAAGACTTTGATATTCCCACTTGTCCTTCTTTACCCAAAATTCACTATCTGGGTAAACCACGGCTGGATCTTATCGCAGTGAAGCTTCCCTGCGATAAATCCAAGAAAAACTGGGCAAGGGACATAGCTCGTTTTCACTTACAACTTGAAGCAGCAAGGGTAGCTGCAACGGCCAAGGGGTATCATCCTGTGCATGTTCTACTTATCACTGAGTGTTTCCCGACCCCTAATCTGTTTACTTGCAAAGAGCTAACTGTAAGGGAAGGCAACATATGGCTGTATAAACCCAATTTAAATAAACTGAGGGAAAAGCTGAATCTTCCAGTCGGGTCATGCGAACTTGCAGTTCCTCTTAAGACAGAAGGTTAGTTCTAATGTTATAGTGTCATATATAACTCATTCAAGCACTTGTGGTTGTGGCAGTTTGTTCTTGAACTTCTACTTCTATCTGTGCAGAAAATTGGAACTCAGGTAATGCAAGGCGAGAAGCATATGCAACTATTCTGCACTCAGCTCATGTCTATGTCTGTGGGGCAATTGCTGCAGCTCAGAGCATCCGTATGGCAGGTTCGACTCGTGATCTCGTAATACTTGTTGATGATACTATCAGCGACTACCACAGGGGCGGCCTTGCGGAGGCTGGGTGGAAAATCCATACAATTCAAAGAATCAGAAATCCAAAAGCAGAACGAGATGCCTACAATGAATGGAACTACAGCAAATTTCGTCTCTGGCAACTAACGGATTATGACAAAATTATATTCATAGATGCTGATCTGTTAGTTCTCAGAAACATCGACTTCCTCTTCGAGATGCCAGAGATAACAGCCACAGGAAACAACGCGACCCTCTTCAACTCAGGAGTGATGGTGATCGAGCCATCAAACTGCACGTTCCAGCTGCTGATGGACCACATCAACGAGATTGAGTCCTACAACGGTGGAGACCAGGGCTACTTGAACGAGATCTTCCCATGGTGGCATCGGATCCCTAAACACATGAATTTCTTGAAACACTTTTGGATTGGTGATGAGCCGGAGAGAAAAGAGATGAAGACGCGTCTCTTTGGTGCTGATCCGCCAGTACTATACGTGCTTCACTATTTGGGGCTGAAACCATGGCTATGCTTCCGGGACTATGACTGCAACTGGAACGTCGACATATTGCAGGAGTTTGCAAGCGACGTTGCTCACAGGACCTGGTGGAAGGTCCATGATGCAATGCCGGAGAACTTACAGAAGTACTGCTTGCTTCGATCCAAGCAGAAGGCCGCGTTGGAGTGGGATCGCAGACAGGCTGAGAAAGGCAACTATAGCGACGGCCACTGGCAAATTAAGATACAGGACTCACGGCTGACAACTTGCTTCGAAGATTTTTGCTTCTGGGAAAGCATGCTGTGGCACTGGGGGGAGAAGAACTGGACAGACAACGCGACATCGACCCTGCCGCCACCACCACCATTATCGACACAGGCAGGTTCACTGTCTTCTTTATAATATGTGGCTTATTTTTTCATTTTTTTCTTCTTTCCTTTTGCACCTTGCATTCTTTTTCTGTATGTGGGGTGACAGAAAATTTAACGTTTTACGGTATAGAAATGATGCTTTTATAAAGATTTGAGGTTGAGGAGTAACGTCGTGTTATCTTGCATGTTATGGTTTTCTGGGAAATATGCTTTTGTTTATATGGTAAGTATCAGATTCAACTCTCATCTTATGAACAGGGATAGACGTCGGTAGAAAAGTAGTTTGTGAAAGCTAAAATCGATTTTCAAGAAAATACTTATTTATGTATAAACTCAATAATAAGCGAACAACATTCTTTTAATCTCTGACGTAGAATGATTCAATACCCAGATCATCCAAACACTACAAATTATAACTCATCAAGTACTCCCTCCGTCCCATGTAGCAAGACTTAGTTCTTTTCGGCACAGAAATTAAGAAATTGATATTTTGTGTGTTATGTGTGGTAGGTGAAAAAGTGAAAAGATGAATAAAGAGTAAATTTTTTGCTATTCTTAGAAACTGGTCTTGTTTTGTGAAACAGACCAAAAAGAAAACTTAATTTTGCTTCATGGAACGGAGGGAGTAATTACAACTCAAATTTCAACCAAAACCAAAACGCGAAACTCAGGCTCCGATTTAGATCAAATTATTAGACACAAGCTCTTGCACATGTAATTAACATTTATATAGTGAGGAACATAAAAATAAAATAAAAGGTTAATTATAATTTATAGACAACTATTTTAGTTTATAGTCTCAAATTTAATTTATTTTTAACATGTAATTAACATTTATATAGTGAGGAACATAAAAATAAAATAAAAGGTTAATTATAATTTATAGCCAACTATTTTAGTTTATAGTCTCAAATTTAATTTATTTTTTTATAGTCTCAACGTTGAGAAATTATTTAATTATGATCACACAATATTTTATTTTTTGAGAAATACCAACATGGAGATTACTATAGTTTTTATTTTATTTTTTGATAGTTTTCTAGAAATCGATCATTTAGATATAATTTTGATAAAGAAAAACTAATGCTACTGTCGTGATTAATTAAATAAATTTCAAGATTCAACTTATATAAAACATATAAATTAAAATTGAATTAAGCTATAATCAAAATGATTTTTTATGAAAATTCAAACAATAAACTATAATTAACTTTTTCAAAAAAAACTATAATTAACTTTAAAATAAAATATATATTGTTCAATACATAGACTTCCGCAACAAGTGGTGAATAGTCCAAAGGAATCCAAATAAATAAATAAAAACAAATAAATGAAGTAATTAAGGATTGCTGAATGTGTTTAAGTTGAGAAAGTATCGAACACAAACCCTTCACATCCGCTAGAAGCAGAGCCATTCATTGTTGTTGGAATTAATTAAGAATATCTTGAAATGAGTTTTGTTGTTTTTGGTTAGGAACTAATTGGTTAGATTAAATACAAGCAAAATGGGCTATAGCAAAACGTACTTTTTTGAGGTTGGGTTTAATACGCTGGGGGTTTGGGTGTAGGGTTTGTCATAAACTTTTTTTTTTAATTCATTTTATTATAAATAACTTAACCTCTCTTCACAATAAACGTACCTCGAATTTATATATTTTTAAGTTTGTATATTATTTTTTTTAAAAAAAAACACTACCCAGGGCTATATAGAATAATAGGATTGATGATTAAGAAATCATAATTAAATAACCAATACCATAATTTATACTCAGCTAATAAATCTTTAATCCATTTATATATAACTAGTTTTACTTGTGCAATGCACGTGATACACTATTTTTTTAAAGAAAATAAAATAATTTTTTTAATTTAATTATTAATAACATGAGTATTAAAAAAAATTAAATTGTACAATATATGGGTTGAAGTAAATATTGCTCGTCCTTTGAAATAAAAATTATTGTGAGATGTTATTGAAGTAAGATGAGTAAAAATTTGAAATAGTGTCTCTTATTGGATTTTCAAATGATTTAAGCAATATTTCCTCAAAAAGATCGATAGATGCATTATTATTATTATTATTATTATTATTATTATTATTATTATTATTATTATTATTATTATTATTATTATCTCACAACCCATTATTTAAATTGTTTCAACTTAGCAATCTTATATTTAAAAGTTTCGCATACTTAGTTAATCGTAACACTTTGCAATTAAATTATAAATTCCTGACCATAAATTTTATTAATATCAATATTTTAGTAATATTATTTACATTTACTGAATAATTTATTTATATTTGCTGAACATATGTGATCATTTTAGACAAAAATATTACAAAGTTCATTCAAAAAGAAATTATGTAACGTGATTATGTCATATATATATATATATATATATATATATATATATATGGTCACATAACATATATAAAATAGGTTTAATTGCCCCTAAATACACCACATTTCCTTGAATTCTACAATTGCACATCACCTTTAAATCCGCCCCAAAATACATCACCTTTATATTTTTTCTGTTTTTGCACATGACTAAAAAATCCTCAAGAAATAAATTAAAGTGTTAATTTATAAATTTAAATATCTTTTTAGCAGCGAAAATATAATAAAATAAAATTCTTTATTTTTAACACTTTAATTAGATTAGGGTGTTACCACTTTAAATGACGTGACTTCTAGATTGGCAAAATTGTGTCGTTTTGAATGTTATGATCGTATGTGTTACCATTTTATTAACGTGGACAATAATTGCATGTTCCCACACTAAGTATACTATGTATGCTTATCCCATATTTAATATTTCAGGTAAATGACATTGGAGGCGCATGGAGAGTCGAATGGGCGCGTCGAACCTCTTTAAAAAAAAATTAAAAAAAATATTTCTTTCAAACTCATTATATTATTCATGCGGTACTTTTGATTATTGTAACTCTAAATTTCAAATTATATCGAATTCGTGTGAAATTTATTAAAATAAAAGTTTCATTTATTTTCTTAATGTTATGACTTGTTTATTTTTTTAATTCAAGTTCTTTCTAAAAATTTATTAGAGAATTTATTTCTTTACGAAAATACTTTTATATATATATGATTTTAAACTTTATAAAGAATTTTATTTTATTATATTTTCGCTGCTAAAAAGATATTTAAATTTATAAATTAATACTTTAATTTATTTCTTGAGGATTTTTTAGTCATGTGCAAAAACAGAAAAAATATAAAGGTGATGTATTTTGGGGCGGCTTTAAAGGTGATGTGCAATTGTAAAATTCAAGAAAAGGTGGTGTATTTAGGGGCGAATTTTAAAGGTGATAGGCAATTGTAGAATTCAAAGAAAAGTGATGTATTTAGGGGCAATTAACCATATAAAATATTTAAGAAATAAAAACTTACAAAATCACATAGCCGAACCCCAAGCACGCAATTAAGTTGATTCGAACGTATCAGTTCGAAAATAATTATTTACATTTAAGTACTGTTAAACAAGAATCGTCACTTTCCAAATCCAAAAAAAGAAGAAAAAAAGATGAAAAAAGAAAATGCTTCTTTGTGGGTGTTTTTAATTTCTGTTGTATAAACTAAAGCAAATCAGTGCATGTTAATGAGTAGCAACCCATTTCAAAATTAAACCATGCATCCAAACAAAAAATCTCATTTCCCAGACACAAAAAAACATGGTTGAAATAAGACGATGAAAATAGTTCCCATACCAGACATAAAATAAAAACATGAAACAGAAGACTATAGTAGGAGTATTATATTTTAGGAGCATCGAGAACAAGAGCTGCGACCGACCCTTCTGTTTCAAGAATGCAACAGTCACCGACAACAAAGCCTTTACTGGGATCGTTCATATCAGCAACTGCCATGAAATCACTATATCCAACACTTGGTGCATATGACATAAACCAGTGACTAACTGCAACCAAAAAATATCTGATATTAATTAATTTGTAAGTTAGAAAATAAATACACGTACTACTCACTTTTTAAAAATACACTTACAGTTTTTAGTGTGGTTGAGGCCGAGCTTAGTTTTGATGCGCAAACAAATCTCTGCTTTAAGTCTGTGATTAGGGGCGAAGCTATTCGAATCATTGCATGATAAAAAGATGGAGATATACTTGCCGTTTGCCTTTGCATCTCCCTTTGAATACAGGGTAACGTTCCTAAAAAAGTATTTACACAAACAACTTAAACTTTAACAGAAAAAACTTGTGTGCATCTGATTGCACCGGCTGATATTAATTTGTAATCTAAAGAGTCATGTTCTAGCACTCCTCATTTATTCACAAAAATAATGTATAACAATATTTATGTTCCGATGTGAATACCTCCGATAAGTACCAAATGAACTATACATTAACATTATTAATATTTATAATAAAAAACATTCACCGTAGTTGAATTTAGAATTTAATTATTTGTCTCAATTTGTGAATGTTAATGACCTAATTGTAGAAAACATAATATGATCCATTTACTTTTTGCTATAAACATTAGAAGATTTGTTATTCCACAGCAAGAGTGTGGATCAATTTAATTGCTACGGTCACACAAAATGAACATAATTAAAGTTACCATTTGTAATTTCCAACAACGAATTCTTCCGAAGTCCAAGAATTGTTTATCAATTTGGAGAAGCCGGAAATCTTCCATTCATGAATAGTTGGAGCTGTAAGTTTCACCAAGCTCAAACACTCATTAATTCGTTGGGGTTTGATGACAAAAACTTCGGCCCCAAACACACAACTGTCGTCTACAACGAACCCTTTACTGGGATCCATCAAACTCTTCTTAGAGATCAATTTGGAAAACCCCAATTTGGGAACAACTGCATTAAATCTCCGCGTAGTCCCTGCATAAAACATATATGATTTCGACAAAAACGTTGAGCAAAACCCTAACAAAAATTAAATACCTCGAAAGCAGAGGTAATTTTCCATGCGATGATTGTACACAAAGAAGGCAAAGATGACATTAATCTCCCACCCCACAGCCAAACAACTGGTTTCTGCAATACACAAGTGAACAGAAACGTGGCAGCCTTCATCTTTACCCTCTGGAAAGATTATAAGCTTCCTGTCCAAATATATAAGGATTTATAGCAAATTTGGATTCAACCAACTAATTATACCATTAATAGTAAAATTAAAGAAACAAATCAACACACCATTTATAGCCACCGGCTTCGAAAGCCCTCGATTCGTAGTTGCCAAGCCCATGATTAACAGAGAATGAAGAAAAAGATTCAACTTTGATTAGCAAGTTCGCCGGAGAAGCCTCTCTCGTTTCCTCCAGAAATCTGCCGAAATATTATAATGACAATAATTAAGAGTGAGGACGAAAACAAATTCAAAAATACTATACATAAGAAAGTGATACAAACCCTTCACATCCGCTGGAAGCAGAATCACCGCCCATTGTTGTTAATTGGAAGAAGATCTTGATTCGAGTTTTGTTCTTTGAACTTAGGAACTAATTGGGTAGATTAAATATACCGAGATGGGGTTCAATCTATCATACCAATCGTCACTCTCACTCCTCGTCTTCCTAAATTGTGTTAATTTTGTGTATGTGATGCAATTAAATGTGTTCAGAGTTGCAACGAAATGATGGTATATATGGTATCGTGGCATGAGATAATGTGTGATATTTTTATCGTGATATGCTGATATCTAAGTATTTTATTAGATATCAATATTATATTTGGTAAAATATATAAAAAAGATATTATTTTACGTATAAAATCTAAAAGATATAAATAATAAGTAACCAGTCAATTTATAAAGAACTTTAATCAGAACTTTAATTTATAAAGCAAACATCATATTAAGATATTATAAATATATATTCTATACTTAATAATCAATGTTATCTGCATAGCAAACAAGCCAAAATGTATTATTTTGGATAAAAATAACACTACGGCCTACATAGCAACAATTACTAAAGCAATAATTTATTTCACAACAAATAACTTCAGACAAAAAAAAAAGTTTTGCAATTTCATGCATAGTGTGTTCGTGTTTCAAATAAGTATATTTTTTATAAAGATGAAAAAAGAAAACTAAAACTATTAAGTATCACCATCCTGGTAGAGATCATCATAAACAATTGTAGCTAGCCGCCCACGTTAAAACGAAATTAAAGTGTATAAGTAACAGGTCTTTCTAGGCAATAGTATGGAAATTAGTGTTGTACTCGTGGCGAGACATGATTTTAAAATGTATAAATTTTGTATATGTGAATAATTAATTACATAAAGATAAAGATAAAGAAAATAAATAAATAAGGAACTTGAGAAAATTGCACTAAAAGTAAAAAAGACAAATACAATATATATAATATAATAAAATAACATATTATTCAATTATTAAAAAGATAAAATTTATACAAATATATATAAAAGTTGCTCATTTTTTTTTTTCATTTTTCTATTTCGTCGGATTCCAACATGCTGACATGACATAAATATGCTCGTGAACAAAAATAGAAACGACATGTATTGTTTAATTGGATGAAGATGATGTTTTCACAACAAACAATTAAAAAAGCCCAAAATCTCTCGTTTTCTCTCCTATTCCCTTTTCTTGTTGAAAGTAGAGAGAATATGATAAGAAGAGTTAATAGTGTAGAGAAATAAATCTGCAAAGCGTATTATAAGAAGATACAAATTAAGCTAGAGTTAGGATTTGATCTTCATCTATACTAGGAAAAATATATTAACATATATTTACAACACTTCCCCTTAAATGTTCACCCCTAAAAATATTTTGTCTCGTTAAAAGCTTGTCAGGAAAACCCAACGAAACAAAACAATATATTATGGTGTTATAGATTTTATCCTACACTGTGCATAACAAACAAGCCCTTGTGTATTACACTAGTCACCCATTAAAATTAATACATATAAACATAAAGAAAATTTAACTTACTGCAAAATAATTAACGTTCTTTGAAATATGAATATAATTTTGTAGTCCATACAGTGCCAAAGCCAGAAGAACATCTAAGATTAAGAAAAACATATAAAATTTTCATTTTCTATTATTATCATATATTCAAAATGTATAAATTTTCTATGATCTACAGCGTTTACATGTTTTTAACCATAAATCAACGTGATGATATTATGTTATAAATCAATAAAAAAATAGTTGAAGAAACAAAAACAAAATATTAATTGTCTCCATCCTGGTAGAAATCATGTAAAACTGCATATGCGTATTATATACGTGAATGTCGGCTGGCTTTTTCTCGATATACATATAACGAATGCTTGTTGTCCATAAATGATCAGCTAAGATGAAGCATCATGCCTTTTCTGAGAAATCCTCCAATCACAGAAATGTAATCACAAACAAGAAATTAAGAAGAAATAGCGAACATCATTTCACTGAATTAACAAAATAGTAATATCAAAACAATCCAAAACAGATGCATAGAAAATATTACTATCATTTCTCTGAATTAACAAAATAGTACGTAATATCAAAACTAGCTAGATTTTAGCCTTTTATGTGCATCAAGCACAACAGCTTCAACAGTGATTTCAATTTCTACTGTAAACACAAATTTTTGTATTTCAATTTGATAAAATACAAAATGCGTTACAAAAATAATTTGATAGATTTGAAGATAGATTTATGCGGGTTGCAATCTCTAGTTAATCCTCTGATTCTTCTCTTCCATTTGATTCTTGAACAAGCTCGAAGGTTATTGAAATACTTGATTTGATGACGCCAATCCAAGGGACTTGAGTCATGATTTTGAATTGAACGTTGAACTTGATTTGATTTGAGAAGAACGTCCTTAGAATTTTGTAAGAACGCCTTGAAGCTTTCGAACTTGATTTGATTTGATTTGAAGAACGTCCTTAGAATTTGTAAGAACGCCTTGAAGCTTTGGGACTTGATTTCTTTGGATACTTGAAGATCACTTCAAAGATTTGCAGGAATACTTGAAGATTTTGAAGGATACTTGAAGATTTGAACGCTCAAATACTTGAAGATTCGAAGGATACTTGAAGATTTGAATGCTCAAATACTTGAAGACTCGAAGGATACTTGAATGTTGCCTTGAAGATCTTGAAGATTTGAAGGATACTTGATGAATACTTGAAGACTTGATAGAATTCTTTGAACTCCTCAATCTTCCACTTCAACTTGTGATACTAGAGAGAATTCTTTATGCTCTTCGATCTTCCGCTCCTTCGAGTTGTTATAATGAGCACCCCAACACCTCTATTTATAGATTTTAGAGATGGGCTTCGTGGGCTTTATGGGCTTTGGGCCTCCATGCATGGGCCTTAGGGCTTTAGGTGTCCATGAGCCCATTAATTCATTTATATTAAATATTAATTATATATCTATTTAATTTAGGAATAAAATCCCATTTAATAAAATAGAAAATATAATTGAATATTTAATTCATGAATTTACACGTGCCATGATTTAATTCGACGACAATTTAATTGCCTACAAATTGCCCCATCGAGACTTGTTTATAGACAAAATGCCTTTGGTAATAGACGAGTCTCGAAATATATCTTGATAGTTTAAACTCTTATCGCGGAGTTCTTGATTTTGAATTTTGTAAATAGTTTATACTCGTATTTAGGAGTTCTTGAATTTCTTGAACTTTGTAAATAGTTTATACTCGTATTTAGAAGTTCTTAAATTGATTTTGGAATTTTAAATAGTTTATACTCATATTTAGGAGTTCTTCAATTTGGATTTGAATTTTAAATAGTTTATACTCGTATTTAGGAGTTCTTGAATTTGGATTTGAATTTTAAATAGTTTATACTCGTATTTAGGAGTTCTTCAATTTGGATTTGAATTTTAAATAGTTTATACTCGTATTTAGGAGTTCTTGTATTTCTTTGAATTTATAAATAGTTTATACTCGTATTTAGGAGTTCTTCATTTGAATTTTGAAATTTTAAATAGTTTATACTCGTATTTAGGAGTTTTTTATTTGATTTTGAAATTTTAAATAGTTTATACTCGTATTTAGGAGTGCTTGAATTTCTTTTGAATTTATAAATAGTTTATACTCGTATTTAGGAGTTCTTAAATTTCTTTTGAATTTATAAATAGTTTATACTCGTATTTAGGAGTTTTTTTTTTTTTTTTTTTTTTTTTTTAACATCATGAATTTGATTCAAAAGTGAATTAATTAACTTGATTTGATCAAGTCAAACTTATTCATATTTGCACTGCACCGGAAGTCGAGCATTCTAAATAATTGCAATTAAGCAATTAATGGTTTAATTACATCCTTGAGATAAAGAATCAAGTCGCCTCACACTTGTTACTTGGGCCCATAATAATTCATCTGTGATCCAATTTTTCCACGACCCATTTCTCTAAAGTCACTGAATTATTTGGCCAAAGTTGTTTTTATATTTAGTAGCTCCTATTTTGGGGACCATCGTCAACCACCAACACCACTCCACTTTGCACCTAAATCCACTGCCACCTTTATCTTTGGCTGCAAGTTTCTGCCAGCTATTGTTGAACAGCTGTGGAGGTGCCCTTGCTTGCATTTAATGTAGTCCCTTTTAAGCTTTGACAGCTTGTTTTGAAGGGCCGTTCATAGCTGGAAGAACAGCTGGAACTCCACACGTTTCTTGTATGCTGGCAGCTAGGATTAGGTAGCTAGGATTTTTGGTGAGAAGTTTGCTTATAAATACAGACAATGTTGCCACTCTTCCTCATTCACCAATTCCCTTAGCAGTAGCAAATACTCCTTTACTCAAAAACATGCAAAGTTGCAAACTTGCATTTGCTCAATTTTCTTGAAATCTTACAAAGCAGATGCAGAGAAAGCTATGTATACCTTCCTTCATGGCAGTTTTGGAACCCCTGGCCCTCGGATTCGAAGCTTGTTTTGCCTAGTCGAAGTTCTTGATCCCCGTATCTACGTCTCAAGGCTCAATGGCTTATCAAGAAGCTCGTCCTCAGCAGCAAACCTGCCTGATCCACGGCTCATCTTGCCAAACGAGCCAACTGTTGATAGGCTCTTGAAGCTGCTGCTTCCCTCACTCAAATCGCGCGACCTCCAAGACTTGCGTGGCTTTGAGGAGTTTGAGGTCACGCTCAATATCATTCTCGACTCTGAGCTTAATCACGACAAGCTTGACTATGTTGCTCCTGCAGAAGGGGCAAACCGGCACAGTATCGGTGGTGGAAAAGGCGTGAGTTTCGGGACGGCGAAGGAGCCATATCGGCAACGACGGGGCTGTGCTCCCTCGAGGTACGCTTCTATGCAGTCTCGCCTTCAGTTTTGCACAGTCGTTGGCTTCTTTTAGCGGGCGCGGCCGCTGCTGTAACGGGCTTGGACGCGATGACGTTATTGTCTAAGGCGGTATTTGGCTTCGGCTTTGTAGTAGTCTCCAGCTTCTTCTCAGCGGGCGTAGCAGCGGGTTTTTAGGGAGAGAAGGGCGGCATCGAGCGACAATTCATGGGCGATTTCAGACTTCAACGGCGGCATACAGTGACGACAGAGGGGATGTAATGCGCAGCGGCGGCGCCAACAACCGGGACGCGACTTCGCCGGATTTCAGAGACTGAGAGGACGGCAGCAGGAGTGGCTCCTTCGGTGGGGCTGAGTTGGAAGGCAGCGGACCGTTTTCAGAGGCGAGATTTTGAGTGTGTACACAGCGAGCTGGTCTTTTCGCCGCCGTTCGCCGGAGATCCAGAGGAGGTCCGCAGTGGCGCTCGGTTGCCGGAGAAGAGAGAGATGATGGTCATCGCAGTCTTGTGCATCGCGCTTCTATTTGTCGAGCTGGAGACTGTCTCGGGGCTGAGAAGCATAGATCTTGCTCTAAGAAGGGGGAGGAGGATTCTGAATGGTGATGATGCCTTGCAAGAAACGAGCACGCCACTGGATATCGCGCCTTCCCCTCAGAACTCAGTGAGATCGCGATCTGCTGTATCTATTTCTCCGGTGATGACTCAACCGTATTGGCATTTTCTTGCGTGAGATCGTCTGCCATATCATGTCGACAACATCATTTGGTTGAGATGGATACTGGTATTCATAGTGACCACCTATTTCCTTTTTCTCAACAACATGCACCACTATGGACTCCAGATCATTTAAGGTTGAAGCTAAGGCTGCGACTTTCTCTTGGCATTTGGTGCATCTCAAATCAGCAGCCAATTCTGACACCTTGTTTACTGAAGTGTTTAAGGTGGTGGTCTGCTGAGGAGGAGGCAGCAGCCGCTTGGAGCTTTGAACTTTAAGTTTTGCCAGCTCCTTCTTTGCCCAGGAAACCAAAGTCATGCTTTATTTGCTCCTCTCTTCTGCGCGTGTGTGTGTGAGGTGGATGGCGTGAAGGAGACGGCGCCGGGCATAGCTCCTTGTTGCTTCCCTATTTTGCCGGAGCTATGTGCGCAGCGGCAGTCTCCGGAAGCGGTGGCGGGTCTGTTGAGTTGTCTCGCGAAAGTTCAGATGGCGAGGAGAGGCGACCGGAACGAGGCCGGATGGCAGGCGGTTGCCGGAGAAGAGAGAGTATGAGAAGAGATGCGCCGCCTAGGAGTGTTGGCTGCGGTCTCATCCGAGGAAAAGAGAGAGTATGCAATTTAGCCCTTGGTTGAATTTATGTTGGGCCATCTTTTGGTGGGGCTTTGGGCTTCATTGTTGGGCTTCTTTAATTTGTAGAGAGGTCATCTTAAATTACACCAAGCCCATTTCTATAAATCAAATAAATCGGGCCCAATTTTGGAAACAAAGTATGGGCCCAAGTTTTGAATTGATTTTTTTTTTTTTTTATCAAACCATTTATTGTTATTAAATAATTTTTTTTTTTTTTTTTTTTGTGCAGCTGGCAGCAGCGAAAGCTTGGTGATGATGATTTTGGAGGGTTATGTTCAAGATTGGCGCAGTCTTATCAACCAATTTCATGGCGGATTTTGCCCCAAACGAGATGCTTTGAGTATTTGCAAAGTTTGGAATCTATTGTTATTTTTTTTTCGGTCTTGACATTTCCATCAGCCTGACTAAAGATCATCCTCAGAGAGTTCATCAAAATATGTCAGCAGCCCATCTAAGACCTTATTTGAGTGATGTTTACTTTGCACTTCAGGTGGCTCAATTGGCTTTTAATCAGATTTCGGGTGCGCTCGGGTCTGGGCCATTGTGAGTCCAACCTTTGAAGATTGCTGGTTACATTTTCTCTTTGCGCGCATTCGAGTAGGCTAGATGACTCAATGGTGTTCTATTATGTTTGGCGAACATGTGTTTCAACTCCACGAGCGCATTCAACCTTAGCTTGGAAAGAAGTGAATTTGTCGATGCATAGCCGACCTCAATGCCAGATAACTCAATTCTTTGACAGGTCTTGGGTGCGCTCAGGCCTGGGATTGTTTGAATCTGGTTAGAGTGAGGTTGTTGTTATGTTTGGCATCTCACGAAGTTGGGAGAATTCTGCACAACGGCTCGAGAAGATTGAGTATTTTCTTCTTGATGCTTAAGCCAAGGAGAATGAAGCCATCGTCCGAATTGCTTTGATCAAGGAAGTGCTTGCTATGATAGAGAGGTGGAAGACAGAGATGACGTTGTCCTTCAAGCAAAATAGTGCCTCCTTTCATATTGTCCGAGGTGCAATCCCAGAATTCAAAAGAGATTTTGACAAACATAAAGTTGCACATGTTGATGAGGAAATGCTGCGGAATTTTGAAGACTTCAGAGTCACTTTTGATCTCTGCTCAGAGAACTTTGGAGGATCAAGACCCATTTGCTTAGTATTGGTGCAAACCGCAATTTCTATCATTTCTCTCTTGATGATTCTTATTTGGTTTGTGATGGATATTTTGACATCTTCTCCAAATGCTTGTGCTTCTTTTGATGGCTTGATTTTCTTCCCAATTTGAGACATATTCGGCTTCACATAATCAACTTAAATCATAACTTTGATGATATAAATTGAAAAGAGTCAAACACAACTTATGACTGAACTTAGAAATTATCTAAGCTGCCTACGTACCCTTTTGAAAGGGATCAAGTCAAAACGTAGTTCATAGGATCAACAAGTGTTTGAGATTGGGTGCCGTGCACAGTTTATACTCATGCGGGCCAGGATTAACATGCAGTTTAGGCTCGTGCGTCAAGGAGCTGTCTTCATATGCTCCATTTTGTTGCTTTTCTTCATTTCTGGTTTCTCATCTAACTCATCTTTTTGGCTTTTCTGCTTTTCTATTTTTTTTTATATATATATATTTTTTGCTTTCTAATTTTTTTGGTTTTTTTTTTATATATACTTTTTTTTTTTGCTTCTTTTTTTTTTTTTAACTATATACATATGCACATGCTTCAACCTCTACCACCCTTCAAGGATAGTAGTACTTCAAGAACTTTCCGTTGAGAGTGATAACAATTGGCCTCCTTGCAGTGAGGGCCATGTCTCCAATTTGAAAAGAGGGCGCTCGCACTGCTTTGTTGAAGGATCTTGAAGGAAGAGCTTGATAGTATTCCAATTTTTGCTGGACTTCTAGTCTCTCTTCATCCAGAGTTTCCAGTTCTTTGGGGCTCAAGTGCGAATTCTCTTCTCCAACGACCATTTTCTCGCAGGAGGTGATATGGTTTGCTGTGACAATGTCTTCATCTTTTCGGCGATGATCTTTGCAATCAAAACACTTCTTTATGCTTTCATTTCTCTGGCGTATGAAGGCTATATTTTCTGCGACGTCTGCTGTGATAACGCCACTTCTAACGAGACTTGCAATTTCACGGCGCACTTGACTTTGAGTAGTATGAGGAAGAGGAACTGGATTACTAGCACTATTAGTAGTGTAGTAAGAGGAAGCCACACTTTCTCTATCTTCTTCATCTATGGCATCTCGTTTGAAGATGGTGGTCTTCATTTGAGCTTTCATTTCTTTCCCACATGGCATAAGCAAAGTCGTGTATCTTTTCATTCGAGGAGGGATCAAACTTCTCCATTTCTCTGTTATGTGCAGTTCATCACTCCCTTTTGTCTTGTTTCGTTTCCATGATTTGCTTTTGCCAAGTCTTTTAAAGACAGATACTTGTTGAGCTTCTCTTCTACCCATCCTATTGAAAATAGAAACCCTTTGGGTTCTCCGATTGCTTGAAGATTCCAGGATTTGCTTGGTGCTAGCATAGTTAGCAGTGGCTCTCTTGATGGCAATTCGAATGAGGCTTTGCACTGTATATCCCAAACCTGCTTTGGAGTTTTGGCCTGCGTTATCAGTCTTTTCCAAATGAGACCTTGACATAGAGCTTTCTTGAGGATTGTATCCAGCATTCACGAGGAGTTTATATGCCTTCGGACCAAAGTGCTTTGAGAGTTCTTTGTTTGAGAGATCTTCATGCTCTGTGATGTTACTTTGCTTTGGTCGGACAAACCCTTCAAATGGTTGGTGAATTGGCTTCTTGGCATCAATCTTCGTTAAAGGCATGGTGAATCCTTCCATCTTCAGAAAAGATTCTTCTTTCTTTTTCTCCTGGCAAGATCTCAACTCGTCATGTGATGTATCATCTTTCACCATTGAGACTTTGGTTCTTTCCAAATAGAACTTAGCATCAGCAAAATGTGATTCTGCTTCCGTAAACGGCTTTTGATCACCAACCACTTTTCTTATGGCACCATTTTGATAGTACTTAAAGCATTTGTGCAATGTAGAAGGAACAACACCATTTTCATGAAGCCATGGTCGACCCAGAAGCATATTATAGGACGTCTTGGCATCGATAACATGAAGCAACGCTGTCGAATCCATGTCCTGTATCAGCAATCGCAACCTTATAGTTCCAAGAGCTCTTTGCCCTTCATGATTGAAACCTTGGATCATCAATCGACTGTTTGACAGCTCATCTACTTGGATTCCCAATTGCTTCAAAGTCCTTAGTGGCAAAATATTGACCGCCGAGCCTCCATCGATGAGAATTCGATTGACCTTCTGCTCCTGTGTATAACAACTCACGAACAATGGCTTGTTATGAGGTTCAGATCCAAGCTGCAAGTCTTCATTGGAGAATGTGATTGCCAATGCATCATCGTCTTCATCCGTATTTAGCTCAGGTTCTTCATCTACTTGATTGGATGTATCATACAGAGCTCCAATACCTTCTATTATGTCATTCAAGTTGGTGGAGACCATATTTACAGCAGTATCATCTTCTTCAAGAGATATTTTCCCTTCTCGAGCTAACCGCATGACCCTGTCTTTGAAGATGAAGCAATTATGTATGGGGTGCCCAACCAGACGATGGTATTTGCAGTAACTTGGATCGTCTGTCCTCCCTGCTTCATTTGGTCGCTTCATTTCTGGCAACTCGATAAGCTTTTCTTTGATCAGGTCATCAAAAATTCCTGAAACATCAGAGTCTAAGAATGGATATTGTTTTTGTTGCATTTCTTTCAAGGTAGTTCTTCTTTGCCCCACGTCTCGGGAAGAGTTCTGATGGTCTCGTGAAGTGTTCTGGTTGCCTTCTTGATTAGCTTCTTTCTTTAGAAATTTCGCCGAAGTTGCCTTAATCGCCATAGATTCATTCTTTGGTGCTTTGTCATATGGTTTTCCTCCTTTCTTGAATTCTGGCTTGAATTTGCTAGACTCCTGGATTGGTGGTCCTTCGATCCCGCTTGCCATCATGCTCAACTCCATATCATGAGCTCTAGTGGCTAGTTCCTCGAATGTTCTTGGCTGGATTCCTCGCAAGATGTATTGCAAGCCCCAATGCATCCCTTGAATACACATTTCGATGGCAGATGATTCAGACAATCGGTCCTTGCAGTTGAGACAAAGGTTTCTCCATCGGTTGATGTAATCAATGACTGGCTCTTCTTTGAATTGACGCGAACTTGTGAGCTCCACCATGCTGACAGTTCTTCTAGTGCTATAGAAGCGGTTGAGGAACTCATGCTCCAGTTGTTCCCAACTATCAATTGAGTTTGATTCTAAGTCGGTGTACCAATCAAAGGCATTACCTTTCAATGAGCGAACAAACTGTTTGACCAAATGATCTCCATAAGTACCAGCGTTGTTGCATGTTTCAATGAAATGAGCCGCGTGTTGTCTCGGATTTCCTTGGCCATCAAATTGTTGGAATTTGGGGGGCTGATAACCAAGAGGCATCCTCAAGTCGTCGATCCGCCGAGTATATGGCTTGGAGTAGGTCAATGATGACTTTGAGTTTCCAGCAGAGTTACTCTTCATGGTTGCTTCGATGAACTCCTTGAGTTGGTCGATTGGGATAAGGCCACCAGACGAGAAGAGAGTGTCATTTCCTGAAGGCCTTTTTCCATCACTCTTTAGCTTATCTTTGGAGATTTCTTCATCGTTATTCTCTCCATCTTCTTTGCTTTCTTCGCCTTCCCTATCGTTGTTGGCGTGGCTTGAATCTCTTTTTTCTCCCTTTTCTCCTTTGAGCTTTGCAATTTGGGCATCTTGCTCTTGGATGTTCTTGGTTAGAGATTCAACCATCTTTGTTAAGTTCAAGAATTGTTCCTCCATGGTGGAAGTGTTTGTCATCATGACACTTGCATGGAGTTGATAATTTTCAGTGGGGAATGTGAAGCTTCTCTTAGAGTTGTCGTCTTCTTCATGGATAGATGGAAGATGAAAGATCGGCTTGGATACTCCTTGCATCGATTTTGATTTGCTTCGCGTTATCATACCGACGCTTGCCGAAGAAACTTTGGATGAAGCTGGAGCAGCTGCATTTGATTGAGTAGACATAGTTCAAGATTTTTGGTGAAGAGTAGAGATGAGAGGTAGAGATGTCCCACTGGGCGTGCCAAAATTTGTAAACACAAATTTTTGTATTTCAATTTGATAAAATACAAAATGCGTTACAAAAATAATTTGATAGATTTGAAGATAGATTTATGCGGGTTGCAATCTCTAGTTAATCCTCTGATTCTTCTCTTCCATTTGATTCTTGAACAAGCTCGAAGGTTATTGAAATACTTGATTTGATGACGCCAATCCAAGGGACTTGAGTCGTGATTTTGGATTGAACGTTGAACTTGATTTGATTTGAGAAGAACGTCCTTAGAATTTTGTAAGAACGCCTTGAAGCTTTCGAACTTGATTTGATTTGATTTGAAGAACGTCCTTAGAATTTGTAAGAACGCCTTGAAGCTTTGGGACTTGATTTCTTTGGATACTTGAAGATCACTTCAAAGATTTGCAGGAATACTTGAAGATTTTGAAGGATACTTGAAGATTTGAATGCTCAAATACTTGAAGATTCGAAGGATACTTGAAGATTTGAATGCTCAAATACTTGAAGACTCGAAGGATACTTGAATGTTGCCTTGAAGATCTTGAAGATTTGAAGGATACTTGATGAATACTTGAAGACTTGATAGAATTCTTTGAACTCCTCAATCTTCCACTTCAACTTGTGATACTAGAGAGAATTCTTTATGCTCTTCGATCTTCCGCTCCTTCGAGTTGTTATAATGAGCACCCCAACACCTCTATTTATAGATTTTAGAGATGGGCTTCGTGGGCTTTATGGGCTTTGAGCCTCCATGCATGGGCCTTAGGGCTTTAGGTGTCCATGAGCCCATTAATTCATTTATATTAAATATTAATTATATATCTATTTAATTTAGGAATAAAATCCCATTTAATAAAATAGAAAATATAATTGAATATTTAATTCATGAATTTACACGTGCCATGATTTAATTCGACGACAATTTAATTGCCTACACCTACACAGCAGCAATCGTCAGCAAGGAAGCCACTTGTGAACATTTTATCAATTGATATAAATTCGTTAAATCCCCAACTTTCATTAGCTATAAACCAATGATTTACTGCAAGGAAAAAAGCAGCAAAACAGTCAATATCAATACACCTAAAACACCCTCTTAAAGATGAGAACATTGAAATTTAACAAAAAGGGAAATGCTTCACATGTAATTACGAAAGTGTGAAAACTAGACAAAAATCAATGGCAAGACCTTGAAGTTGGAAAAGCAAGTAAAATGCAAAATTTAAGTTGTCAAACATGATCTAAATCAAAAGGAAGTGCAATAGTAGCTATAACTTGAGCTAATTGTTCAAATAGGACCGTCATTTTCAGTGTTTTTCAAAAAGTTGACTATATATTACGCAATTTAAAAATAAGAACTATATGTTACAGAATTTGAAAATGAGACTATAGCTTCCATTTTTTACATTTACACTCCTATTTCAGACCGTGATGGAAGCTATAGTCCTCATTTTGGTGTGTCAAATAGGAGTGTAAATGTAAAAAATAGAAGCTATAGTCCTAATTTTCAAATTCTGTAACATATAGTCCTTATTTTCAAATTCCATAACATATATAGTTTTCATTTTAAAGACACTGAAAATCAAGGACCTGTTTTAACAATTATCTCCTATAACTTGGATTAAAAAAACAGAAAACCCTTAAAAACTTTACCGTGGTAGGTATAATTGACAAGCTCCAAAGTAAAAAGTAAAAACAAAAAATGATGCTTCTAGTGGAAGAAAGTGTGACAACTTCAAATGAGGTGAAGAGTAGTTTGTTCCAAAATGAGCAGTGTATTGTTTGAATGAAAGAAGATTGAAAAAAGCTTACAATTGTAAGAGTGGTGGGTAGCATTGAGCTCGCTTTTTAGGAACATCAAAACCGCTGCCTTCACCTTCTGATGAGGACCAAACTCAGCTGAACCAACACACACAAGATGGATGGAGACATAGCGGCCTTTTTCGTGCGAAGTCTCCCCGTTGGGATACAACTCAACTTTCCTAATTATACAAACAAATCTTAATATGCTAAAAAATATACAGCATACAGAAGCAATAGAAAGATACCATTTGTGATTTCCAACATAAAACTCTTCCGAATTCCAGACATCTCCCAGTTTGGAGAATCCCGAAATCTTCCATTCGCGCTTAAACACAGATGTGTGTTTAACCAAACTCAAACATTCATTGACACGTTGGCTTTTGATAACAAAAACTTCAGCCCCAAACACACAACCATCGTCCACAACATAACCTTTACTTGGATCCATTAAACTCTTCTTAGACATCAACTTAGAAAATCCACGTTTTTGAATAACAGAATTGAAACGGCGCGTTGTTCCTGACCAACAAGTTTCAATCAAATCATACTAGTTAAGTTAGGTAATTTTCAAAAACTGTGCAAGTAGCAGAAGCAACATAAGTTGATAAAATTTAGCTACCTCGAAAGCAGAGGTAATTGTCCATTAATTGATTGTGCACGAAGAAGGCAAATATGGCATTAACCTCCCACCCCTCAGGCAGGGATTCAGCATCAACAATGGAAAAGTATACAGAAAGGTAGTCGTTTTCACCATCAGGATATATTATCAGTTTCCTGTCCAAATTAGTAGCAAATCTTGGTTTCAACAAACTCATAATAACACAAATATATATAGAGGAAACAGAGCCTCACCATTTATAGCCTCCGGCTTCAAATGTCCTGGATTCGTACTTGTCAATCCCATACTTTGAGAATAACGAAAAACATTCAATTTTCACCAGCAAGTTCGCAGGCGAAACATCCCTCGTTTCCTCAAAAAATCTAACAAATATTAATATGTAACAATAACCAAGACACCAAAAATCAAAAGATTAGCTAGTTGCTCAAAAACAAGACCTACAAAAATAATTGAAGGCTTCTGTTTGGTTTTTAAATGAAATCAAATATATTAATTGTACCATTTTCGTTGCATTTAAGCATATAATTAACGCTAATACAAAATAAATCATTATTCTATATATGGTCGTGCGCAACAAATAGTATTGGAAAAAAATGTATTATAACTGAGTAAAAGTGTTGAACACAAACCGTTCACATCCACTGGAAGCAGAGACGTCACTCATTGTTGTAGGAAGAAGATCTTAATTGAAGCGAGTTTTGTAGTTTCTAGTTAGGAAATAATTGGATAGATTAAAAGGTGGGGTTGAAGCAATAATATAAATCGCCGCTGTGACTCCTCGTCTTCCTTTTTTTTTAGAGGAAACTCCTCGTCTTCCTAAATTATGTACTGAACCCTTGTAAGTATAAAGTATATATTTCCCTATTTAATGACCTAACCCTAATTTTGTATCTCTTATACATAAAAGGTATTTAGTCCTCACAATAAAACAACTCCAACAGATTGACCTAAACCTAAACCTAATTTTGTATTTCTTATACATAGAGGCATTTAGTCCTTACAATAAGACCGCTCCTGCAGATTATTGTGACCGCTCCTGCAGATTTTATTCTGTTTACGCTCTCTACGCTATTATTTTTTTCTTCTACTTTTCTCTCTACTTTCAACACGTTATCATCACGATTGTTCTTCTATCCCCATTTTTGATGTTATGTCCTAGGAAAGAATCTCGTCTTTTCTGCAAGAGTCAATATTAGAGGTATGCCTTAAGAATGAATCGTGTCTTTCAACAAGGTAATTCCTATTCGATTTATAGGTGTGATAATCGAATTGATTCTTTGAAACTGTGAAAATTAATGAAAGAAGAATTAAAATGATTATAGATTCGACTGTAGCTAATTTTCTTCCTGCTTGATCTGTTGCTTTTCTCTCTAGAAAAAGTAGGTTGCATTTTGGGTTGAAATTCTTAAATGACATTGGAATTTGATTGATTTTCTGATTTGCAATTAAATCAATCCATGAAAAATTGCTACAGTTTCAAATATAGTTTTTACTGATTTTGTATTTTGTTTCTCACTTGGCCTCTAATTTCCTCTGAATTTTTTTCAAATTAAACGGATTGTGGCTTTGGTGTGTTCGGATGATATCATGATATCAAAGTTTTAATTTAATACATTCTTTGCCTTTTGGAGTATTCTATTAGATTGTGGCTTTGTATCTATGTTCTTAAGTGGAATTGAAGTGTCGTTTAACACATCTGATATGTTTCATGATTCTCTGCGAAGTTTATAGTCAATAGTAATACTTAACCATTCCAACAATTAGAGTTTGAAACTGTATTAATGGTTTGAAGCTGTTTTAGATAATTCGCTAAAATATGAATCAATATATTTATATTTCATTTGTGATTGCTTGCGTCATAGTATTTTGTTATGTTTTAAAATTCTATTGATAAAAAATGCCTTATTAATACAATCCCTCAAGGACGAAGGATTGTTTTGTTTAATCAATTCATTCTTGTGGAATGAATTTGTGATTTTAAATAATCTTGAAGATTATTACAAATAAATCATAAAACGATATCATGTTATATTAAAATTACAATTATTAATAATCTTGAAGATTATTATATATATATATATAGGGGGCGGTTATTCAATAAACCACCCTTATTTTAAGAATTACGAACCAGCAAAAATGCATGAATTTTATGTATAACACGCATGAATAAACTGTATAAAGGCATGAATTGCGAAAAATAATTTTTTGCTACCTTTGGAATTCGAACTCAGGACCATGAATTTATCCAACAAGGTGATGGATCAACCGTAGATCTTGAGATCTAAGAGCTGAAAATGGTTCCTAATTTATATTTTAAGAAGCGTTCTTATTTTAGCCTTCCTCTATATATATATATATATATATATATATATATATATATATAACGTTGACGTTCTTGATGAAACACAATGATATCTCATCAAATATAATGTGTTCCTAATGAACACGTGATAAAAAGTTAAAATCCGGAAGAGTATTAAAATATTGAGATTGCATATTTTGATTTTTGTTTGGTCATTCTATCAAATTATTGAATTAATTATTGTCATTATATTAAGTTAAATTGTTGCTCCTGAAGTGGCACAATTAATATTCCTAAAAAATGTTGTATACTCTTGAAGAGTATAATTGTTCTTAATTTCTTATTGAGAATAGAAACATGTCAATAAAATTGAAAATGGTGATAAACTTATTATCGGCTCTTGCAGAGCTTCATTGATCCCCCGTGAGAATTAAACTAATTATACATGATTTATTATTTTATCATATAATCATGTTGTGATGAATTTCAAATGCATATACCCAAATGATTTAAAAATAACTCAGGACTTGAGTATTTGGGTTGTCTACATCACACTTAGTGTGTGATTAAAATACCTTCTGAAGAGGATTTCTCATCTACTAAAATTCTTTTATCACCATTCAAGTATACTCATAGCTCTACGAAAATTATATGTATACTTTGTGAAAAATACATATATAGAGCCAATAATTGAGGATCAATTCATATATTGACACGTTGATTTATCCAACTTAAAACTTTCTTTCTTCATATATTGAGGATCAATTTATATTAAGGGGACATATATATGAATGATGAATTGTATAATGGCTTAAATTTCTCATTGGATTAATTATGTTAGATTCACGCATTATTGAACTAGAAGTTCAACAAATTATTATTGATTGCCGCAAATAATTGAAGTCCCTGATGGACAAAATTGATTTAAGCGACCTATTGGGACCCAAAATAAAATTTTCGCAGATTACAAAATCAAATAAAGAAATCAAACCACTCCAAAAACCTCTTGAAGAGGATATTGGGATTACGAAACAACTAGACCAGATATTATGGGAAATGGTGAAAATTTGGTTTTACTAAAGTTGTCATGGTGAAAAATTTTCGCAGATTACGTACTATTTATTATTTTCAAAGTGTAATAAATTTATTTTTCAAGTTTTTTTGTGAGCATTTGACTAACTAACTAATGAGCTGCTAACCTTTTAGATTTTGTTAAAATACAAACTGTTACTATTCCACTAAAATTTCTAAAGTGCTATACGTATGCAATCTCAACATTTTTTCTAAAAAAATCAAATGCCGCTAATATTTCGTCCACCGCCAAAATCAAAAAATTTGTTTGATCGAATTCAATTTTTTTTATGTGGGGTACACTTGCCAAAAAGGGAAATGGGTACTCATTTCATGGACGGACGAAAAAGGAAATATGGGTACTCATTTCGTGGACGGAGGGAGTATAAACTTTCTCACCATTAAAAAAATTATCAGCAAAATGAACCCAAATTCATCCCACCCCTCACAGTTGCAAGAAATTGACTTGAATTCTACAATTGATGTTGTTGAAAATAATTCACCAATAAGAAATGGTAACCACCATAGTTTTGATCTCAACTCCGACGCTACGACAGATGTTGATCATGAGCATCTAAATGGGTTCAACAATGCATTAGGTACATTTTAATTTTTTATACTTGTTCTTGATCACTTATTTACAAACATTTTAGCAAATTGAGAAAGAAGATAAACTGGAATGCCACTTCAGCTTATTTTGATCTTATATCTTAGTAGTTCTCTGTATTGGCTTCATTTTAGTTATTAGGATCACTAATCCTCAGGAGCTATCAAGAAAGAAATACTACAGCATGTAATTTATTTTTCAAGATCTACGAGTCAAAAATATGTCAATTACTCCCAATCATTTTAGCAAATCGAGAAGATAAACTGGAATACAACTTGAGCTTATTTTGATCTTATGTCTTCGTAGTTTCTCTGTATTGGTTACAATTCTTAAATGCTTTTTTTGTTGTTTCTTTTGAAAGATTTAATAATAGGTAAAAGTAAACCAAATGTACATGATGTGATACGTAAGCAAATATTTGATGACTTGCTATCTAGAAGTAAAGATTTGAAGTTACCTCATGGTGCAACGAATGAAGTGGCAGAATTATTTTCAGTGCATGTAAGAACTGTGAGACGAATTTGGAAACAAGGAAAGGATTGTCTTTTGCGCAATGAGGCAGTTAATGTTTGCAGTAGAAAATCCAAAAATTGTGGGCGTAAGAGACTTGCTCTTGATTCAGATATTCCTAATGAACATACCTCTAGCAAAAAGAACTACAATGAGGGATGTAGCAGCAGCCGCAAATGTGGGGTTACATGCCGTTCACAAACTTTTGAAGTCGGGGGACATTAGAAGGCATTCAAATTGCATAAAGCCTTTGTTGACTGAACGAAACAAGAAAATGAGATTAGAATGGTGCTTATCGATACTTGATCCAAGAAGTGTCCATTAGGATCCAATTTTTAAAGGTATGTTTAATATTGTTTTTATAGATGAGAAGTGGTTTAACATGACAAAAAGGACAGAGAATTATTATCTTTCTCGGGTTGAAGATGAACCATTACGGACATGTAAGAGCACAAATTTTATTGGTAAAGTGATGTTTTCGGCTGCGATGACTCGTCCAAGGATGGATGAAAACGGCAATTGTATTTTTGATGGGAAAATTGGTTGTTTTCCATTAGTTACTCACGTAGTAGCTCAAAGAAGCAGTGCAAATCGGGCTGCCGGAACATTGGAAATTAAGCCAATCACATCGAATAATACATCATAATTAATACACAACATAAATTACTGATTGACTATTTTGACCGACCAAAAAAACTTTCATCAATCAGAGATTCCATAGTTGTTGACAAATTTCTTTGATCGGTTTTGCAATCTCCAAAAGTTTATAAATAAGTCGCAATATTGTAGAATATATAGCTGCGCAGTAAGTGTTGTTGGTCGTTATCTACTGAAATTGGACTCTAGCTAGTTTCTCATCCAGTTTATATATATCTATCTTATTTTTATGCAAATCCTAGCTATTTGGACACTTGGAGTCCTTAAAGATTGAGTAACCTTTTTTCAAAAATAAAATAAAATTGGTGTTTATTTATTGAGACACAAAGATTGAGTAACTTAATTTTTCAAAAGTAATGTATTGGATAGACGCATCTAATGCGTTGAGATACTAGATGTGTTTATCATGATCATAACCCTGCTAAGTAAATCTTAATTTATTTATTGAGATACTAGATGTGTTTATCATGATCTCCTACGTAAATCTTGATGATCAATCGTAGATCTTGATGATCTAAAAACTGAAAATGGTTGCTATATATTTTATATTCTAAAAGGTGTTTTTATTTTCGCTCACCTGGCCCCTAATAAATCGTGTGTAATCAAACTTAATTAAGTCAAAACATTTGAAAATTTGAGTTTTACTCATTTATAATCGAATTAAGTTGGAATTTAATTTGGGTTAAGAAGGTGTTTTACTCATTTAAATATAATCGAATTAAGTTGGAATTTAATTTGGGTCTGATGTTTAATTAGGGTTATAAGCTTTTTAAAATTGCGACGGCGTATAACCGGCTGTGTTGCTTCCTTTCGTTTGTTTTGTTTGTCCGAGCTAACGGCGACGGCGTCTAACCCGCCGCGTAGCTTCTTTTCTTTGGCAATTTGGCGACGGTGTCTCACCGGCCTTTTGCCCCAGTTCGGTTTTTCTCTTTTCTTTTTCTGTGGGATGAGAGCCGGGTTGGTTTGGGGACGATGGTTAGGCCGGAGTTCCGGAAACTTACCCTGCCGCTCTCACTCCCTCTTTCTCGGTTGTTTAGACGGGTACTCTTTTTCCTTTTTACGATTTTTCCTATGGGTTTTTCGTAAAAATGTTTTAACGAGGCTCGACCCTTAGTCTGCTTTCTTGTGCTTTCAAGGGTTTCTTAGGTTTTTTCTTTCCTTTTATATAATATCGCATTTTATATAAGCTTTTTAAAATTCATTTGGCATGGAACAGATCACTTAACCCTAAAATATAGCGTTTGCAGAGCTGCCTTAGCTTCGGAAAGGAGTTTTAAGGTATTCAAGCGGATTTTAGCGTTATTAGGAGTGTTTGACGGAGTTGCTCAAGGAAATCAAATTCCCAAGATTGCTTTTTCTTTCTTTGCAATAAAAGTTCAATATTAGGAATGAGTAGTGCTAAAATGGCCATAAATTACCGCTGTCATAATGGCTTAGATTGGTAATTTTATTCTTGCATTAATTTTATTTGTAAATTTATTATATTAATCTCTTATATTTTCGTAACACAACTACTAAATTTATTATACAAAATTTATATTTAATTGTACTCTTTAAATTTTTAAATATTTTACGATTTTAGATATATATATATATATATTATAATTTAGTTATATAGTTTTATGTGCATCATATCTAGGACTAATGAAATATATTAAAAACTCGATATATCGTTCTTACCGTATAAAAAATATCGAACTTAAGGTATAATATATGACGAATCTAGTAAGATATACTTTACCAATGATCCACCACTAATCACATCCAAGCGCAAAAACTAGTGAAATTTGAAATAGTGAATAACATATAATACTCCCTCCGTCCCCAAAATAAGTTCCTCTTTGGGGACGGCACGGGTTTTAAGGAAAAATGGTAAATTGTATTGATAGTGGAGAAAAATATGTTATAATTAGTATTGAGAGTGGTGAAAAGGTGAAAAAGTGATATAATTAGTATTGAGAGTGATGAAAAAGTGAAAAGTAAGAATAAATAAAGTATTATTAGTGGTGGGGTAGTTGTCTAAAAATGGAAAGAAAAAAAGAGGAACTTATTTGGGGGACGTCCCAAAAAGGAAAAAGATGAACTTATTTTAAGGACGGATGGAGTATTACTAATTAAAACATTTAATTTTAGTAGGCTTAAATTAATACATTTTTTTAATCTTTGTTTATTATTTCACTAATACCTTATAATTTTAGTAGGCTCAAACAATACATATGGTCAATGTGTGACACTATTCTCATCATTGTATCGATTCCTATTATTTTTTCTAATCTTTGTTTATTATTTCACTAATATCTTATAATTTTATTACACTATATTATAATTTGATGAAATAATCAAACGTCATGGTCACTGTGTAATGCTATTCTCACTATATTATATATATATTTTTGCACTATAGTTTTTTTTAATAATCAAACAATGTGGTTAGTGTGTGACACTATTCTTAGATTCCTATTATTTTTTATCTCTATTTCTAATTTCACTAATACCTTATAATATTTTTACATGATACTATAGTTTTATAAAAAAAATAATATAATTAATTAAAAATATTCATTCAACATCTTCCACTAAAATATTTTTTTTAAAGATTATCCATCATTCAAAAATTAGCCAATGTTAGCTCAACAAAATAATTGATGCATATTTGTTAATGTTAGTTGAAATTTTTTAGGCATCTATCAATGATTTATTTCCTAAAATAATTGTGTTGTGTAAGTAGGGGGATCGTTCATTATAATATGAATCATTTTCTAAAATAATTGTGTAAATTAAGGGGGACAAAAAAAATCGTTTGAGTTGAAGGGACAAATTAGATAGTTAATATTTGAAGGGTATTATGGTAGCCATAATTATGGCTCCATATAATTTCCTATTAGGGAGTATTAAAACTTTCTTCATTTACTTAACAGTTGACACCATAATCAACACTGTAAATGTTAATCTGTAATTTGCCATATACTATGTCACACTAGGTGATGACACATTAGTAGCCAATAGAGAATTTAAATTGAACTTATACCTATTTAAACTAATCCTCAAAAGTCAAAAGTAATTAAATGGCCATGATGAGATGAGAGTTACCGGTAAGAATTTGATAAATGGAAAATTTTGAAATGAAACAAAAATATGATCCAAAAGTTTAGCATAATAAAAATTGAAGAAAAACATTTGTAAACGAAAGCAAGCAAGAACACAACATTATCTGGAAGTGTTGATTCATTAGGGTGGATATTACGATTCATTATTACAAATAATTATACACACACAAACATTGACACGCACTAGCTAATAGCTAAAACATTCTAACAAAACCAACCACTACCAATTCAAACACATCGTCCCATAATTCAAACACGGTGAAATAGCATTCTAACCATATAGTATATAATTATGCTTCAGAGCCAAAAAAAAAAAAAAGGAAAAAAAAGGAGGAAGTTGAAAATCCTAAGTATCATTCAATCATCAAGGCCCTTGACGTTTTTAGACGTACGAACAACATCTTGCACGGAGAGTTGTGCCTCAAGAAAGCAGCAGTCGTTAATGAGGAAGCCTTTGCTTGGGTCATTCATATCACTGATTGGGATCATGTTACTGAATCCCCAATCATTTTCACCAGCTGTGAAACAATGAGACGCTGCAACAAAACAGAATTTGCAATAAAAGATCAAACTTCCAATATTACTTCTAAAACTTGAAATCACTGTTATATAAAATCTCAAAAGAATAGAGAGGCCAACTGTTTCTGGTGATGTGAGCATGAGGCAGTTTGTTTCTAATGCAAAGGCAGAAGTCCGCCTTCACTTTTTCATGAGGAGAAAAGGTCATGGCCTCAACACACTCCAAATAGATGGAGACACTAACGCTTTTTGCATCACGATTCCCATTTGGAAAGAGCTTCACCTTCCTAAACCATACACACTTTTTTATTCAATAAATATTTGCATGATTTCCCTCTCCACAGCATATATATATATACTGGCATGAAATTGGGAAAAAAATGAAATACCATCGGAGACCACCAGCAGGGAACTCTTCAGAAGTCCAAACACCTTTCAATTTGGAGAAGTTTGTAATCTTCCAATCAAGCAAGCTCAAACATTCATTTACAAGCGCTTTGGGGTCGAGAAAAACTTCAGCTCCAAAGCAGCAGGTGTCAGCAACAATAAGGTCAAACTTATTTAACATTTTCTTGGAAATGGAAAACCCCCATCTAGAACTCGTTGCATCAAAGCGCCGTGCTTTTCCTGCTCAAGTTTTAGATACATCATGCTCATAAATTAACCATTTGAGAATCACTCATTAGGAATAAGTGAATTAAGACCTAATTAATTCCTCATTTACCACGGAAACAAACATAATAGTTTGAGATCTCATTGCGCAAAAGGATGCTGCATTGGGCATTAACCTCCCATCCTACAGGCAGAGACTCAGTGCCGGCCATCGATAAATACACAGAAATTTTATCATCGCCTTCTTGGGGATATATTATGAGCCTCCTGGCCAAGTACAATTTTAGAGGAATTACATGTTATATATATATATATGCAGCCAGAGAGGTTGGACATGAATTCAATTAAGACTTAAGAGACAGCACAAATTTAAATTAAGAGACACCGACACACTATGTTTTAATTGTGAATAATAAATCCTAGTCCTAATTGAAAAACAAATTCCAGATTACCATTTATAATTTCCAGCAACAAATTCCCTTGATTCTTGTTTCTTGATTCCATGCTTCCAAAGTTTTGAAAAAGATTGAACCTTCATCAGCATGTGAGCAGGCGGATCATCTCTTATTTCCACACCAAATTCTGTCCAATTTTTGAACAAGTACAAAAACGATCAACTGTAAACCCTAGTAAAGTTTGACAAGTTTTACAACATCATCATACTATCTATAATCATATAATTATGATTAGCATACAAGATTATATAAAAAATAAGTATTTATTAATGTTAGGAACTGGGTGCATCCCAAATCGCTTCAAATATGGGCAAAACATGTGATTTATAACAATTTAAACACCCTCTCCTTTTTTAGGATGAATTAATTCTGTCTAGAATGTTATATAACACAATAAAATACGAATAATACAAGACAGGAAACTGACGAGTCATGGAAAGAAATGAAGAGTAGCGATGAGTGAGTGCTTTGAAACTATTTTGGGAGGAATTTCGATCACTTACCGCCGTCGGCATCAACTGGAAGCGTCGCCATTACTGGAACCTTAACTTTTTTTATTCCGTGTTCCACTGTGTTCTGAAATTTGAAATTAAGAAAAGAGTAAAGATTTAAGGATTAGGATTAGGGTCACAATTGGGCCAACCCATCATATTTCATGCCAGCTTTATCGAGTTATTAGCTTATTCGGATGCGAACTAGGGATGGCAGTGGATCTTGGACCCGATCTAGATTCATTTTTACGGATTTGAATCTCAATTTTTTGGATCCAACGGATCTGGATCTGGATCTGAATCTCAATTTTAAAAACGGATCTGGATCTGGATCTTGAAATTTTAGATCCGAATCCGGCCCAGATCCGACCCATGGATCCGTTTTATTTTATATATATTTTATATTTAGTTTACTAATAATATTAACTAAATTAAAAATAATAAATAAATTATATTCAAAAGAATAAAAACTAAAAGTAATTAGATAAAAGTATTTTATGTTATATTTTTCATGATGGAAATTAGATGTTGTTGATTTTGTAATTTTTTTTTAATTTAATTTAAAATTAGTAGATCCATGGATCTGGACCCGTGGACCCGCGGATCTGACGGATCTGGATTTGGATCCAAAATTTTCAGATCCACGGATCTGGATCTGGTATGGCCAGACCCAGTCCAGATCCGGCCCGTTGCCATCCCTAATGCGAACTAATCGGGTTTAAAAAATTTCGGGACAGTGAAACTCAAAAAATTATTTAAAAAAATTAACTAATATATTTATCTTGACAATATTATATTTGCAATACAAATAAATACACGTATAAATAGTGACATCTGAACATCGACTTACGCAATAACTAATATAAAACTCTTAAAGATATAAAGATGCACACATTTTTGTTAAATGATTATAATTTTCTAATTTTTACATCTAAATTTTTTACGTTAAGTTTTAGATTAAAACATGGAGAAGTGAAATTATGCGTGTAAATTTCTAATATTGAATCAAAATATATTTCACAAACTTTAAGAATTATTTTGGGTAATTAGTGTATAAATACATAAATTTTACTCACTTTTTGGTATTTAACATGAACTTTAAAATGTAGTGTGTGTATTGGTTAAGTGATTAGGGCTTAATGTCTAAAACCGGAGGTCTTGGGTTCGAGCCCCCTATGGCGCGGCCTTTAAATTTATTTATTTAATCATGTTAATTTATCAAAAATAAATAAATTAAATGATGTATCGAATAAATAAAAAATAAATATTAAATATAGTTAGAATATAAGTAAATATAAATTATTTTTTCTTAAAAAATAAAATAATCTACATCAATTACTCAGTAAAGATCCTTAATTTTATTTTATAATTTTGAAAAGTATCGTTTTTAATTTTCCATCTGTTTGATGGAAAACTTTATTTTCTTCCCTAAAATTATAGAATAAACACATCATTCAAATTAAAAGAAACAAAGAAATAATAAAAAAAGAGTTTTCACACCACAATATATATTTATAAAACATGAGCTAATCATGCATAAAATTATTTTTTCTAAGTTAGCTCATTACAAAACAGCGAATGAACAATAGGAACGATGTGGGCGCTCTCAACTCTCTCCCGTTTCCCTCCCTCTCGGTATGCCTCCACCGCCGTCCAGTAGGGTTCTCACTGAAGTAACTTTTCGCCGGCTGGCTCTTGGCTTTCTCCAGCCGGCGTTCTCTCCTCTCACATAGCTTCGCTCAGACTCCCGCAAATTTCTATTAACTTCGCTCGATGCCCTAACCCTAGTGTTGCAGCAGACACATCTCTCATTAATTAATCCGCAACCTACATCTCACGACCTCTCCTTGTCTGCGGTTAAAGACTCCATGCTTTTCCCGGAAGCTTTGATTTTGGGGCAGAAACAACGGGTTGCTGCTGTTTTGGATTTGGATAGCGGCGCCGCCGCTGATTCGTCCGAGGTTACCCTTGCCTCGGATCTTCTTTTTCCAGAAATTAGGGTTCCACAAATCTCGGAAGCAAAGACTAGGGTTCGGGCACCACAGTCGCCTCTTGCTTCTAACCCTACTTTGCGTTCTTCCTTCGCCAGCGCGGTTAAAAACCAACCGGAACGGACCCCTGATTTACCTGCACATGATTTTGAAGTCCTTAAGCCGACGATCGTCGACGATAAACCGGTGCTCGTCGTCTCACCAGCGTTCCACCAAAGACAGGCTAAATCTTTCATTCATGCTCTTCACGCTCGTCTTTTCCTTCGTAAGGGTGACACCCCTGGATTCGCGCACGATCTGCACAAAGAGCTCCCCGGCTTGTGGAACACGGCTCACCCATGGCAAGTTATACCACTTGGAAAAGGGTTCTTCTCTCTAAAGTTCACGTCAGCGGCGGATTTCAATGCTGCGAACGCCTCCCCATCTTTGCGGCTTCGGCAAGGCATATTACGCACCCAGGCTTGGGTGCCTTTTTTCAATCCATACAAAGCTTCTTCTTCCACTGCTCAGGTTTGGATTCGAATTTTCCGTTTGCCTCATGAATTATGGCATCCTGAAGTTATCTCCGGGATTGCTCGACATGTTGGAGATCCGATTAACGTTGACGGACAATCTGCTGCTGCGTTTGTGGGGCATTTCGCTAGAGCTTTGGTCGAAATTGATGTTTCTAATCCGGTGCCTGACTCTCTCGATGTTACTTGCGGAGATAAATGTTTTACTGTCGAATTTGGGTACGAGAATCTACCCTATTTTTGCACATTTTGTAAAGTTATTGGTCATGCTTCTACTGTTTGTAGGAAGGTGAAATCTGTTGCTGTGGATAAGCCAACTTCTACGGCAACAGTGGTGGATGAGTTCACTGTTGTGCAGGGCCCGGAAAAAACTCCAAACTGGCGCCTGATACCAAAGATTCTCAATCAGAAGAATTCTTTTGGTTCCCTCGCCGAGGATGACACAACGGAATCCATTCTCCATGACAAAGAACCTTCTCTTTGGGATGATGACATGGACCACCTGGATGTACAGCACACTACTAATGGGAATGAGCTAATTGTTGAGAATAAAGTCTTTGTTCAAACTTCTAGCGGGCAGCTCACTTCTAGCGGGCAGCTCACTAAAGAGATTGACACTTTACTCTCACAAAGGCCCTCTACGTCGGATACTACTGTTCCCGAGAGCAATCTAGATCTGGCTTTGGTTGTGACGTCAGAAAAGACGACGATGGAGGATCCCCCCATTTCTCGAGGCCGAGGGCGACCAAAGGGGGCTACTAAGAAGGGAAAGGTTTCTGATTCCTCTATCAAGCATCGACTCCGGCGTATTATCAAGAATGGTATGTCCTCGGATTTCCATAAAACAGCAGGCTGTGCAGCTGGTGCGAGGGCCGTTCTTGGGGCCGTTCTTGATGCTCCGTCACCGGTGGAGTTCTTGAATAAAGTGCAGCATGCTCAGTCTAAAGGGGCGATTCTGCAAAACTTTGTGATACACTCCTCTTCAGACACAGCCCGATCTATGTCGCCAGTGGTCTCTACAAAAAAGAAAAAATGGGGAGATATGTTGGACTCCATTCTCCATGACAAAGAACCTTCTCTTTGGGATGATGACATGGACCACCTGGATGTACAGCACACTACTAATGGGAATGAGCTAATTGTTGAGAATAAAGTCTTTGTTCAAACTTCTAGCGGGCAGCTCACTAAAGAGATTGACACTTTACTCTCACAAAGGCCCTCTACGTCGGATACTACTGTTCCCGAGAGCAATCTAGATCTGGCTTTGGTTGTGACGTCAGAAAAGACGACGATGGAGGATCCCCCCATTTCTCGAGGCCGTGGGCGACCAAAGGGGGCTACTAAGAAGGGAAAGGTTTCTGATTCCTCTATCAAGCATCGACTCCGGCGTATTATCAAGAATGGTATGTCCTCGGATTTCCATAAAACAGCAGGCTGTGCAGCTGGTGCGAGGGCCGTTCTTGGGGCCGTTCTTGATGCTCCGTCACCGGTGGAGTTCTTGAATAAAGTGCAGCATGCTCAGTCTAAAGGGGCGATTCTGCAAAACTTTGTGATACACTCCTCTTCAGACGCAACCCGATCTATGTCGCCAGTGGTCTCTACAAAAAAGAAAAAATGGGGAGATATGTTGGACGACGAAGATGTTGGAGACGAGGACGCCTTTTTTAATTTCTCTTCCTAGTTTTTGTTTTCTTTTTTCGACTTACCGTGGTCCTTTTACGGATGCTTTTTCGCGGTTTTTGCTTTGCTTGTAGACGGATCCTTTGTGATCCGGCCTTTTGTTAGCGTCTGTGCTCTCAAGGGTTTGTTGGTCATTTTTCTCTCTTTTTAATAAACTTTCTATTTCAGCAGCTAAGTTAGCTCATTACCTATGTCATCTTATCAGAAAAGCTTCAATTGATAAATAGGAAAATAAATTATATTATTAGAATTTATTAGAATACTAATAAAAGAGTTGAATAATTATTTGATACCAAATCAAAGAACTTGCATTTATCTTTAATTTAAGATATATATAGAATATTTTTTATAAATAAAATTTGATTTTAAAAAAAATCATCAAAATATGAAAATTAAAGAGAATATGAGACAGAGAGTGAGAGGGAGAGAAAGGGAGAGTACAGAAAATTGAAGAATGGGTATGATGAAAGAGATAGAGAGAGAAAATATATGAGATTTGTTGAGTTTTATAAATATCCTTTGATTGATTCTTTAATTACAATTTTGTCACAAATTGTGTTTTCATATAGATGAACATTTTACATACCTATGAAAATTAGTTTCACATAAAACTTCACATCATTAAATATTTGAAAATAATGTAGTGGTTCACGTCAAATTGCAAACCTACAGTCTAAACTATAATTTTAATTCACGAAATTGATGCAATGAATTAAAAGAATTGTAGTATTTGTTGGCAAATAGCAAAAGTAATAATTGACATTATTAAAACAAAAATAATGAAAACACTTCAAAAATAATGAAAACACTAAACAACAGCCCCATTTCGTGAATGAAAAAAAAATGAATAATGACAATAGGAGTAATGAAATACTACAGTATACATTGAAATTTATAAACCAAACATAATATATAAAGAATACTTAGAGTGCAAAGAAACCAACCGTCCAAAGAAACTTGAATATTGATATTCCTATTTGGTCGCAAAAACAAATTTTAGTAAACAAAGTGGGCATTTGGTCATATAATATTATTTGTGGTAGCTGCTTCTTGTATAGCTTTTACAGAGAGTTGTATTTGCAGAGTGCAGCAGTCATCAACAACGAAGCCTTTGCTGTTGTCCCGCATTTCATCAATTGCTTTAAATTCAGCAAATCCCCAATCTGAACTAGAACATGTGAACCAGTGGTTTACTGCAACACCCAAAATGAATGCAATCTTTAGTTTGTAATTAGCAAATTGGTAAAACTTAATCCCTTGTGGTAGACATAAAAGGTCAAATAATCACTTGTATTAGGGTCAGAACCCAGAAATCATATAAGGTGTAGTCTTTCAACGTAGGGCCAAATTACACAATGTAACAGCGGAAATGTGTACCTTCCATAGAGTGGTCTTTTGTAGCATTGAGCATGTTTTTGAATGTAAAGTGGCAGCTTGCATTCAGTTTTTTACCACAACCAAAACTCTTTGAATCAACACAGTACAAAAAGACGGAGACATAACGGCCGCATGCCCTTCCATCTCCATTAGGATATATCCTAATATTCCTATGTTGCATACAAACAATAATCAGACTTAGGCGTACAGTAGAAAAAGGAGGCTTGCTTGAGACAAAAAGGTACCATTTGTATCCTCCAGTAGAGAACTCTTCAGACTTCCAAATTCCTTGGAGTTTGGAGAATTGTGAAATCTTCCATTCGTGCTTATATGGATTTGACACATTATGCACACACACATTCTGAATGAGTGGTGCCTTTTTCATCACAAAAACTTCAGCACCAAACACACACTTGTCCTTAAAAAGGTATCCATTGGTCATACTTTCCTTAGTGATCAACTTGGAAAATCCGCATTCAGGATTTATAGCATGAAAGCGCCGTGCTTTTCCTAAACAAGTTTCAGCCAACAAACATATATAATTGCCTAGCTAGATTTTGAATATTAATGAGCTAGGAACAATATATACCTCGAAAACAAAGATAGTTATCTGAGATGTGATTGTAGAGAAACAAGTTGAAAATGGCATTAACCTCCCAGCCTCTAGGTAGAGAGCTTGTTCCTACCATACACAAGTTTGCAGAAATGTCGCCACTCTTATCAAAATTCATTCTCACTTTCCTGCCAAATTAATTCCATCATCACATTTTAGAATGATCATCTTCCAAGTAGTAGTAGTAATTAACTTACCATTTGTAGCCTCCGGACTCAAATTCTGAAGATTCTAATGTCTTAATCTCATGCTTCCATAGCATTGAAAAAGACTCGATTTTGGTCAGCAAGTGCGCCGGCGAAATATCTCTTGTTTCCAGAGTGTATTCATCTGTTGAAATTTTCAAACAAGTGACAGAAACCATATTTCAACACATACTCTAATTCAATCAACTATACCCCATCACAAACATAATAACGACACCCGTAAACAAAATATCCAAGATTTTGCGGAATAAATGAAGTTTAAGATTAAATTAAATTGTGCTTAAGAAGAACAAAGAGCTGCATATGTGCGTGACTATTTTAGTTGAATTAATTTCCCTCAATTGAATGATTTATGAATTTAAAACTTATTATACATAATTATTCCAGTATCGTGTCAATTTTTCTCATAGCCGATTTAGCTGCGTCGGGATTTTCGACTCCAACTCAGCTTTAATATTAGGGAACCTTAAAATTATGTCCAAGATCAAAAAAAAATCTAAAGATCAAGTATTTCTATTCATAAACAAAAAAAAGTTAGTGAGTAGTGTGCAATTTTAGAAAATTAAATGCAGTGAACAATGATATGCTTAACGACGACACCGAGACGTTGTAAGTGAATAAACCTTGATCATCCGCTGGAAGCAGTGCCATTGTTGCTTGTTGTTCAATGCCTCTGTTAAGAAATTTATCTTCCTAGTCTCAACCCTCAAAATTCTCTACTTAAATAGTGTATTTAAGAGTCCGAAACAAAAAGGCTTTGTTAGCCCGTTAAATAGATGACGATGAGTTGCTACGAAAAAAAAAAAGCTTAACATAAATTAATTCACTCGAAATCTATGTATCTATATAAAAGCAAACAATAATGATGTTTGGACACTAGCTATGCAATACACCTCCAAAAAACCGCCGGTTTTCCTACTAGTCCAAATGGACCGGTTTTTAGTGATTTATTGATTTACTAATTTATCCTTTATTAGATATATTGTTTTATTATTTTTTTTTTCTGTGTTATGATTTTTGAAATTTATGATTTTTTTGTTTCCTAAATTTTCGGTTTTTTGTTTCCTTATATTTTCCAACTTTAAAAAAAATAATTAATATTATTTATTTTTATTGATGATTAAATTATTTATTTATATTCTAAAATTGTGTTTTATTTTGTTTCCACTAATTTTATGATTCTCTTTAAAAAATTCTTTTTTTTGTTTCAACATATTATTTTTTATTGTTTCGAAAATATTTTTTTCTGAATTTTTTGTATTTTTCGAAAATTATATATTCTTTTTTTTGTTTCCGCATATTATTTTTTTATTGTTTCGAAAATATTTTTTTTCTGAATTTTTTGTATTTTTCGAAAATTATATATTTTTTTTATTTGTTTCCACTAATTTGGATATTCTCCTAAAAATAATCCAAGATTTGTTTCCACAAATTTAGAAATTCTCCTAAAATAATCTTCGATTTGTTTCCACTAATTTAGATATTATCCTAAAATAATCCTTGATTTGTTTCCACTAATTTATAGATTTTTATTCTCCAATAAATAATCTTTGATTTAATTCCACTAATTTAGATATTCTTATAAAATAATCCTAGATTTATTTCGACATTTATTTTATTTTTCGATTTTTATTTTGCAAATTATATGTTAATTTTATTTATTTCTACTAATTTAGAGATTCCTTTCAAAGTATTCCTAGATTTGTTTTCATTTTTATTTTTTTTCAAATATTTAATAAAAAAATTCGAAGATGATTTAAAAAAAAGCGAAATACAAGAAAAAAGGTGTTTGGTGGATTTGAACCTGAGACACCAATAATATGTGAGTTATACTTTGCCACCTTGTCCAGTAGTGGCAACCGCATTAGTGAAGCGTTAGAAAGAAAAAAAAAATTAATCATATGATGGGGCATCGATTGAAAAAATAAATAACATATACTTGGATTAAATGTATTATAATAATCCAGTAAATGCTATATAACAATAGGAAATAAATTTTAATTAATTAATTAAAATAAATTAGTGAAGTTCAAAAAAAATTGTGAATACAATGTAATTTTGGTTGGAAAACTATATAACATATACTTTAAGAGAATGTATTAGTATAATATTTTATTGAAGTCGAAATAATTAAACTCAACGTTCATCAAGTTTAATTACATAATTGAAATAAATTAGTGAAGTTGAAAGCAAAAATACAATATAATCAATCCTACGTAGAGATTTTACTCGAAAAACTATATAACATATACTTTATTAAAAGCGATATGATAATAAGAAAATGAACTACTATAACGAAACAGAAAATTTTCAACTGAATCACGCGATGAGATTTTGCTCGAAAAACAATATTACATATACTTTAGTGTAATATATTATAATAAAGTATTGTATTATTATTAAATTGAGATTTATTAAAAAGTGAAAAAGAAAAAAACATCCCTTGAAAGCACAAAGATGCAGACTAAGGGCACAAAACTAAAAAAGCGAAGGTGAACAACTCAAAAAGGAAACTCAGGATAATTATCCATATCATCCGACCAACGCCTATGGACGACATTATTCATTGCAATCATACTAGGCCTATTGGTGACGTCAACCACAAACTCCCTCGGCTTATGACCCATTTCTTCCGCATTCCTGAGACGACTTTTAATACAACCTTCCGGAATTGCATGTACAGGCTCTCGTCCCTTTACCGAGCCCTTTGGACGACCACGTCCGCGCTTCTGCTCCGAGAGCAACTGCATCCCCTGATTAACTTGCTCCTCTAACCTAATAATACGACTCGCCATGTCATCCGGAGAAGGAATGGATGTCTTATCAAAATCAACTTCCTTAATCGGCGAATTAACCCGGTGGCTCGCTGAATCTTCTGCCCCAACTACCGGTTGTTGCTCTACCACAGCTCCACTATTCGTTCCAGGATACAACTCCAAAGTTCCCTCTACATTCGAGCCCTCCTTATCACTAGCCTTGTCCGTGTGAGGCGACCCATCATTTTCCTCCTCATTTAAAGCCTCTGCTTCATAATTGGAGTCCGCAATGATAGTCTCCTCCACTTCCTCTTCCTCATCCTCATCAAGCGCTTTATATCGGTTAGCATCCCCCGCCAGAGGGAGATCATTTTTCTTAACCGGTACTGTAGCCGCGTGAAGAAGATCAGGACCTGATAGAGGTTTAAGAATATCAACTTTGGGCTGCCATGCAGGAGTCGGACCCTCTCCCTTATCAAGATTCTTCACAACCACAGCAGGAGGCTCTTGCCGCGCCTCCTTCCCTGACTTCTTCACCTGCCTCTCTGCCGAACATCCCTCCTTTGTCGGAGACCGAGAGTTTCCACCTTCCCTCCCCACAGAAAGCTCCGTCGGCACCTGATTCACTTCCCTTTCCTGCGTAATAAAAGAAATTTCATCCTCATTTAAGACAGCCTTCGCTAAAGGGCCAAAAGCATTGGCGTTCGTGAAGACCGCCTCCACCCCTTTTCTTCTTTGATTCAAATCCTCTAGCTCCTTCAAAATATTCTCCTCTGCAGAAAAAGGTTTTCGATGTTCAGCCATAAGAGTTTCTCGGCCTGTTTCCTTAAAATTGTGATCAATAGGCTGCCAGTTTTTGCCTTTTAATCTAGGAGCAGGAAGCCCAGCCCCTTTGATGTTGTTGTCCTTATTAGCATCAGTATAATTCATCTTCGGAACAACATCCGTCTCTTTCACTTTGCATTTATTGCATTTATCCCTACTGTGGCCTGTAATCTTACAAAGAGAGCAATAGAGCGGCAGTTGCTCATAATAAAACTCAATGTAGAAAGAATTAGTACCACACCCAAGAGTCATCGATTCTTGAAGCGGTTGAGCCAAGTCTACCTCCACCAAAATCCGGGCAAAATGCCCAACTTCTTTATACGCCGAGGGGCTATCAAAACGTATCGGGAGACCTATTGTACGACCAATGGCAGCAAACACTTCCGGATGCCATAACTCAATCGGAAGATAATATAACCTGACCCAAACATGGCATAGAGAAGAGATTTCTTTGTAAGGGTCAAAGAATCGAACCCATTCCCTGATTCGGAGAGAGCCTTTGGATAATTCCCATCCAGTTCGTTGCTTCGCCAACGCCTTATCCTCAGCACATGTGAAAACAAGAGTGTAAAACCCTTTGGCCATAGGAATGAGAGACCAACTTTCCTTAACTTGCCAAAGCTGCTGTAGTTCTTCTTTAAGGGCAAGGGCCTCTATAGGCTTGTCTCCCTTACGGAGCAATAATCTACCAATGAGAGCATGACTGAAATTTTTGACTTGTTTCTTATAGAAATCCAAAGGAATATCAAGATTATAAGAGTCACCAATCTTCTCGGATTGCAAAGAAACAAATTTGGTTGCCAAAATATCTGGTTTACGTACCGCATGTGGCCGAACAATTGCAGAGTAAGAAGGCTTAAGCGCATCCTTATCATCCTCATCGGTTTCCTGACGATTGTCAGTGGAGGAAGCCGCCACCCCTCTAACTGCGTGCGGTGAGGAACGATCGGAAACGAGGTTTCCGTTCAATCGGGGGCCAGCAGCAGTAGGGGACATCGCGCTAGGAAAAGGCGTAATCGGCGAAGCCCCATGTGGCAGAAAATTAGACGACACCGGAGGCAAGTTCAGGCCGGATCTGTCGCTGGTGACAAGTCCGCCGGAAACGAGCGACAAAGAAGCCATCAGTGAAGGCAACGTCCATCAAAGCTAGAGGAAGGGTTTTCACAGCTGTACATAGCGTCGTCCCCCTGGGCTGGGTGGTGGCGGCGACCGAGCAACGGCTGGGGAACGGCGCGGCGGAATCCGGCGGTGTTTCAGACGGCCGAGCGAGTAGGTGACCGGTGCAGATGCAGACCGCGCCGACAGGTGCAGATCAGATCTAGATCTAGAAGATCTAGAAAATGTTGGATGTTGGATGCCGCCGACCGGGTCGAGGTTCCAGCGGGCAGCGGCGAACGGTGGGCGGCGACTGAGATCGGCGGGAAGGCGAGGTGCGCCTGGTGCGGCGCAAGTTTGGGCGGCTGTGCGCGTGTCTCCACCAGTCGTCAAAAATCAGATTTTGCAATCACAAATGCTAGTAATAAAGTATTGTATTATATTACATGTTATATGGTTCTCCGAGCAAAATGCCATCGTATGATTCATTTTTTTTTTCAAATTCACTAATTTATTTCAATTAATTAATTCATCTCTATTTCATTGAGGATAATTATTTCTTATTATTATATCGCGTTTAATACTATATTATACTTCATTGTGTTCAAGTATATGTTATATAGATTCCGAGCAAAATCTCTATGTAGGATTGATTATATTTTAATAAAATTTCCTTCATTATATATATCTTATAAAATTTATTTTTATTACAACTTCACTAATTAATTAAACTTCATTTCATCGAGTATAACTATTTCGACTTCGTTACTCACACAATAGTGGTTCATTTTGTTATCATCATATCGATTACAATACTTCATTATAATATATTCAAATAAAGTATATGTTATATAGTTTTTCGAGCAAAATCCCATTGTATGATTCACTTGAATTAATTTTTTTTCCATTACTCACACTATAGTAGTTCATTTTCTTACTATTATATCGCTTTTAATAAAGTATATGTTATATAGCTTTCCGAGAAAAACCCCATCATATGATTCGTTTTTTATTAAAACTTCACTAATTTAATTCAATTAATTAATTCAACTTCATTTCATTGAGTATAATTATTTCGACTTCATTATTTACACTATAGTAGTTCATTTTTTTTATTATCAAATCGACTTCAATACTATATTATAATACATTGTCTACCAGTATATGTTATATAGTTTTATAACGAATAGTTGAATCGACCTACTATACATAGTCTTGCGAGTGAAATACATTCATATCAACCATTCCACCTCATTTTATTATATTTTTCCTCAAAATCACTAATTTAATTTAAAATAATTAATAAATATTTATTTTATAACGAATAGTTGAATCGACTTGTAATACATAGTCTTGCGAGTGAAATACATTCATATCAACCATTTCACCTCATTTTATTATATTTTTCCTCAAAATCACTAATTTAACTTAAAATAATTAATAAATATTTATTTTATAACGAATAGTTGAATCGACTTGTAATACATAGTCTTGCGAGTGAAATACATTCATATCAACCATTCCACCTCATTTTATTATATTTTTCCTCAAAATCACTAATTTAATTTAAAATAATTAATAAATATTTATTTTATAACGAATAGTTGAATCGACTTGTAATACATAGTCTTGCGAGTGAAATACATTCATATCAACCATTTCACCTCATTTTATTATATTTTTCCTCAAAATCACTAATTTAACTTAAAATAATTAATAGTAAATGTTTATTTTATAACAAATAGTTGAATCGACTTGTTATACATAGCCTTGCAAACGAAATACATTCATATCAACCATTTCACCTCCTTTTATTATATTTTTCCTCAAAATCACTAATTTAATTTAAAATAATTAATAAATATTTATTTTATAATGAATAATTGATTCGACTTGTTAAACATAGTTTTGGGAGCGAAATATATTCATATGAACCATTTCACCTCATTTTATTACGTTTATCCTCAAATTCACTAATTTAACTTAAATTAATTAATAAACTTTTATTTTATAACGAATAACTGAATTGAATCGACTTCTTACATAGTCTTGCGAGCGAAATATATTCATATGAACCATATGAATCATTTCACCTCATTGTATTATTAACAATAATACATAGTTTTTCATTCAAGTCTATGTTAAATAGTCTTGCGAGCGAAATACATTCGTATCAATCATTTTTTTTTCTCATATTCACTAATTTGCTTCAATTAATTAATACTTTATTATAAGAGTTGAAATAATATAATGAATATGTTATTTAAATTATTCACTCGATGTCCAATCGCATGAATCATTTTATTATCAATTCTAACATAAAGACTTATGTTGTTGCCACTACCAGACAAGGTGACAAAGTATCATTCACATTTTATAGAGGTCTCAAGTTCAAATCCCTCAAACATCTTAACAAATCCTAAAATTTAATTAATTAATTAATAATAGGAAACAAATTAGTGGAAACAAATAAAAATAACAAAATTTTAGCAATATAAATATCCGAAATTATAACAAAATGTGTATCAAGGGTTTGTTATGAAAACAAATCCTAACAAATCCTAAAATTTAATTAATTAATTAATAATAGGAAACAAATAAAAATAACAAAATTTTAGCAATATAAATATCCGAAATTATAACATAATTTTATATTAGATAAAAATAAATAATATTATTTTTATCTTATAAAAAAATCTAATTTTCGAAAAAATTAAAAAAATAATATCCAAAAACAAATCTAGTATTATTTTAAGGAGAAACACAAAATTAGTTGAAACAAATTAATAAAAAACAAATAAACACAAAATTTAGGAGAAATAATTTTGAAAAAAATAATAATATTAATTTAGAAAAAAAAATAGCTAGAAACAAACCTAGAATTATTATAACAAGAAACACTAAATACCAATAATTAAATTTAAAAACAAATAAATCAAAAACAAAACCGAACAAAAATTAAAAAAAAATCGAATTATATAAATTATAAAATTTCCCAAAATAAAAACATAAAAATAAAGAAACAAAGGCTTAAAAAATAAAGGAAACAAACTAATTAACCGAAAACAAAGGAAACAAATGGCCGAAAAACTGTACATAAAATGGCAGAAAAAAAGAAAGAAAATGGATGGAATAAATCAAGGATAAATCAGTAAATATACTAAATCCATAAAACCGGCTCACACTCTAAGCAGGTAAAAAACCGATTTTTTACCAGGTGTAACGTACACCTGGTGTTCAAATATCACTACTCAAAAGCAAAATAAACTCTATCCTACATGGCGGCATATATATAATCACTCTATTGCTTTTATAAACTCTATCCTACGTGGCGGCATATAATCACTCTATTTCAATTTTTCTCAATTCTCGTTCATTCTTATATTTTTCAATATCTCTAATCAATCTCCATCTCAAATCAAACTCCATCTATTTAAAAATTTATAAAAATCAATAATATATAAATCTATAAAATCAATCAATAGTATCACTTATATAATATATGTAAGTTACTCCAACGAATATAACATTAATATGCATTTTTTGAGTTTCAGTTGTACAATTAATAACAATATAATGCTCCAACGAATTTTACATTAATATGCATAATATATAAATCAACTTATTCCAACGAATTTTAGATTCATATGCAGATCATATACATCAAAATACTAATTAGTTAACATCTGAGTTTCAATTACATATCCCAAATTTAATTATTTTTTTTCAATAATCATTTATTCTTTTATTTTTAAAAAGTTTAATTAATTTTCAGTAAAAATAATTTATGAATATGTCTAAGATTTATAGTTTATAGTTTTGATTTAGATATTACATTGTTCTAATGACTTTTTTTAACGGATTTGCAGTTCACATATGATCAAATAATAGCAATTGTTGAAATTGAGAAGTTGCTTATTGCTAATTTCACAAGTTTAACCAATTTTCCTGGCATGTCGTTATCAAACGGAACTTTCATATCTGATTCAGACAATCTACTGATATTACTAGTTGTCAAATATATTTGTTTTAAATTCATATTTGATAATTTTTATATCAAATTAAAGATCTTGCATTTATCTTTAATTTAAGATATATATTGAATATTTTTTTAAAATAAAATTTGATTTTTTAAAAAAAAATCACAAAAATATGAAAAAGAGAATGAGAGAGAGTATATAGAAAAGTGAGAGAAACATGTGATTAAAGAGGAGAGAGAAAACATATGGGATTTGTTGAGTATTGTTGAATTTTGTAAATATTCTTAAAATTCTTTAATTGTCATTTTACCACAAAATGTGTTTTCATATAATAAATAGATATGAATTTGAATAATTTTGGCATATATCCATAAGGTTTCAAAACCATACAAACATATAAGATTAAGTAAAACATATAAATTATCTATTATCAATAGTGTTTTGATGTTCTTAAATCTTAATTAAGATTATGCATGTCAACATGATCATATTCTTTATCAAATAATAAAATATATATAGGTGCAAAAACAAAAAGAAAACTATTAACATGTAATCAATTAGGCCGAAGGGAGTAATATTCTGATTGAGAGATTTCGGGGAGGGGGGGGAAAAGAGATGACAGAGATGAAGAAACTTGGATATTCAACTTCACCACAAATATATACCTATTTTAAAACTAGTGAAAATGAGTAAACGCAAAACCCCAAATTCAGGACTTCACCCTATCTCCGAAAACTAAGCGTCCAAAGAAACTTGAATATTAATATGTCAAAACCAAATTTTGGGTAAACAAATTAAGTGGCCATTTGGTCATAATATTACTCCAATATTAATTATCGAAGTGCTTCTTCTTGGAGAGTTGTATTTGCAGAGTGCAGCAGTCATCAACAACGAAGCCTTTGCTGTTGTCCCGCATTTCATCAATTGCTTTAAATTCAGAAAATCCCCAACCTGAACTAGAACATGTGAACCAGTGGTTTACTGCAACACCCAAAATGAATGCAATCTTTAGTTTGTAATTAGCAAATTGGTAAAATGTAATTACTTGTAGTAGACATAAAAGGTCAAATAATTCCATGTATTATTTCAAAAAAGTTTAACCCAGATACCATATAAGGTGCAGAGCGTTGTACCTTTCATAGAGTGGTCATTTATAGCATTGAGCATGTTTTTGAACGTAAAGAGGCAGCTTGCATTCAGTTTTTTACCACAACCAAAACTCACTGAATCAACACAGTGCAAAAAGATGGAGACGTAACGGTGGCATGCACTTGCAGTTCTCTTGGGATATATCTGAATAGACCTATATACAAAGTGGCTCAGACTTAGGCGTACAGTAGAAAAGAAGGCTTGAGACAAAAAGGTACCATTTGTATCCTCCAGTAGACAACTCTTCAGACTTCCAAATTCCTTGGAGTTTGGAGAATTGTGAAATCTTCCATTCGTGCTTATATGGATTTGACACATGATGCGCACACACAGTCTGAACGAGTGGTGCATGCTTTTTTATCACAAAAACATCAGCACCAAACACACACTTGTCCTTGAAAAGGAATCCATCTGTCAAAATTTTCCGAGTGATCAACTTGGAAAATCCGCATTCAGGATGAAAGCGCCGTGCTTTTCCTGAACAAGTTTCAACCAACAAACATTTATATATGTTATGAAAACAAGATTTTGAATATTAAGGATTACCTCGAAAACAAAGATAGTTATCTGAGATGTGATTGTAGAGAAAGAAGCTGAAGATGCTTGTTCCAAGGATACAGAAATGTGGCCACTGTCGTCAAGATTCATTCTCACTTTCCTGCCAAATTCCATCATCACATTTTAGACTGATCATCTTCCAAACGTAGCATAATATATTTCATGTGTGCATCAACATTTTGTGAGAGAAAATAACATATATACCATTTGTAGTCTCCGGACTCAAATTCCAATGATTCTAATGGCTCAATCTTATGCTTCCATAGCCTCGAAAAAGACTCTATTTTCGTGAGCAAGTGCACCGGCGCCGAAATGTCTCTTTTTTCAAGAGTGTATTGATCTGTTGATGAATCAAAACAAGTAACAGAAGACAGCATTAAGTTAAAACAAGTTGGAAGGTTTTGCAGAATACCGACATAATAGATACACATAAACAAAATACCCAAGATTTTGCAGAATAAATGCAGTCAGTGGCGACCCCCTCCTAACTTTTGAGTTTTTTTTTTCTTTAAATATGGAGTATATAAGAACAAGAGATAAAATATACTCCATAGTACTAGTTTGTTAAATTTGTGTTATTTTATGTGCTAAAGTAATGAAATTAGTTAAGTGACTGACACCATACTTCAACAAATTCTGCCCCTAATGACAAATCCTAAATCCGCCCCCGAATGAATGCAGTGAACAGATAATATCAGATAAAATTAAATTAAATTCTGGTTAAGAAGAACAAGATCCTGCATATGTGCGTGACTATTTTAGTTGAGTTAAAAACCTTGATCGTCGGCCGGGAACAGTGCCATTGTTGTTGAAGGATCTGTTGACAAATTTCTGAAAATTTTCAGTATTGTCGAATACATTTGTTGGAAGTTGAAGAAGTTTGGGGAAGTGTAACAAAAAAAATTAAAGTTGGCTATTTATTTATTTCAGGATTCTAAAAAGAGTTCTAGATATACATCAACTAGATTTTAGAGTTAATATATAAAACTATCCACTTTCATATTGTAAAGATAAAAATTGTCCACTAAGATAAAAATAATAAAAACTGTCAACTTTTTGATTGAAAAGACAGAAATACCCCCTATTTTAAAATTTGAAAAAATGGCCACTCATTTCTCTCTCTTCACATTCACGTCACACTCTCTCTCTCTCTCTCTCCCTCTTCCTTTCCTTCTCGTCCTCGCCGCCGCTCCACAGTTGCCGCCCACCACCACCGCTACGCTGTTGTTCTGAGACGGAGGGAGCCGCGCACGCGGCAGCGTTGCTCCGCCAGTGCTGACTCGCCGAGGAAGAAGGCGCGCTTCTGGCGCGGCACCTTTGACTCCGCCGCGCCGCCTCCCCCGGTCCGACGCTCCACCTTCCCTGGTCCGACGCGCCGCTTCCCTGGTTCGACGCTCCTTCGGAAGCCTCCCCCTCCGTTCGACCTTGGCGGTGGCTGCTGCTGCAATTTCCCGTGCTTCAGATCCGAGAATTGGGAGCGGATTCCGCCGTCGTCCGGAGAGGGCGAAGCGATTGGCTGGGAGGCAGCGGCGGCGGCGATGGCGATGGCGCGATGCCGACGATGGTGTGGCAGCTACGGCAAGGAGACGAGATAGAGAGATTTAGGGGAAGGCATGTTGCACTACAAGAATTCAGAATTTTGGGGAAATCAATTGTATTCATCTTGATTCAGAATTTTACTTTGTCTTGTACTCAAAATTGGGATGGTTTGTTTATCTAAACCTCAATTCAATTTTACTTTCTTCAAGTTAGTTTAATTGCAAGGACTGGAAATTGGGGAAAAGAGCAGGAAATTGGGAAATTTGTGGAAGAAGATGATGTGTGAATTAGTTTAGCTTGATGAATGAGAAATAGATGTGAAAAAACAGAGGAAATTTATTTCACTGATGTATAGTCAATTGGTGGTAGATTGAGTTGTTGTATTTTGGTGTTGTACACCAATTTGATTGAGCTGTATAATTATTTTTTTAATGTTCTTAAATTCACAACCAAATTTATGAATTCACAATTTAATGTTCTTGAATTCACGACCACATTTATGAATTCACAACTAGATTTAAGAATTCACAACCAGGACGATGAATTCACAACTTAATGTTCTTGAATTCACAACTTAATATTCTTGAATTTACAACCAAATCTATAAATTCTCAATCAAAATAAATTACAGTTTTAATTGTGAATTCAAACTTTAAAAACTCAAACTCACAACTACTTGAATTCACAACCAAAATAAATTCTAGTTGTGAATTAAATTCAGGTTGTGAATTCTACTGATTGTGAATTCACAACCAACATAAATCTAGTTGTGAATTAAATTTTGGTTGTGAATTCGTTTGTTGTGAATTCACAACCAAAAAATTCTAGTTGTGAATTAAATTTTGGTTGTGAATTCGACTGGTTGTGAATTAAATTTTGGCTGTGAATTCGACTAGTTGTGAATTCACAAACAAAAAATTATGGTTGTGAATTCGACTGGTTGTGAATTCTCAATACACAATCAGTGTGAATTCACAACCAAAATTTTTTGGTTGTGAATTCACACTGGTTGTGAATTGCGGGATTTTTTAAAGGGGTGGTGTAAAGTGGACATTTTTTTAATTTTTAATGTGAAGGGTATTTTGGTAACAGTGGACATTTTTTATGTTTTTTATTTTAGTGGACATTTTTTATCTTTACAATATGAAAGTGGCCATTTTAAAAATCCACTCTAGATTTTATTTTATTTTTTATTTTTTTGAGGGGACATCAATTAGATTTTAGATAAGGTAAAATAATTTATTAATATATTTTTATAGTAATTTAATATCTAATGAATTAATATATATATATATATATATATATATTCTTTTAAATATATAATTTCTATAATTATCCTTAAATTTAATTATGTAATAGAGATATTTTTTTGAAGGGAATATGTAATAGAGATATAATAGACAATCTATATTTTGTTCTCAATACATTTTCTATATTAGTATAGAATAATAAATTGTGTTATTATTTTTTATATTTTTTAATAAATGGTGCGTGAGTTGTACCGATATCTTGAGAAATCAAGTATTATTCTGAAATATATCCCAACAAAAGAGCATTGAAATTCTCGAAACTTAGAGTATCTGGAATAACAAAAAATATTTTGAGATTTATTTCTTTCGTTAGATATTTGAAATAGTATTATTTTTTAATTTGCATAAGATTTTTAAATTTGATCACTAAATACATGAATTTCTTTAATTTCTTTGTAATTACTCCATCAGTCCATCTCCATCCACTAATATCTACTCCCTCCCTTCACCAAAATCTTAATCAAATGATTGGTGATTAAGATCTTTAGAGGTGACAATTTTTGAAGAGGGAAAATTTTAGGGTTTTGTGTGTGTATCTTCTGCTAGAAAGAGGCATAAGAAAGTTGGGGCCAAAGGGATGGCGGCGACGCCGGCAGAAGAGGCACTCGCCGATTTTGAGAGCAGCACGACGGCACTAAACATCAATAAAAAATAACACTAAACATATGAATCACGCACCTTTTCACTTAATTTTACTCTCTTAGATATTTGTACCTAAAAAAAAATATACCATCAAAATATTGAGACAAAGGAAATATATTTTGTTCTTTTTATTTTCTTTTCCTTGTCATTTTTTTGTTTTATTTTTTTTCTAAATTTGTGAAATTCGATTAATTTTGTCTCTTCTCTCATCTTTTTTGAATAAATCTATTTTTTAATTTATTTTAACTTTTTTATTTTAACTTATTTTATTTTCTTTTTTACTTTTTCATAATATTAATTTTTATCATTGTGATTTTTATTCTATGTTCATGTGAAATATATTTCAGTTAAAATTAATATTTTTATTATATTTACAATTATGAGATTTGAATTGATATCAATTTTATATATAGAAAGAAATATATAAATATTTCTTGTGCATTGCGTAGGTGCAAATGCTACTTAAACTGTAATTTAGAGGGTATGATTTTAATAGAGTGGATTTTTAAAATGGCCACTTTCATATTGTAAAGATAAAAAATGTCCACTAAAATAAAAAACATAAAAAATGTCCACTGTTACCAAAATACCCTTCACATTAAAAATTAAAAAAATGTCCACTTTACATCACCCCTTTAAAAAATCCCGCAATTCACAACCCGTGTGAATTCACAACCAAAATTTTTTGGTTGTGAATTTACACTAGTTGTGAATTGAGAATTCACAACCAGTCGAATTCACAACCAGATTTTTTTGTTTGTGAATTCACAACTAGTCGAATTCACAGCCAAAATTTAATTCACAACCAGTCGAATTCACAACCAAAATTTAATTCACAACTAGAATTTTTTGGTTGTGAATTCACACCAAACGAATTCACAACCAAAATTTAATTCACAACCATATTTATGTTGGTTGTGAATTCACAATCAATCGAATTCACAACCTGAATTTAATTCACAACTAGAATTTATTTTGGTTGTGAATTTGAGTTTTTAAAGTTTGAATTCACAATTAAAACTGTAATTTATTTTGATTGTGAATTCGAGTTTTAGTTGTGAATTAATAGATCTGGTTGTGAATTCAAGAATATTAAGTTGTGAATTCATAGATGTGGTCGTGAATTCAAAAACATTAAGCTTATGTGAATTCATAAATTTGGTTGTGAATTTAAGAACATTAAAAAAATAATTATACAGCTCAATCAACAATCAAAATACAACAAAATATTATTCGAATCAATTCAATCTACAATTAAAATACAACAATTCCTTTGAATCAACAATCTCAACATTCAATCTCGGAATCAACAATCTCAACAGATCTTAGAACGAAAATCATTCACAGACGTATCAGATCTAAACTTTTTTTCAAGGAAGTAAAACAAAAATCCCCAAAATTACTCAGATATGGAATTAGGGTTTTTTTTTACTGGAAAAACGCGCCGCCTCTGAGCGCGCTGCACTGCGCCTTTCCTTTCGCCGCCGAGACCACTTCCCGGCGGCCTCTGCCAGACGCCAAACACTGTCCTCAGCAACACCGCCTCCGTTCTGTACCGTGAAAGAGGAGGAGGAGAAGAAGAAGCCGAAGGAGCGCCGCCCCTACCTGACGTCGGAGATGGCGGAGGCGACGAGACCGGGGCAGAGACGACGAGGCCTGGGCGGCGGCGCTTCGCGGCGGGGGGTGAAGCAGAAGATGGCAGAGACGACAAGGTCGGGGGCGGCGGCGCTTCGCGGCAGGGGGCGAAGCAGGAGATGGTGGAGGCGACGAGGCCGAGGCGGCGACGCTTCGGATTTCAAGCCCCAAGCCGCCTGGAACCCCTAGATCTACCACGCCTGGAAGTCTAGAACCCTAGATCTGCAACATCCCCCACAACCACTGCCGGATTTGAACCAGCAACCTAAGGATTAAAGCGGCGGCGGAGATGAAGGCGGTGGAGATAGACAGCGGCGGCGATGGAGATGAAGATAGTCTGGAACCCTAGATCTACCACTCCACGCCGCAGGCGATGAGGCAGGGGCGGCGGTGGACGACGTAGAGGAGGTCGGCGGCGTGCGGGCCTCACGGAGGAGGAAGGTGGTGGCACGGACGGCGGTGGAGGAGGAGGTGAGGAGCTCCGGGCACATAGGGAAGATGCGGCGGAGGTCGGCGACGGTGATGCGTGGAGAAAGAGAGAGAAGAGAATGAGAGAGGAGAAAGATGCGCGGAGGGAGAGAGAAGAGAATGAGAGAGAGAAAGAGAGAGTACATGTATTTAAGAGAGGGTATTTCTGTCTTTTCAACTACAAAGTGGATAATTTTTATCATTTTTATCTTAGTGGACATTTTTTATCTTTACAATATGAAAGTGGCCAGTTTTATATATTTGCTCATTTTAATAAGTAGTTAGAATATGAATATAAAATGGCAATTAATAAATAGTTTGTGAAATGAGTTTTTTTTGTAAATATTGAATATGAATGAAGTTGAAAATATAAAGGTAGATGCACCATCATATACTAACTAAACATATATAGTCATAAGAAATTGTAGCCATGTAGATAAAAATAGAAAATAGTACTCCCTCCGCAAATGGGATCATCTATCCCAAATATAATATGTATCACTGTGTACCACTCTTAATTTTTTTCATAATTATTAATTATTAATTATTTAATTTTAATTTATTATACTTTAATATTATATAAAAATAATTAACAAGGGTTCACTCATCCCAATAAGGGTTTATAATTATTTCTTTATATTTATGTGAATTAATAATAGATTATTTGGGTTCATTAATTCAAAATTAGGATATATTATTTTTTAAGTTTCAATTTTTAGTGATAAATATTAATTATACTTCATAATATAATAATAATTTTAATTTTTATAAAAAATAATTATAAAATAAAGAAATTAAGAGTGGTACACACTACATGCTGGGACATAGGACACAGAAGGTCATGCATCAATTGAGCCTCCCCCTGGTGAAAAGCTACCGGGCAGACCTAGGAAGAAGAGAGTGCGAGCACCCAATGAACCCAAATCATCAAGTAATGCTCTCTCTAGGAAAGGTCAGATTCAACATTGCAGTATTTGCAAGACGACGGGTCACAATAAAAAAAATTGTCCACAAGAAATAAGTCAGGTAATAATGGATGCTAACTTCTTTGTCATATTTTAGCTATATTTGAATGAGTATATGATAACTCTGTTGTCTTATTTTTTTGAGTTTGTACTAGTTAGCTGAAAACTCACACTCTTCAACTATGAGTAGGCCAGAAAAAAGGGTACCACGAAGGCAGTATAAGGCCTTAAAACAAAGTGCTGGAGTTGGTTGTCATGTGGACTTAATTAAGCTCAGGCCAAATCACTATTGATGTAAAGAATATATTTGATATTTTTTGAGTTCCATTACAGCGTAATTCTTTAAATGGATGTTTATAACTTATTGTATTCTTGCAGCCTAGATTGTCTTCTGAAAGAGTAATCATGGAGGGTGAGCAATCTTTTATACACAATAGCGATCCTATTGTTAGAGGTCCAATACCAAACGAGAGAGAGAGAGATCAATGGAACCAAAAGAAAATTTAGATCTATAAGTTTTAGTGAGGATGGATCAAAAGTGAGACAATCAACATCACTACCCTTCAAACCACTCCAGGCTTGTAATGGTTGGGGGATTATCTATAACCACAAGGCAGTTGTTGGAGAAACAAGAAACAATGAGATCAAAAAGAGGAAAACATGGAGAGATTGGGAGGGAAAGTGCTTCTACTACAAATTAGACTTTTAGACATTAACTTTTGTAGCTTCTGAGCAAGTAACTTTTTTTCTTGCTGATGGAGTCTTATTTATGAGTTGGCATATATAAACACGTGGTTATATGCTATCTTGGTTTTATCGTATGTTATTGGACTATAGAAATGATATTTTTCTTCTTTAAAATGAAGTATCCTGACTTGATTCTGATTTTGTTCTTTTTTTTAGCTTATCATTTTTGTGTCTCTTTAGTTTATTGCGTTTATTGGCTGATTATGGCTTGGTAATCTTTTTAATGCTTTTAACATCATTTTTTAAATGGTTGCCCTGGTAGATAAAATATTAAGCATTAGGCATGCAAGTTCTATGTTGCTTGTTTATCTTGTCTGGTTCTCTTTATTATGAGTTAGAAGAATATCTTGTTTCGTCCTTGCGTAGATTAATATAGGTCACCAGAAAATGATAAAAATTGAATTCACTAAACTGAGGGATTTATTTGCCCCAATTTATGAACCTTAGGGATTTTTTAGTTGCACAAAACATAATGTTAAGGACTTATTTACTTTTAGCGATAAACGTTAGGGGTGTATTTGCTATTTAACTCATAGTGATTTATGTTTGCTTTTTTGATTGAGGCAAAATATTCACTATCTACTGTTGGAATAAATAGCTTATTTAATGCCATAATTATTTTGTAATTAATGGAATTAAAAAGTATTTTTGAAATCTACATGTTGAGTAGATTAATTTGGTATATTTGCTTGTTCAAATCTATAAAGAATTGAATGAGTAATTAATGCCCAAAGATAGCCACTGTTCGGACCACTTGTTTGCCCAAACAGTGCACGTGGCGGTGGTTCAGGACCGAAGAGACACGTTGGTTCGGACCACCTGTTTGCCCAAACAGTGCACCCCTTCGGACTGAAGAACACATCTTTTCGAACTAGAAAGGTGCACCTCTTCGGACTGAAGAGTCACGTCCGTTCAAGGAAACCCCTGGAACACTATAAATAGGGCCCTCCAGAATGAGATTAAACACACTAACGAATTCAGATAATCAACTTGTCATATTAGTTTGGTTTACATACTCAGTCCTGAGTATCAAGCCGTTCGACCGGATAGCGATCTCCTAGTGCTAATGACTCGTCTATCATCCCTAAACAGTTGTATCTTGGGGGACAATTACTGTAGATCCGCGAGTACAGAGCAAAAGTAATTTTACCTTATGGAGAGAGATTTAATCTCGCCTCAATTCTGCATTTTTTTTCATTTATCGTCATTTATTTTCTACACTCCCAAATAACATTTACTATTAATCAGTGGATTTTAACACGTGACTCTTCATTATTTGTGACAAAGGCCGACTTTCTTAATTATCTTCATGGCTCAAAACACAATATATATTTCTATATAAATTGTTTGAATATAGACTCGAGTTTTGCAGCTTCTATCCCACTATTTGGAGGAGGGTAAATATTAAGCAAATATACTCTAGAGAGTAGAGATTTTAATTTGATATACTTGGGCCAAGTTCAACGGATGAACTTTGAAAAGTTTAGTCATTGGGCCCTGTGTGCGTTTGAGCTGAATTTTATGTAAATTTAGTTCGAGGAGCCCAAAACATCATAAGATTCATAACCTCCAATTTGCTAATTATAGCCCCTAATTAATTTAAAACAATAATAATGATAATAATAAATGTATAATTTTATACTATAGTTGTATCTAGATAAACATTTTTTATTATTCTTATAGCCACCTGCTGCAAAACATGAAGCATCAAACTTCTAATTATCTCATAGCCGATAATTATTGTGACGACCGCAAACATGCAATTTATTTAGAGTGACGAAACCTTCAATGAAGAAATATGATACGCAACATTTAATCAGCTGAATTAGCAGATAATTATTGTGACGACCGCAAACATGCAATTTATTTAGAGTGATTCTATTCATATATAGATTTATTATTAAGTCTATATAACTCTTAAATAATAATAATAATAATAAGTTAAACTCTAAAAATAGGACAAATATGCATAGCCCCGTAACCAGTACCATCGATATCTGAAAAGCTTTATTTTATCTGAAGTGTGAAGAAGATGGAATACGACGTGTATATACAGTTAGTTATCTAGATACACATATGATATTTTAAGAATGTAATGCTATTCATATGACATATACTATTATTTAAACAATTGTAAGATAGTTCATATATTATCGAAATATAATGCTATTTAAGTAAAACATGTTGCAGTAAATTAGAGCGCAACCATTGCAGCAGAAGACGTACATTTTTCTTTGTAGAGTTGGGGAAATTAGAATGTATCCGAAGGGATATGTGGGCGTTAAGTCTCCATCTTTTTTAACTGTGTGGATGTAAAGAATTTTGATGCTGCTAATTAAAAAGCTGACCTCTTTAGTCTTTTGCTTGAGAAACAAAGCTCAATGATAAAAAGACCTCCAAGAAAGATTGGCTACTACTTCGTATATGAGCCTGTGATGATCAAATGACCTCTTTCTTTATGGAAATTTATTTTGTGACAAAATGAATGATAGTAAAATCTTAATTAACTTCTGGATTTGATGATCAAATGACCTCTTTCTTTATGGAAATTTATTTTGTGACAAAATGAATGATAGTAAAATCTTAACTTCTGGATTTGTGTTAACATCTGTTTTTTAGGAATTTGTGTCAACTTCTTTTACTATATATGTTATCGTTTGCTAGATTTAATGGGATAGATATTAGAGTTGATATAATTTTGGATGTTAATTTTTTTAAGTAATATTTTTACATTGTGCTTGTTTTCTATAAAATTTTGATGCAGTATGATTTTAGATTAGACATGTTATAATAATTTTCACACTATTGTCTATAGAGATCTGTTATTTCAATACTTCTTTTAGGTTTTCTTGAACTATTATAAAGTTCATAATTTAAAATGTAATTTTTAAAATTCGTGTGCAAAATGAAAAAGTGATTAAAGTTCGTGTATTGTGATGCAATTAATCCATGAGTTTTTGTAGTGAAATATTGTGCAGCAGTTTATTGCTAGCTAGTATGCCGTCACAAATGGTGGCTAATTAACTTTAGTAGGCAGTGTAAGATATATATATTCCGGCAATTCTGCTGTCATGGTTGCACTAATTTGCTGCAACATGTTTTATTAAGCATTATATATGAACTATTTAATTAGTATTGTTGGAATAATACTGTACATTAATAGCATTACTTTTTTTAACATAGCATATCATGTTAATACTATTATTTCTCTTTTATATAGAATTAGATTTGTTCATAATTATTAGCCTAATATATATAAGAAATAACGTCATGCGCGCCTTTTATCTATAATGACTCGAAAACTTTTATTCAATGTCCGAACAAGTCTAAACATAAAAGAATGAAAGAATTGAATAGAAAGTAAATAAAGGATAGCTAAATGAAATACTATGCTAATTCTGAATCTGTATGAATGGGTATAAGCCACTTAGTGGCCTGGTCCTCTGGGGCTAGGTCCCGATGCTAGCTGTTGAAACCAAAACGACATCGTGTCCTTTGCATTCTCGTACAATTTTGGAATGTTGAGTTGGTTTGTTTGCGATGAATCTTCCGACAGTATTCTTGCTGCATCTACTTGTACTTTGCTCATACACATAATAACAAAAACTACAAACATGATTGAGAGAATGCTCATTTTGTGGGAATTCATCTTAACAAACTTATGAAGAAGTTACGAAACTATTTGAACAGAAGTGGATATATAGAGAAGTATATGTTTTGTGTTGTGAGTTGAGAATGGAGAAATATGGTTGGATTGTCTAAATTTATAGTGTTGAATCAAACTATTGAAGTACAAATTTTCTTTGTTTTCGTGTTGACCAAGGCCATTTATGATGTGCTGGAAGAAGTCGTGCTGGTTTATATAGAAATTGAATATGTCAATGTGTCTCACATCATCAAATTTGTAGTGTGTATTGGAAAGTCCAAATATGACCTCGAGGCTGAGATGGACGACTTGTTTGGTCTTTGAGTTTGAACAGGGTAATTTCGTAAAATGGGATGTGAAAAAGTCGCCGAGTCTAGTGTTAGAAATTTTGACTTGACCCAAGGGTTTTAGTTTCTCTTAATTTCCCGTAAAAGTCGTAAAATTAGGAGTAATAATTATAAACACTAGTTTAATTCTCCTCACAACCTGGTTCTTGAACTAGATCTGCTTGTTCGTTTCGATTATCTCATTTGTGTTTATCTAAATCAAAATAATTTCACGTGCTGTTATTTAATTTTTGCCATGAGATAAAAAAAATTAAGCATTTTGTTGGTGTTAAATTGAATTTGGTATTCTAGCCTGTCTTCCAAGCCAATTAGTTTTGTTCAATATACAGGAAATGATATTGAGTTAGAAGAATAAAAAAATGATTCATGTTTGTCTATAATTTCTTAAAATGAATGAGAATCAGTGACATAAGTAATACTAATGAAGTCTATAAAGGAAAATATGGAGTATATATTTTTTAAAGTAAATAGTCAACATTTCTTGGTTTTTACCGAGAAAAATAAAAAATCAGTAATGGAGGCTTGCAATTCCACGAGTAACGAGAGCAATGATGTGAACAGGGAATTATATGTTTATTATCTATTGAGCATAAGCTTTAATAAGTTGAAATCAAAATGAGAATATTCAACAAATCAAGGAGAAAAGTAAGAAGAAATGGTTTCGTGTGTCACACTGATCCCAAATTCATTTTAGTATGAATGGACTTTTTTTTAGATCTTGAATGGACTTGTTCAATCTATTTCATTAACTACAGTGTGTTTCTCGGAATTTATGAACTTGGACACATATTGACATATTTTAATTAGTGAAAGTATTGAAAAATTATTCCAAATATCTACAAATTACTTAGTCTGCGTGAAATTTTGACAGCCAATTAAACTTTTAGTATCGGAAAATTCAATCAAATCTTTAGTATTAAATTCGATCTGCAAGGAACATACTTCATCCGACCCACTTCAAATAATCCAATTTTTATTTTGGATTGTCCCACTTCAAATAATCATATCCAAATTTTAAAAAAAAAATTAGGCATTTAACACTACTTTTTAGGTGGTTCCACCAACATTTTACATCTTTATCTCCATGCCCAAATTTTTTGGGCCATTTTGAAGCGGGATGAATGAAGTTTTGTCATGTTCGTAAAGAGACTAATAAAGTCGCTCATTGTTTGGCAAAATTCGCCGCTTGATCGGATAGTGTTATGATCTGGACGTCGAACTTTCTGGTCTGATTTTCAGAAATAGCTCACCGTGATTTAATGTAATTTAATGCTTTTTTTCCTAAAAAAAAAGTTTAACTAGACTCTCACATATATTTATATATATATATATATATATATATATATATATATATATATTTTATTTACACATAAAAATAAAAGTAAATTTTGTGACATCTATTTATATAACAAATTTGGTCATATAAAACTATCACAAAATTCTCTCTCTCCCTCTCTCTCTCACACACACACACAATTTCACACCTACATACACAAAATATTATATTTTAAATAACTAATTATAAAATATATTATCATAAAAATTAGCTACATTTTCACATTTTATAAAAATAATTACATTTTTACATATCACAAAAATAATTACACTTTCAAGTTTCACTAAACTTAGTGATATGTTTTTATTTTTGTGACATTGTATAATAGTTACTCCACTATAATATATCATAACTTTATTTAATTAGATTTATGAATGTCACTATGTATCAAAGAATATGTCATATTAAAGCATTTTGTTGCGGTAATATCTACTCCATAGCATATTTTGGCTTATATGTACAATGAACTTTCAAAAAACATTAGAGCTACAGTGCTAACTGCCACACATTGTTTTATGTTGTGTTGCTCATTCTTCACGAATAAATCATCTTCAATAAACTTATTGACTTTTTCTTAAAAAAAAATGAACTTACTGATTTTTAATTTATGGAAAATGGGCCGCATAATCACAGATTGCAAAATGATGAGGCCCACAAACAGCAGTTAAAGTTTAAACAGAATACCGAGGGTATTATAGTAAATTAATGCAACACCATCTCTGAGAAATCCAAATGTTCGTTATACGTCATCCACATAAAGATGCAAACAACTGATAACAGACTATTCACCACCATTTGCACAAGGAAAACCAAATGGCATCACCATCTTTGTTACTTCCACTCGGTACCTTAACTCCCTTTTGGTTTCTCTAATTCTTAATTATCTTCATTTTCTGCTTCTGCTCTGTCTTGATTGTTTTGGCGCTTTAAAAATACAAGCGTCAATTTTATTTTATTTTATTTTTCTTTTCTTTTCTTTTTGAAGCTTAATTGACCTGAGTTACTAAGGGAATGATAATGGGTTTAGAAATACTATGCATAAATAATTGATTCTATGGGAATGTAGAAAAGTTGTACAAAAATCATTTTTATATGAGCAATTTGCTGAAGAATTTATTGCATAATTTGAAAAATATTTGATGTCAAGGGTAAATGTGATTGAGGAAATCTCCTTGTGATAGCTTCATATGGATTTTCACGTTCCTTAGGTTAATTAATTAATGTTCCAATATCATTAAGTTTGTGTACTTTATCAGTTTAAATATACTACTGTTTTGGAATATAATTCACATTTCTTGGTGAGATACTGGAATCATTTGCCTAATAATGACATCTTTATATGGTGAATGGCTTTGTTTGCTCTAGATGTTATATCTACATCCTAAAATTTGAGCAATTTTTTTGGGGATTAGGTTGTATATTTGGAAAGAGTAATGCCTCCAATCATCAAAGAGCACACAAAATCAGTGCTGGTGCCTTAGCATCAGAACCTAGTTTACAAGTGTCAAACATCAGTGACAGTCGAGATGAGTGTGCTGTCATGAACCGCAGAAACATGATCAATGTCGGAGTCGGGCTTCTAGGACTCCTGAGCGGCACTACTTTGGCTGAAGCAGCTGGATTGCCTCCGGAGGACAAACCAAAGCTATGTGATGGTGCCTGTGAGAAAGAGCTTGAAAATGTATGGTGAGACTACATAGCTCCCTAAACTTTTATTTTTACCTAATGCTCAGGTCTCTAACAATAATTTGCATCAACCATGCCATCTCCTTAGTTCCTAATTAAGATGAAATATTATTAATTTTTTATTCTTTTGTTGTGTATATTCTGCATTTAAGGGATAGTACATTGGAGGCTCTACGTAAAATGTCAGGGTTACTCTGTTGTAAAAATGACTAGAAACTTGTAAATGATAAATAGGATATGGAAAATCTGGATATTTTCATGGTTGTGGTACTGAGTGGTCTGGTCCATAAGCCATTTTCGTTACTGATGGGTACAGTTGGCACCTGTTATTGTGATATTGATCTAGACTTGGATTACAAATTTATCTTGCGACCGAGGCATGGGATTTGGGTACTTATTTCCCATACTGGTGTTCTCATGAATTTAACTCTTAACATGTTATCAACTAGAAAATGACTTAAAGCTTTAATCATCTTCCTTTAGATTGACAGCATTCCATCTGCTTCTATGTTCCTATGATTGCATTAGGAGTGAGCTCTGAGGTTTCTAAGTCTATGAAGACATGTAAAATTTTCATGCTGATGAGTCGATTGAAAGAAATTCACATAATCCTATCTATAGAAGATACACTGAAACTGATGCTAAGCATTCTGGATCCGATGTTGCCTGACTGTAGAACCTTTATATTCTTGAAGGTCCCTATGGTAACTACTGAGTCGGGCTTGCAATACAAGGATATAAAAGTTGGTGGAGGACCTAGTCCTCCTATTGGATTCCAGGTATGCACTGAAAATTCTTGCTTATCGTACATGCTAGGTAAGTGGAATTAAGAAACATTGTTGGTAAAGGAATGAAGGCAGTGTTACCTTGTCTATAACAAACTTATGTTTTAACTTTTTATTCCTAGTTTTAATGTTGCCATATGATTTTGCTATATTTTGGTGATAAATTCTTATATCCTTCAATGAAGTTATTTACTTTTAAATAAATATATATATATAGAGATCAGTACGTCCAAAAACTGCCTTCTGAATTACCGGATGCATGACCAAAAATTGTCAGTTATTCAACAATTACACTATTAATTTATGGTTTTTCTAGGAAAAAATTTCAAAAAAAAGTCATTCTGACAAATGATCTCTATTAGTCTTGAATTATATAGTTACGCTTTGGTTAGTGTTAACAATACCGAATGCCCAGGACCCAAACATTAACAGAGAATAGATTGGTTAATGACAAAAGGAGAAAGGTTAGCAGTAACTCTGACTTTGATATTGTAAGAAGTTAGAATTCCTCACATTTCTCCATTTTTGTTGTATTTTCTTTTCCTCAGTAAATGCAGCGTTCTCTCTCCCTAACATGCTACGTCAAATCTCAACAGGTAGCTGCAAATTATGTTGCCATGGTTCCTTCTGGCCAAATATTTGACAGGTGATGAATATGCCGGCAGATATTGCATATTGCTTGTCTTCCGAAGCTAAAATACTTGAAAGATCCACGAAAGGTCTTTTTTAAGAACTACTGGAAATGATTATAAAAAAAAATATCTAACTGGGGTTTGGAGGGATTTGTAGTAAATCGTTAGCCAGAGTCCACATTGGGGTCAACATTTATTGATCATGCAATATTCCATAGCTGACCTTATAAATCTGCTTCACATGTGTAATGGTGAAGCATGAAAAACATCTGTAAAGCATTTTCCTAATACATTTTCTTTCTCTCTTTTGATATTCTTAGTTCTCTGGAGAAAGGTCAGGTTTACATTTTCCGGGTCGGCTCTGGTCAGGTGAGACACTAAGAATGTTAGCTATTCGTTCAATTTACTCTCAGAGAGAATCTGATAAGGAAACCGAGTATTCTTGTTCTAGAAAAGTGAACAGGAACCTAAAGCGTAAGCAAAATTTGCACGAGAGATAGGCTCAAACTCTCTGTTATTCATGTACATCCCGTTTGCTTTCTTTATCTGATATTTGAAGTGAAACATCATGTATAGGTGATCAAGGGGTTAGATGAGGGGATCCTCAGCATGAAAGTTGGAGGCAAACGGCGACTCTACATCCCTGGACCAGTAAGAACCTATAAATAGTATCTCTGCTTCAGTATATGAGCTTTGTGCTCTTTCTTTTCGATGAAACTAACCAGATCAAGATATCTTGCCAAAAAGAAAGCAACTAATTAAGGAATCCCCTCATCACCATAATGCTAAAGGATCTGCCTCATTTCTAGCCAGCAGAGTAATTATCTCCACTCCCTTCATACATAATAAATGTGTACAATTCTGAGTTGTTCGGCTTCTGCTGTCCCAGCCTAAATGAAAGTAACACTGAAAAGAGATCCAGAAGTAGAACCTCATTTCATCATGGACTTTCTCCTAACCATGTTTGAACAAGTTGTGTAAGTTTGTGCTGAAAGCAGCAAGTGCATTGTGTGTTTTGATCAGCTAGCATTCCCCAAAGGACTGGCTTCAGCTCCGGGGAGGCCACGTGTCGCTGCCAACAGCCCGGTGATTTTCGATGTTAGTCTGCTGTTCATTCCAGGGCTGGATGATGAGGAGGAGTAAATCCCAATCAACATTCTCTACTTCCATTGATTTATTCTTTTGGATTCTCATTCTGTTGCCATGTTAAACTGGATACCTCTTCTGTAAAATCATTGATTGATTGCTACTACCTTGTAAAGATGTCACTACACACGTGCAACTTTAAATCTATTAGTACTTGTAGAAATTCAAACACGCACGTGACTATAGACCTGCGTGTATATATTATAGTTAGAGGTGAGTGTTTGGTTGGTTCGGTTGAAAGCTGAAGTTGAACTAGCATTTCGGTTTTAGCTGTGCTGAATTACATTTCGCTTTAAAGAAAAAGTCTTCATTTCAACTTTAAACCAACACCTTCATCAATACAGAAAGAAAAGGTATTGAGAATAACATAACATTATTTATTGACAAATGCGAAATTCACTAGTACTATATCGTAATCTCAATCAGTTATTTCAGTTACAGAGATATTTATCTTTTCAAAATAAAATAAAATTACAGGTGATATTTATCTCAACGAATTAACCATCCAAGCCGAGATAAATCAAGGTCACGAGCCCAAGCGCGTACGCCCCAATCGCCGCCACAACGACGTCGTTCCCAGGCCTCAACACCACTCCGAAACCCGCAATTCCGGCCACACCCAGCGGCAGCCTCTTCAAAACCTCCGCCACAGCTTTCGAAACGATGGCGTCGGCGAACACCTCCACCGCGAACTCCTTAAACTCCGCCTCGTCCAGCGTGATCTCCTCCTCCTGAACCGGGCGGCGGGAGAGGACGGTCTTGAGAGCCCGGTCCACTTGGGCCCGGTCGGGAGGGGTGGGGAGCCACTTGGAGATGAGGGGGAGGGAGTCGGATAGGGCGGCGTGGAGGCGCTCGGCGGCGTCGGATAGCTGGTAGGCTCTGACTCCGGCGAAGGCGTGTTGGCTCAGGGAGAGGCAGTCGGCGAAGACGGTGGCGCAGGCGGAGTTGAAGTCGGCTGATTTTTGGAGGGTGTTTTGGACTCGCTTTGAAGCTGAGAGACCCATTGGGGATTTTGTTTTGTTTTGTTTTGTTTTGTGTTGGGTTGATTTTATTTTTCAGGACCTGTCCCAATTCATTTCTGTCGTTTATTTTATTTTACATTATTAAGTTGGATTAATTGTTTTTATTTCAATTAAATTTCAAATGAGTGTTATTCTAAGTTCGATTTCGTTTTTTGATTTTGAACTATTTCGTGAATATAATATAATTATAACAAATATTCCATATAACTCATTATTTACTCAAAATCTCATTGTACTTCATATATAATTATTTTTTCCTTATATATTTTTCATACTTTTTGAACAAATATATCATCAACAAAAATTATTTTCTCTCTCCTATTTTATTATTTATTCGTTTTTTAATATTCATGCTCAAGGCTTGTGGCCTATTGAATTGGGACGGAGGAAGTTAGCTGCAAATTAAACCTTAATCTTTAAGCAGTTTTGGTAAATTAAACTCATCTTTAATGTTCCATTCCCTACAACCAATACGACGTATTATTTCCATTAATTAGTCGAGGTGGTCTTGGGTACGTTCGGGTTGACTCGTATTTAGATCATAATTCGCATCTTGATCCAAACCCGCATTCAGCTGACTCAAATTGTGTAAATGCCATTATTCAGTTATACAAATAAAAAGAGATAGTCACCACAATAAATTGCTTCAACCGATCTGAATTGATCATCAATCTCTAGCATTTTCGAACTCTTAAATTCTTGCACGAATTGAACCTTTAAATTTAAATATATTGATGAAATTCAATAATTTAGTTTCAAATCCATTATTTGGATATCCTACTATATGCTATCATTTTTATGTTAGATGTTCGGAATCACACAATTCGAACTATTAGAAAGCGATCTAACTCTAATATGTCAACTTTTTATTCAATTACTTGGTTGTTTAATGTTGAATACTCGATTGCTTAATGTTCAACGACGAAATTAACGGCATAAACAACCCAAATAATTTGATTTAGAAGTCTTAATCAATCTTGAATTTCGATGAAGGATGAATATTTAAATCTCATACATATCCAGGAAGCGTGAAAAAAATTAGGCTGGATGAATTTGCTTCAGAAATTAAACATAAACCTAGGTGAAAGACCCACCCGCCTGCGATTAATGAGTTATTTTTCAATGAGAGGTTACAAACAACAAACATGAAAAACTCATGACCTTTAAGCATTGAAATTTTGCATAATTAATTTGTTGCAAGAATATATCTAATTTATTGCAGACGTGAAAAACACATGCATGCATTATGAGAGATGAATTAGTTAGGTCGAATATCAATGCCCCTAACAAGAAGACCAGTTTTCCAGTTGGGATTATTCTTCTCGATCAAGCGCATCTCCAGCTGGCCATCATCCCCCAGATTGTTGAAGAATTCCCCCAGCTTGATCTCCATCCATCCGTCGCTGCGGCAATGAGGAAATCGACCCCTTTCTTCTGCATCGCACGCTGTCGTGTCGATGAAGACGCCGTAGCCCTCGTCGCCGCTGCCCTCTCTTATCTCTTTCACCAACCTCACCGATGCAGTCGCCTTCTCCATCTCCTTGCACCCTTCTTGCAGCTTGAACACTAGATATGCGCTGTAACTTGTCTTCACCCGCAGACTTCTTACGTCTACTTTTCCGATTATTTCCACCCAGCAGCTTCTTACTAGCTCAGCCACCTCCGAACTGTATGCAATGCAAGCATTCACTCTTAGTTTTACTTTCTTTCTTTTTTCCTGGGAAAAATATTCCATTTTGAAAAGAGAAACTAGGATTTGGGCATCATGACATTATTGCAAATAATATTGAAAAATTACATGTATCTCAATTTTTGTGAAGTTTCATAGGGCCAAACATAATGATTGAAGGAACTGATCATTTGTATGATTTAAGCGAGAACTAAAGAAAATTCCCTAGTTAAAAATCTGATCTGGTTTGTCATGTTAATTAAGCCCAATTAGTGATGAGACTCATGCAACCCAATCAAATGAGGCCACAAACCCTAGTACTGTCAATCTGTCATTGATATTTATGCAGATCGAAACCCTAATTAGAAGGGGGCAGACCACAAACACGGTCTTTGATCTTTTCCGAAATTAATTGGTCCTGGATCAAGGTATATAATTTGTATGGTTTTGTGGGAATTAACAATACGTGGAGAAATAAAAGGAGCTAGCAATCAAGATGAATAGTGCTTGAATTGAATGTAGGGTATAGGAGGAAATTAATTAACCTGCAAGAATCAAGACGAATCCAATTCCAGTACTGTGGATCCTCACTCCATGTTATTGAAAGCTCCCTTGCTGCTATCCAGAAGCTCTGCATAAACATCACTTATAATTTTATTAATTAATTACCAATACAAATACAATCATCCTAGCTTAATCATAATTATAATGTGTGTGTAGAATTAAAGAGAGAGAGAGAGAGAGCGCAGTTATTTACCATTTTTGTTGTTCCTATCTCAAAAGGTCTCTTAATTTAGTGGGTGTTTTACTGTATAAATTAAACCTGAAATCTGTGTTGGTATATGATATAGGCAGCTAGCTTTCACAGGTATATTTAAGCGAGTGACACCGGTATCATCGGTAGTCGGTACGTGAGGAATCATTTACAAGCCAGTTTTCAGTCTGAGTTTTAAATATACACCAAAGTATTGTTTTGTAGTAGTAATAATTTTCAGTCACTCAGGGGAGTAATAGATAAGATAAGATATACAAATGAGTATTTTTATTATCTTTAAGAATGTGTTCTCTTTGATTGTAAATTTATCATGAGATAATGAGGGACAAACAAAATTTCACCCTTTAAATTCTTTCTTTCTTTTCCCTCATTTCCTACTTGACCATTACTCATTCCTTATTTTCACTATAAAGGAGGGATAATATTATCACATTATTTTTGGAGGGATAATATTATCCCTCATTTGTAGTGAAAATGAGAAATGAGTAAGGGTCAAGTAGGAAATGAGGAAAAAAAAGAGAATTAAGAAAGATTAAAAGAGTGAAATTTTGTTTATCCCTCATTTTTTCATGATAAATTTACAACCAAAGAGAACGCATTGTTCAAATGACAAAATTGACACAACTAAAAAGACTAGCTCTTTATGGAGAAGTTTTGGGTTCATTGATGTGAATTGTAATTTTTTATTTATCTTAGTATTGGTTTAATTTGTACTAATTTATTTATTGATTATTGTGATTTTTTTTTGTAATATATTGAAATTATAATATAAACACCAAACCTAAAACTTGTACATTAATAAAGTAATTAATTAATTTATCTTTGGCGCCTCATGATATATAGGAGTATATCTTGATAGTATATTAGCCATTTGCAATTAATATTGGGGCTTGGGGATTGGGCTGCTTTTGACTAGTTTAACCTCATCATTGTCAGTTTGCATTTTTAAGTCCGCATAGCTTTTTAGAAGTTCAATTCAAAATTATCTCTAAATTTTAATATGCACATTGTGGTTCTTATTCAATCCCTCTCTTGCGCGATTTTGCAGATTATTGCATAAGAGTAAGATTTATATATTCGATTCGCATCGACCGCAAATTTCTCTCGTTTTTTAAAAAAAGAGATCAACTATCACACCAAGATTATAAGGTTGGGTACTTGGGTTGAGTCCACGGAAATTCAATTTGTCGAAATTGAGTTTTTGTTTCTTCAAATCTGAAATTAAGATCACATGAATTAGTTATAATTTGTATCGAACTGCATTTTGCATTGAAAAATATTTAGTTACCTAGGCATCTATCTATTAAAAGAAGAAAGAAGAAAGGTGACGTTTGACCTCAGATCTTTGGCATTAACCTCCTATGATCGTTAGGCCTACACATTATATTCGTTGAAACATTAAGCAATCATATTTTTATCAGTCTTCAAAGGATTGATTTTCTTATCAGTTAATATTGTTCTTGAAATTTGTGGGGAGGGGTCACATCCCTTGGGTGAAGTGGAATGAGTTGTGCTTGGGCAAGAGGGGGGAGGGGGGCTGGGTTTTCGAAATATTGAGTGGGTGAATTCGGCTTTGGTTGTTAAATATTTAACAACCAAAGCCGAATTCACCCACTCAATATTTCGAAAACCATTAATGGATTTGGAGATAATATTGGGAAAGGAAAGACTTACTTTGGGCAAGGGTAGTAAGATCCTTGTATGGGGAGATAGAGTGGGAAGGCGGGCGATTTGCACTTAAGGGAAGGAGCGGGATGAAATCCGAATGGTGGGCGAAAGTGATTGAGGAGGGAGGGAGGGGAACGGATGCGTGGTTCAGAGAGAACATCAGTCGTAGGCTTGGAAACGGGCGGGAGACAAATTTCTGGGACCATCCTTGGGCGGGACCGGAACTCTTAAAACACAAGTTCCCTAGATTCTTTAGGCTTAGTTTGAGGAGGGATGTCAAAGTCGAGGAGTGCGGGAGATGGGAGGAGGGGAGCTGGAAGTGGGAGCTCAAGTGGCGTCGGACGCTTAGGGAGACGGAGATGGAGGCCGTTAATCTCTTAACCTCTTTTATCTCTCCGTTTGTGTTGATTGCAGATTCGGATGACGGATGGTCATGGAGCGCGTCCACAGACGGCAAATTCACCACAAAATTGGCGTATGAGGCTATCAAAACTAGAAGAAGTGAGATCACAGCTCAAAGTACTGAAGCACTGGCAGCCGCATCGGTGTGGCAGACGTTAGCACCGCAAAAAGCAGTGGTCAATGCATGGATAATCTTGAGGAGACGCCTCCCGACATGCGATGAATTGAGAAAGTGGAACATCAACCTTGGTGACGGGGAAGTAGTGTGTAAACAGTGCTTTTCCCACAATGAATCGATAAATCACGTGTTCACTTTATGCTCAAGAACACAGGAGGTGTGGAATGAAATACAGCTTTGGATTGGAATTCAGATAGCTCGGCCATCAACGTCGGTGGAACATTGGCGAAGCTTCTGCTACTTTTGCAAGAACAAAACCATTGGGAAGCTGTTAAAGGCGATCTGGGTCGGATGCTGTTGGTTGTTGTGGCAAAAACGGAACGGTAAGAGGTTCGAGGGCAAAGATTGGGAGGGTAAGGATGTGGTTTTAGAGCTAAAAGCAAGAATTTGGAGTTGGAATAGATGTTTTGGCATTTTGAACAATGAAATGGAGTTTTCTTCATGGAGCTCCAATGATTTAATCTCTCGGATTTTGTAAGATCGGTACCCCTGGTACCATTTTTGAAATGAAAGCTTTTCTTATCAAAAAAAAATATTGTTCTTGAAATTCGATATAGGGCATTTATAAATTAATACTGCACATTATATTCGACTTCTAGCTAGTCGATCAATATTATGCACGATCGTTATCAAACAGCAAATTAATATTATTGATCAAAGCGACATAATATACAAGAAATTAAAGGATCGAGATACAATTAACGACACACTATATATGTATACAAATTGATAAACTTGAACTCCATTAATTAATCATTGCAGTACTGCCTCATGCTACTTCAAGAGCAGTGGCATTCTTGGCATCTCTCTTATTAAATCCAGGCTGCTTTTGTCTCTTTCTCTTCTCCTTCTCTTCCTCCACATGCCACATCACTTTCTTCACATCCTGCATAACTTAAGAATTAATTATACACAACATATAAATATTTACATATATCTTTTTCTTTTTTTCAATCTTAACTTCACCTTGGATTCTTTTGGACTCAAATGGCTTGATGTGGAGCTCTGCCTAGAGAAGCTTCTTTTAGCCAGAGTCCTAGCCTTGTTGGTTGGTTTTGGAATATTCTTGGGGAGTGAGATAGGTAAATTAGAGAATTCAACTAGTGAAGAAACCTCATTAGATCCACAGCTCTCCTTCTCCTCCATTGCTCCCATCAACTTATTCATCTCCGGCTGCCGCGCCGCCATCCATCGCTCCAGCCAGCTCCACCCCATGTTCGCCTCGTCTCCTCCGCCGCCACTGCTCTGCTTCTTCGAGCAGATTCTTAGCTGCACAAGTTGACAAGAGGCCATATGATAATTAGTTCAAGTTTGGTTAATTTCTGATTTATTCAATCAATTAATTTTTCCATTTTTTTTGTGTAACCTGTTGTGAGAAAGCGTAGGCGAGAGCCCTCTCGCGCCTAGTTGCTGCTTCCAGCCTGTTCTGCATTCTCATCTTCGATATCACACTGCTCACAGTGCTATCATCCCAATCTTCCTATTCAATATGTTGAATAAAATTTAAATCAATCGACTGAAAATATAATTAATAATATTGCTTGTACATTGTTGCATTAATTTGTCGACTTGTATATGAACACTTACATAATCCTTATTAATTAGAGTTGAATTCTTAATATAAATAACCGCCTAATCTCATCGTATATTCCGAAAAATATGTTACCTGGATTTTGAGCACTTGAGCTCCGGTCCGACGACGTATGGCGCGGCGCACGTCGTCGCTCGAGTAAGAATGCCCAGTTTGGACTTCCACCGATGTGCCTATAGACTCGTCACGTGCAGGTTTCTCCTCGTCACGTGCCCGCCTCGCCTGAGGTTTTCAACCACTTACTAGTAACTAATCGCAACCCAACAAATTAATGTAGAAAAAAAATTGCACGCCTAATTTATCATCACTTCTCCAAGATCCCATGCATATAAATATATATTGAGAGATAGACATATGTGATGTAATCATATTGACCATAAAGTTTCTAAATGCTGACTGAATGATCAACGCAGCATCTTCTTGCCGGAAGAGTTTGTAGGTTGAGTTTCGCTTCTCATCTCTCGAGTTGGGCTCCGCCGGCGACGGCTGGTCGACGGTGGCCTCGGAGCTGTCCTCCTCCGCAGAAGCATCTCGGGTCCCCGTACTTTTATCTGTTGCGACGTTGCTTCTAAAAGAAGCAAACTCCGCCTCGGTCGCCACCGTGACCGAGGTCGAGTCGTCGGCGGCGAGAAGCGAGCTGTGCTCGTCGCCGCACAAGTACGACCGCACTGAGCTACTCCATTTCCTTTTTTCCTAAAATGTAATTAGCATATATGTTGAATATCATAATTTCCAACGAATTTGGAAAAGATAAATGAAATGAAATCGAATACTAGTACTATTACTTACATGCCTCGGGATGGAGTGGCTTTTGGAGAAGACGCTTCTAACAAGCTCGCCAGTTATGCCCATCTCAGCCCAAACAATCCCAAGAAAGTTTTGAAGAAATTTTGTGGTTATGTCTATGAGAAAAGGCAGCTATATGAATTTAATAGGTGATGGGATTATATCCCATCTGGAAAGAATGGAATCTTGAATAAAATAGAGTGGAACATATAGTACTAGCTACTGCCTGTACAGTGTTTTTGTGATTAATTAAGTAATTTTTGTTGGGATTGTGGATTAGTTAGTGTTTGATTTGGATTAGATGTATAGGTGCAAGTAGTGTGAAAAGGTGAGATCGAGGGTGGTACATGTGCACAACTTTGGAGCTGGAATTTGGAAAAGCAAACGTGACATAATTGTAAAGAGGGGAGGTGAATTGAGGGGTGCATAATTTAGTTTTCTTTTGTAGATGGCTTTATTCACATGGGCTGCAGTATAATATGTCTGCCAAAGTTTGCTTGCCAGTGGGGCTAAACCCTTTACTTTTTTTCTGAGTTAGATGGCTTTTACTCCCAATTCAGCCATTCATGATGATGCTAAAACAGAGAATGGCATTTCAATTGAGGATTAATGCTACGTTGCTTGGATGCTGGTTAATCTTGAGATTCATCCTTTCAGATCGAGTCACATTCGATCAACCTTAATTTGGGAGTATTTTGATGTTGAAAAACGGATGTGTAGATGCAATTTATTTCCGTCGTTATTTCATTCACAACCCGTCTCTAATTTAACTACCAAATTGAACCATGCACTATTTTGCATATTTTTGTCCGCATGTTTTTGTAGTGTTACCAACGGTCATATCACATCTGATCCCCCAACCCAACATCAAGATCAAATGGAGAAATTAAAGCTAATGATGGTACAACAAATCAATCTCATTCATAGTTGGGACCTCCTTCCCCCACAACCCAACATCAAGGTAAAATGGATATTGTTCTTTTTTTTTCTCAAGTTCATGGTAGCCCATTGCTAGCCTACAAATTACACAAACGGATAAAGCACACTCAATCGCTTCTTTCGGTGCAATTGCATTGCAAATCATGGGCGAATTTAGAATTTGTTGATAGGAAAATTGAATTTGTTGAAGTATGAAATCTGAAGGTATTACACGGAGTTCTGACATGCTCATTGGAGGAGTAAATCACACTTGAGAAATCAAGTGTGACAAACTCAGACTCCATCGAGTAAGCCGATGTGGGGAGGGAGGCCTCGAGTAATACTCGTTCTTTCGAGTAAAACGCGTTCTCTGAAATTAAAGGTGAGTGCAATGCATGCGCCTATTAAAAAAAATTGATTTTTTCAAATTCCATTCGACTGTTACCTATTTTATTTAATTTTTTTTCTTTCTTTTTCTTATTCAACTGTTTGTTTGTTTTTTTTTTCTCCCATTTGACCGTTGCCAATTTCTTTTTTTCTATTTTTAATTAATTTTATTCTATTTATACCCACTCTTCCTCCACGAAAATTCACAATTCTCTTCATCATCTCCCTCTCAAATTCTTTCAATTCTCTTCATCATCCTCTCTTTCAAACTCTTCCAAAATGGATCCGAATAATCCCGACTACTACTCTTCAAATTAGATTCCCGATCTTTGTACATCGAGGGAGACATGCATTCCTCCAAGTGGACAAAGACTAGTGAGAGTGGCGGCTTCCACTACAAAAAAACCGAGGATTACCGGCGGCGAAATTCCCACCGGTAATTACCGGCGGCCCAACGACGGCGAAAGAAGGCGGGTCGGTTTTTTTGTTTAACGGCGGTATTACCGGCGGCATTGTCGCCGCCGCTAATTACCAGCGGCATTACCGGCGGCATTGTCACCGCCGGTATTTTCAAATTAATTTAATTTACCTTTAATTTTAAAAACTCTGTAGAATGTCGCCGGTAATTAGCGGCGGTAAAATGCCGCCGGTAATTCTGTAATTAAAATGACGATTTCAGATCCCCTTTTCTTTCACAGTCACGCATACCCCTCAAACCCTTCTCCCTGTCGCGCCTCCTCGCCGCCTCGCCGACCCCCAGCCGCCGCCGCCGACCCCCAGCCACCGCCGCCGACCGCCAGCTGCCGCCGTCAGTCCACCGCCGCCGGCCAGCCACCCCTGCAGGTATTATTTCTCTCTCTTTCTCTTTATCTCTCACTTTCACATTTAATTTATTTCTTTAACATTTAATTAGTTGAACGACGCCGCGCCGCTGCCGACACCGCCATCGCCACCGCCGACCACTACCGTACGCTTTCGTTCTCGTTATTTGATTTATTTATTAATTATTTTGTTAGATTAAAATTAATATTAATTAGATTAATTTTAATTAATTTATAATATTTGAAGTATGATTAATTAGATTAGTTAAATTATATTTAAATTTGTTTTCACAATCTAATTAATAATTTGTTGGAGTTTGATTAATTTTAAATTAAAGTTTGATTAATTATAAAGCATGATTAATTTTAAGTATGAATTTGTTAGAGATTTATTTATGTTAAATAATTTTGTTAAATGAAGTATGATTAATTGAATTTTAAGTATGCTAGTATGTGTTTATCATGAAATGATATGATATTATATATTGTGGGATAGATTTAATCAATTTCTTAAGGATCTTCTCCCTTTGGGATAGAAATTGATTATTTCTTAAGGATCTTCTCCCAACAAATGATTGTTTTAAATTTCAAACTTTATTTTTTATTGCTTTATATGTAATTCATAGTGAAATGTATTTATTTTAATACAATTTTCAATTGTTATGTCTGAATTAGGCGGAGATTCGTCGCATTGCTGTTGAGACTAACCGAGAGGACCGGCTGGCTGAGATCTACTTGGAGGTCGTACGGCCCGACAGGTCCCGGCTCTACGGCACTGGAAGTGCCGGTAGGAGCCAGGTTAGTAGGGGGTCTTCTCAAAGCACAGGCACTTCCATGATGTCTCAGCAGCTGTATGAGACACGGATCTCCACGCTGGAAGAGCGCCTTCAGGCCGAACAAGCAGCACGTGAGGCCGAACGAGAGGCTTCTCGAGCAGAACGTGAGGCCCTCCAGCAGCGTATGGCTCAATTCGAGGAGTTCATGAGGCGGTCGGGTCAGCTACCTTGAGCAGCACTTTATGTTTTGGAACTATTAATTTCATGTTTTGGACTATTTAATTAATTCATGTTTTGGAACTATTTGTTTGAACTATGTTTAGGAACAAAATTACACTTGCACTTTCTTTTTACATTTATGTTATGTTGAGCAACTATTAATTTCATGTTTTCAAACAACATTACAATTACTTCGTAACAAAGTAATAAATTCAAAATAACGACGAATGGAAATAAATTATCTTATAAAAATTATCTTCTTGTTTTTTATAAAAATAAGGACGTATGGAAATAAATTCAAAATACAATTATCATGATAAAATACTAATGGTGTATATAAACTATATTGATTAAAAAAATAAAAATATATATATAATAATAATAATAATAAATACTTTTGCGACATAAAAATAAAGACAAAAACGAGTTCGATCCGTAATTAACAGCATCTCATCGATACCATCTTGATATATTATAAGGTTATGAATATATATATATGATTTTGTATATTGAATTAGACTTTAAATGAATTAATAGGTACTATATATATATATATATCAATAATACGAGTGTTCTGTACTGGTGACCATTCGAAAGGAACTTCAAAGTTAAGCGTGCTTGACTTAGAGCACAACTAAGATGGGTGACCGACTGGGAAGTTCGTCTAACTTATAAATAAATAAATAATAAATAATAAATAAATAAAAATAAAAATAATAAATAAATATTAATTAATTAATTAATTAAATTACAAAAAAAAAATTACCGGCGGCATTTTACCGCCGGTAACGACAATAATCTCCGGTGATATCACCGCCGCCGTCCGGTGAATATTACCGGCGGCAAAGTCACCGCCGGTAATTACCGGCGGCAACATGCCGCCGGTAATTTGCCGGTATATCTCCGCCGTTCGCCGAGGAAATATAACGGCGGGACCTACCGCCGTTAATTACTGGCGGCGTGTTTTGCCGCCGATAATTGTGTTACCGACGAGAAAATTACCGGCGGCGAATAGTATTCCATCTATTGATGCTACACTTGCCAACCATCTCACTAACTAGAACGAAGGGGTTCAGTAGTTACTTAAGAAATTTCCAATGTAAAGATTTTAACAGATTAACTGTAACCTTGAGCGAGTGGGGATGCCTTAACTAGCTTGCTGCCCGCCCTTTCGTACCAAACCCAAGATAGTCTCACTTCCCATAGTATTCAATCTACGGATGCTACGCTTCCAAACCATCTCACTAAATAGAACGAAGAGGTTCAGTAGTCATCTAAGAAATTTCTCAATTGACTCTAACTCCCCATTTGCAAGTGATGGACTATCGGGTGATAGGCCAGGCCGTCTCGCCATTACCGACGGCAAAACGCCGCCGGTAATCTCCGGTTTTTTTTGTAGTGTTCACCACCTCAGCGTAGAGTGAGGAAATCACGTCTTCCCGCCCTATTGGAAACAAAGCGATTCTAGCTCGGCAAATGGATGGTGAAAATTAGCTAGTTTTTTATGTAATTTTTAATTATATCTTTAGTTTTTTATGTAATTTTTAGGTTTATTAAATTAATGAAATTTTAATCTGAAGTAATTGTGTTATTTAAATTGGTGTAATTAAAGTTAAATGAAAAATACAAAAATCAAAACTAAAGAAAATGAGTAAGAGAACGAGTCACCCCAATATTGGGTGCTTACTCATAAGTGGTCCTCCACTTCATTGAGTAAGTAGCTTACTCAATTGATGTGAATGCTTTAATAGAATTTAAACTTGAGATTTTTGATTTGATAAATACACATTTTATCACTAAGAGCATCCGCAATGGGGTTACATGATAGCTTACATGATAGCCTACTTTATGATGGGGGGACCACATGGTGTAAAGATGCTGCAGTGGGGTTACATGATAGCTTACATGATAGAATTAGTTTTGATTTTTTCATTTTTCATTTAAGTTTAATTTCATAAATTTAAATTACACAATTTACTTCAAATTTAAATTGCATTAATTTTGAAATCCTAAAAATTACATAAAATTTAATAAAATAAAAACAAATACTAACTGGCGGATAGCCGACGTGCATTTCTGCAACGGGGAAAAAGAGTTCCGACCTATTGCATCAGTGGTCATCTGGAAGAAAGTATCTACACCTTGAACAGCCTCCACGATGCGCAAGAAAAGCTCCTTCTGCATTCGAAAACGCCGCCGAAAAAATGTAGGTCCGTACGTCGGATTGTCGTTGAAGTAGTCTTTCATAAGACGTAGGTGGGCTTCCTCTCTATCACGGTGGACGTAAGATCGGTGACGTTTCAGACGTCCCGCCTCCGGTGCCGGCTGGCCATAGATGTGAGCAAGCAGTTGTTTCTGCAACTCTATCTCCTCCATGATCGCATGAGCTACACCGTCGGATGAATCAGACGAAGAACCGTGGTCGGATTCCGCCATTGTCGGAAGAAAGAAGATGAAAGCGCTTGAAGGAGGAACAAGAATGAAAGAAATTGAAAGAAGAAGGAGATTTGTGGAGTGAAAGTGAGGAAGAGGAAGGAGGAAGATGTAGTTATAAAGAGAAGAAAAATTGAAAAAAAAAATATTTCAAACGGTCAAATTTTGGCACACAAACCGAGGAGTCAAAGCAGTCAAAGCTGCCAATTTTGAGTCAAAATTCGAATTTCCAATTTTTTTTTATAGAGGCGCGTGTAAACCTCGTGTAGCCCTCGTGTAAATATCTCCCGCAACGGTTACACGATAGCACATTTACACGATAGCCCTATCGTGTAATGGCTATCGTGTAACCATTGTGAGTGCTCTAAGTCGTCCAAAGGAGATATAATTGAGATGTTTGTTTCTTGAATAATCCATGTTTAAACAATTTCTTTTATCAATATTTAAGGGAGAGGATCATACGGCCAAATCTCGTAGAGCACCCACAAAAACGATATGTATGAGCCATGCAATCAAATTATGAAAATGTTTAATTTGATGCCAATAAATTAAACTTATTTGTATCATCGATCATTTTCATTGTCAATCCAACGGTAGAAAAAACATATGCGCACATTGAGTAACACCAAAACCGTCATCATTTGACCTTTTAAGTTATAACTAATCACGTTTTGCTTTGTAAATTGGTGAATTTTTCACTTTTAAATGCAGCATACAGAAAACTGTGATAAGATTAGGAAACACTATATATTGAATCAAAGTAATCCGTTAAATCTTCAAGAAGAGCTTCAACTTGTTGCGTAGCATGAGAAGGTTAAAAAATATATTTTCTCTTTAGACCAAAGCATTGACAAACATGCTTCATACATTTTTATAACCATAGACTTTTAAAATCTCATTTCTACACTACAACCAAATATCAGAACTACAACAATCAATATATTCAAAATGTCGTAAATGAGGTCTAACTTAAATGGTAAAATTAAGGCATCCAAAGACTCTTCTTTGAAGAGGTCTTCGGTTCAATCCCGTCAAATATGCAATGTAGTTTTTGTGTAAATAGTGGTCTCACCTGCGCGTGCAGTTATTTTTCCACCTTTATGTGGTGTAAAGGTCTCGTTTACATGTCAGTGACTTATTTAATATACCTCTTGTAATTCTAAAAAAATTGCATATTCAATATATCGATAAAAATATAGAGAAAACAATTTGTTACAATGAGTTCAATATTGTTTTTCCTTATATCCACATCCGCTACCATATAGATGAGCACAAGATATTTCGATCTAAAATATATTAGCAAAATTTGAATACATAATCTTCCGAGTTACACGATGAACATTCCATAAACTAGATCACACAAATAAGCACACCACATTTAATTATGATTTAGATCAAATTAATTAATTTATTAAATGTAATACTCCCCTGTCCCGCTTCAAATGATTCAAAAAAATTAGACACATAGATGAAGAAATATGTGATAAAGGTGTAAAATGGTGGTGGGACAATCGAAAATAGAAATCGAGTTATTTGAAGTGGGACGGAGAGAGTAATTTATAATTTGAAATAATGTAGTCAAATGGCCATAATGAAGATTGAAAATCAATTTTTGGCCCCTAATCTTAAAACATCAAAATATGGCCATTAATTAGGTGGTATGTCTAATTTGGCCTTTTTACTCGGCCGCTGGGGTGATTGCGCGACCGCTGGATGATTGCGTGGCCGCTGGAAGCTTATGGGTGAGTTGCGCGCTCGCGGGGAAAAGCATGCGCCCGCTGCGCGTATGGCACTTATGGCACTAATAGTGCCATATGCATCATTTTATTACTTGGTTTTATTTTGGATTTCCGTTGGCACTTATGACACTATTTTAAACACTTCCCCGTAGGGTTTAGATGTTTCATTTAGGGTTTAGATTATCCATTTAAGGTTTAGATGTTCGATTTAGGGTTTTAGATTATCCATTTAGGATTTAGATTATCCATTTATGATTTTTTGATTCTATTGTTGTTGTTTCTGTTGCACGTATGACACTTATGACACTATTAGTGCCATAAGTGCTAAAATGACCATTTTACTTAGTTTTATTTTGGATTTCCGTTGGCACTTATGGCACTAAGTAAAATCTTGGCACTTATAACACTATTAGTACCATAAGTGTCTAACCCGACCCGGCACGCGACCCGCATGCCTGATCCTACCCGATCCGCCTCATTAAGCGTAAAAACGTCTAAATCAATAAAAATGACCAAATTTTATATTTTTTTAATGTGTGGCCATACATTGTGTTTTATGCTTCATTTTGGCTACTTCAAAATTTTACTCTTTATATTTCATATATATAACCGTTTGATTGGTGTTTTATCATTTTTTTTATTTTTGTTAGTTCATGAGTATAATATAATGTTATAATTCCTAAAAATATATAAATAAATATATAATTTAATATAATAGTACTAGTATAATATAAAAAGAGAAATTTATAAAGTGTTTTTTTAACATGAAAGAAATTTATCAAGTTGAATTTGACATATAATCGAGGATACATCTATACTATATTAAAAATGGAGTTTTCAATTTCAAATTGATTTCAAATCAATTTCAAAATTGAATGACAATTTTGTAGTTAGAATAAAATTAAAGGTTTATTTATAACCTATACATTTTTTTATTTTTTCTTTTTCTTTAACTTCTTATTTTTCTATTTTATTTCTTTTTTAAAATTGTGAAATTCGACTGATTATAAAATATTTGATATACATATCAAATTAAAGATCATGACAAGAGCTTTAATTTGATATATGTTATGTAAATATTGAATTTAAAATATAAAAATTATATTTATTTAAGATTAAAACTTAAGAAAATTCTCTCTCCTCTCTCCTCTTTTTTCAATTATCTTTTAACATATATTATTTTCTTTTTTAACAATATCATTTTTCATTAATATGACTTATTCTTTATTATTTTTATATTAAACTAAAATATATTTATCTTAAATTATACTTCACCCGTCACATTTGTATTGGTCCCTTTGTCATTTTGGGGTGTCCCAATTGTATTGACCCCTTTATTAAAATAGCAAAAATAAAGACTCTTAAGTGGACAAAAGTAAAGCACTCCACCTAATTAACTCATAAATAAAGATTTTCTTAATCTTCGTGCCCAAAAGTAAGGGGCCAATACAAATGGGACGGAGGAAGTATTATTTTTAATTATATTTAAAAATTTTATATAATAATTAAATGATAATAAATTTTATATATAATATAATATGAAAATATTTTTCGTGCGTTTGCTAGTGATGTATGAAAATGTCGGAACAATTAAACTATATATTGGAGATCAAATTAAAGTTTATAAAAAAAATTCAGTCTTTAAAACAAAACAGCACAAGTAAAAAGAAAAAGAAAAGAATTCAGAAAATACTAATGAGACATCACAGCTCCAATCCACGCCGATCAAACAGCGTAGTAGCAGCGCTAAATCGCAAGATTGATTTTTTCTCAAACAGCAACAAATTTGTGATGATTTTAGCGGAAATCTAGAAGCCCAAAAAACCATGAGGAACAGCAGCAGCAACAGTAGAGATGACGACAGAAACAAAGAAGTTTCTTCTTCACCTCCAGTTACTGATTCCAGATTCAATCAAACTCTTAGAAATGTTCAAGGGTATGGGTGTGTGTGTGTGCTTATTATTTCCACTGTTTTAGATCTACACTTGATTTTCAGGGCATCCCATTTCTTGCGGCACCCATAATTTTGTTGTTTATGTTACTCCCATTTTGTGGTTTCTCTTTAACCAATTAAATTATGATAAGTTCTGCGGAATTTGTAATGGGATTGTGGGAAATTAAGAAATTAAGTTCTTGTTCGATTTTGTGACTAGTTAGTGTAAGTTTTACTTAATTGATTCCATCTGTTAGCAAATGATGACACAAATTTTTTTGTTGTGTGATTTTAGTGGAAAAAAATTAGATCGTGAACTGTGAAGTTCTTAGTGTGAAGCAACGAAAATTCAAGAAAAATAAAAAGAACAAAAAGTTCTTCACTGTGTCTATATGTGCTGATAATTGGTGCTACAACTGAATTGGTAGTTCAAAGTTTATAAGGTCTGATCTGATGGATTCAGTGCTTCTTTGAGGCTTTTTTCGGTTATTCGGTCTAATGAATAGTGTAACTGAATATGTAAGTCTTAGACTCTTAGTTGGTTCACTTGGTAGATCAAATTCATTTTCTAATTGCTGAATTACAACTCTGTGAACTGTCTAAAGTTTGCCAAATGTTGGTGGCGGCGTGATTTGGCTATCTGATATTTTTTTGCTGTGCCATAGATTAACTTTCTGCGTTCAATTGCATAATATAGGTTGCTCTATTTTGTCCTGAAACCAAAATCTGGTTTGACTAGGCTATTAGAGTTTATTCATTTATCAAACGAGTGAAAACGTAACATAGATTCTTATGTACAGCTTGCTCAAGGGTCGCAGCTTCCCTGGCAAGATATTGATAACTCGGAGATCAGACCCTTTGGACCCATCAACTCTGCATTCCCCAAACATTGACAGGAGGTCTCCAGAGAGTGATAGAGATCATAGTGACCAACTGGACAGATCGACTGAGGTATCCATTTTTGCTGCCCAAATATATGCTCAGATCCATAGAAACCCAAAAGTTAAACCTTTGACTTACTGATTGATGTTCTTCATCCTTCTAGGATGAACTTCAAAACAGAAGTAGCACAAATGCTAGTTCCTCAGTTAACAATACAAAATCTTCAAGCACGAGTAGTCAAAGCACATCAAAAGAGATCCCTAAGTCCAATGTGGGAGCTAGAGCTACAGATTCTGCTAGGCTGATGAAGTTCACAAAAGAATTATCTGGGTCCTCTGTGATCTTAGGTATGTACTTTTCTTCGTTTTCCATCAAAGAAGTTGGGTAGAAATAATAATATTTCGAGTTTATTTATATGCGTTTCTTAAGTGGTTATGCACGAACACATAGCTTGATGGCATGCATTGCAAATTTGTTCTCATCTCCCATCTTGATAGGAAAGTCTTACAAAATGTGGTGCAACCAGGTTTTCTGATAACCACTTCTCTGCACACTTTATGTATTTCACAAAAAAAACATGGCTACTCACTTGAATATCAATGAGACTATGAAAGTAAATCAATTTGATATTTCTTAACATTAATGCTGAAAGGAATTCAGCCTTATTGTTGGGTTTAATGCTGAACGTCTCTCATGGCTATCTTCCCTCACTCTCTTAGTGCTCTTCTTTTTTACTGATATGATGCAGAAAAACTACGTGAATTAGCATGGAGCGGCGTGCCTCCCTATTTACGCCCAACTGTGTGGAGACTTCTCTTGGTATGGCCATTCATAATTGATCTTTTTTTGCATTATTGAATCACCGTGAAGTTTTAGTAATTTAGTTCATTTTCGTTTAGAGAGTTTTCTACTTGGATTTCTTTGAAACATTGTTATGTTGTGGATTTAATTAACTTGTACCTTTCTTATCACATGTCTCTCTCCCTGTAAAAGGGAATGAAACGGGAGGTAAAAGTAAAGGTTTTCATAATAAACAAAGATTCTATAAAAATAATAGCCCATACATATTGAGTAATAGTTTTAAAGCATGTATGAAAATGTCCACTTGCATAAGTAGTTGACCTGGAATTCTGAGATTAAATGGTCATTCTAACTTCTAAGTGTAGAATATGGGGCTACAATCTTATGGTAATGCTGCAGCCTGCAAGAACATTTGTTGTTGACCTTCTTATTCCCATCTTGTGATTGTTAAGGCTAATGATGCCATGCTTTAGTATATTTACTCAATTCTTGAACTTTAAAGATGAACTGACAACAGGGATATGCACCCTCTAATTCAGATAGAAGGGAGGGAGTTCTGAGAAGAAAGCGTGTGGAGTATCTTGATCATGTTGCGCAATATTATGATATTCCTGATACGCAGCGCACAGATGAAGAGATTACCATGCTTCGTCAGGTTTTTAATTTTATAATCTTTTTTAAGGTTCTTCTTGTGTCTTTTGGTGCATTATCACATACTTAATTATTATCTCATGAACTTGTTAGATTGCTGTTGATTGTCCTAGAACTGTACCTGATCTGTCTTTCTTTCAACAAGCTGAAGTTCAGAAGTCATTGGAGCGAATACTTTATACATGGTTAGATGCTGTTTCTTGATCTAATTTTGCATCTTTTTGGATTTTATTGATGATCATGCGCTCTCATCTATGGGCGTCTCAACGGGAGACTATTTGTGAGTGAAGGAAACTTGTTTGAATGTTTCATGTTTCTATTCTAAAGGGTTATTGTGGAACGATGTCTGTCTAGAATAGATGATGATTTCACATCCCTTCCATTATCAATTTAATATACTAGTTACTAAACTGTGACTGGATGCATCTGTAAGCCCATATTTCTTTGGTGCCCAGGAATTTTTTTGGCGGTAAATACAGGTTCGGATGATGCATGCCGAATCACGACGAAAATTTTGTGGTGCTAATATAAGAGAAAAGAAAACCAATGATAAAAGATCCTAGTGTTCAAGGCATCTTCTTTTAAGGAGAGTTGATATAATAAAAGTTTTAAGTATCTTAAGCTTTTGCACACCTTTCATCAGTCCTTGTGGATTTTTGAACGACTGAAATAGTTAATTCCTCAATAAACCTCTTGATGCCATTATATTGTGGCGTTAACAGAAAAAAATGCATCTACTGAAAGAAAATTCAGAATATAAAATAATTTTGATTTAATGGTTGTCAGATTGTCATCATGGGCTGATCTTCAAACTTGATCTTGCTTTACTATGGTCGTCTTAGTGGGAAACTTGTATGATATTTATCATTATGAGAGATGCCGCTGTATGATGATATTAGTGATGATAAGTGATGCATCCATTAATCATTGTGCTGTTTCTTTTATTCCTTTTATCATCCTTCATATCAAATTCTGTAGTAAATAATGCTATTCTTTTCCCATTCAAGGGCTATACGGCATCCTGCAAGTGGTTACGTGCAAGGAATAAACGATCTCGCGACACCTTTCTTAGTTGTTTTCTTATCAGAATACCTAGAGGGCAGTATTGACACTTGGTCAATGGCTGATCTGTCTCGTGAGAAAATCTTAAATGTTGAAGCTGATAGTTATTGGTGCCTATCGAAGTTGCTTGATGGTATGCAAGATCATTACACATTTGCCCAGCCAGGAATTCAACGTCTTGTGTTTAAGCTGAAGGAATTGGTTAGAAGGATTGATGGTACGATCTTAATAGCTAATCCAGTCACCTTGTGGTTGCTTCTATTTTGAAATAGACATCCAGAATTTTCCTTGTCCATGTAGATAACATGCCCATGCATTAAAAACCCCATCAACTCCGATTTTTGTTTCTCCATTTTGACATAGTCTGATTATTAGATGAAAAAAGATCCTTGATTTACCGATTAACTCGTTTGTCCTTTCCAAATGAATTAGAACCTGTTTCAAAGCACATAGAGGAGCAGGGGCTTGAGTTTCTGCAATTTGCTTTCCGCTGGTTCAATTGCCTTCTTATACGCGAGGTACATTATCATGCTGTTCAAGTTTAGTAGAGTGAATAAACTTGTGATGCCATTAATTTGAAAGTATTGTATATACATTTTCCTTGCATAGCCTTTGGATCAACTGTGAATGGTTTAATGTTATCTTCAGATTCCATTTGGTCTCGTTAGTCGTTTGTGGGACACGTATCTTGCTGAAGGGGACGCACTACCGGATTTTCTTGTCTACATATCTGCCAGCTTTCTGTTGACTGTAAGATCGCTTTCTGTATTGTGTCTACTAGTAGCATTCTAACCAGACACCGGAGTCTCACTTTAGATAAATTCATCCCTCTCTGTACATTGTATTATTACATTCTTGTACGAACTCTTAACGTGAGTTTTTCGTGTATTTTGGTTTGTTATGAAGTTGGAGATTGAATTTGTATGTTTGCAGTGGTCAGATAAGCTGCGGAAGCTCGATTTTCAGGAGATGGTCATGTTTCTTCAGCACCTTCCTACGCAAAACTGGACTGATGCCGAACTAGAGATGGTGCTTTCTCAAGCTTATATGTGGCACACCATGTTCAACAACTCACCTAGTCATTTAGCTGGCTGACTAATGATCTTCTTCTGTCTCTTATCTCTTTGTTTTTTCGTGATTTTTTAAAACTCAACTTTTTGTTGTTGGCATCGCATTTCCTATGCTGCAGCCTGCTGTATTATCTTGTACTTTGGCTTTAATTTCACTTTTACAAACAGTTGTAAAAAACATTTTGCACAAATGCTAACTTTTGGATCCACTTATGATGATGCTCAGCACTTTTCACTTCTATTTACCCAATAAACAGATGTATTGTTTAATTAGTGTCACAGAATATATGCTGCTGATTTTTCTGACACTTTAAACTTTGAAAACTCATGAAAATACACAGCATATCATTTAAGTTCCACATGACTGTGTTCAGCAATACAAAGTTACAAACTAAAATTTATATGTTACTATTAATAAAAACAAGATGTGTAGGCTTCTGAACCTTATCCAACAGAGGGTTACAACTTCATTTTAACAAAAGATCCAAATTTTATAAACTAAATTTTTGTTTTTTCACATGAGCAAAGCAAGAATTTAGGATCTTTTGTAAGAGACGGAACTACATTTTTACCTTTCTACCATCCTAAGAAATAGGGACTTGCATCTTTGTCCTTTGATATGGCTAGCTAGATGTTTGTGTTCCAGATGAAAATATATGTACTTTATCGTCTTTATGTTGTAAGTCAACCAAATTCTTCCACCCCATCGACGATGCGATGAAGGGACAGAACAAAGTCGCGTGACACGTTCTTCAGATGATGACAAGTTTCTTCCTCTTCGGCTGCAACAAGACAGACAGCTCATATGAGACGGAGACTAGGAAGAAAATGATTTTCATACAATATTTATTAAAGAAAATCATACCGAGGCAGATGGAAGTTAAATCCACTACAACTTATGATATAAGGAAGAAAAAAATTGGCAGTTTCATTAAATAGAAAACTTAAAAATAGGTCATAAACATGTACACATGCCAAGTCCTGTAAGCTAAAGCCTCTTAAAAATCATAAAGTTGCAGCTGAAATGAAAATCATAAATGTAACACATACTCTGCAACAATTTCTGAGAACCTTCTTGAATTCACTATTATGTTTTACTTATAATTCAGATTTCTCACACAAGGACTTCAAACAATGTTTAGAAATTTCATGATTACATAGCAAAATGCGCTGTTTCAAAAGAGTATCTATCCTCTGGGCCTTTGGCATATTGAGGCAAAGGACTATCAGAAACTATCATCCTAATATAGCAAATACGAAAACTCCCAACTATAAAGTTAGAGAAAAAGCGAGTGCTACCCAAAGTATTCTTAGCTCTAGATGCATCTCGGTTTCCAATCAACCATAAGTCTGGAATCTAAATTCACTAGGTGAAAGCATCATAGGTTGGTGGGGGAAAAGAAGATCTAGATCAAGTGATCAACCAAACACTTGGAATCCAAAATAGAAGAAGAGAAGGTAAATATGCCAAGTTCACACCATCTTTACTAAACTAAGTGAAGGCACTTGCTTCTAATGCATAGCCATGGAAACAGGTAGAAAATGTTGATTTTCTGTTTAACAGAGACTCTAGTGGGGCTGCCAAGAGGAGTATCTGCCCGGTCTCGAGATTTCACAAAAGTGCCACTATTGCATGCTGAAAAGGTATCAAAAGGCACCAGAACCTAAACAATCAAGTTCATCTAAAGTAATGGTCATAGATAATTTCATGTTTAAGCAAATAAGTATGCAGAAACAAAAGTCACCACCTACAAAAGATGAGCTTGAAGGTAATGGATACTCACATACTGCCTTTCAACTTCTTCAAGAAACTTGTTAGGGTAATCAAAATACTCAGCACATTCTTTCCTTATAGCTTCTGAAAGGGAATTCTCACCGGCCTTCTCTAGATTTCTTATCAAAATTGTCAAAGTTAACTTATCCGGGACATAACCTGAAGCCTTCATCAACTCATACGTTTCCATTGCTTTACTCACCATTCCAACTTTGAAATAAGCTCCAATCAGTTCGGTATAGGTTCTCGCATCAGGTTGCAGGCCTTCATTTCGCAGTTCCAGAAAAAGTTGTTCAACCATCTCAATCATTTTACGTTTACCCATCATCAATATCATGTCGTTGAACAGAGACAGATCCGGTACATACCACGTCTCTTTCCTCACAAAATTAAACACCTGAAACCTAGTGATTAAGGTGATAATCACATTCAAACAGAGTAGGTAAAAATAACAGAGCTGATTAAAATAGAAGCAAAAGAAATGACTACTATGTCGTATATGAAAATTCAGTTCTCAACTGGCACCTCCAGCCCTAAACAGAAGTTCTCTATGTTCAGTCCCAATACATGCACAAAAACGAAAAAAATAAAAATAAAAACTTCAACAAAGATTAAATCTCAACAAAGATGCATGCGACAATAAAATTAGACAACATACCTTGAGGGCTAAGTCCAATTCATTTTGCCTCTGCAACTCGGCCAAGGTGTCCTCTAAATCGGCCTTCAAAAGCCTGCTGAGCTTGGTGGTGAAAACCTGCTCCAATTTAGAAGGCGATTTTTGTGCCAATTTCAAGGACTGAACTGCATGAATGGCTTCAGAGGAGAGCACTCGCGTCCTCCACATAGGTTTTCTGGGGCCATTTCTAAGACCTCCGCAAGTAATTCTCAGTAAGTGAACAAAGGTCGGAATCTGAGGCTTCTGTTGAAAGCAGAGTTGAGAAAACTGGAGTTTGAAGCTGCACATTATTACTTCTTCAGGGAGACGTCGACCCTGAATTGGAGAATTGAGTGAACTAGGGCAGAAGAAGTCAATTTGGGGATTTTCTAGTCAGAACACAATTGTTCTGTGGCTTTTATCTGCCGTTTTTTTTAAGGGGTGTTTTGATTCTTCAATATTGACTACAATGAAGAAGATCCTCTGCAGGGGAGAAACTACACACCACCATCACCATTCACCACACCAACTATGCTGTGCTCCAAAACGACGCCGTTTTACTTTTTTTTTTTTATTATTATTTGGTTTTTCTGTTGCAACTTTTAGCTCAGGTTTTGCTTATTCTTTTTCACTTTTAGTTGATAATCGTAAATTCGTAATTGGTGTTTTCCTTAGAGTTGATTACTTCATGATTATGTTTTATAAATTAATTACTTCTAGTCAAATTAATTATAAAATTTTAATTGAAGCTTATTAAAAGTTAATAAATTATAATACTTCATCAGTGCACAAAAATAATTTTAAATATAGATCTCACGAGTTTTAATGAAAATAGACTAGAATACTTTTAAACGTCCTAAAATGACAACAAAATTTTTTTTTGTGGACAAAAAAAAGTAGAAGATTATTGTTAAAATTATGATTCAAAGGTATATATTTGGGGTGAAGTGAATAAAATTTAGCGTTTAATTTAACATACACGAATTTTACTCCAATTTTGATTTTGCTTGTTCTTTTTTTTTTTGGGAATTAGATTTTGCTTGTTAGGTTTATACTTATTTTTATTTTTTATTATCAAAATAAAATCATTTATCTTTTCTTTTTTTGAGACGGAATAAAATCATTTATCTTAGAAGTAAAACAAAGGAAAATAAGTAATAAAAAAAATATTTTCCACCTAATTAAATTTAGGGATATTTGCCGTAAAATACACGAAGAATCAGTAAATTCTGGTTTTTCCCATAACCTTTAAAATTTGAAAAAAAATACACAACTTTTCGATTTTTTCTGATTTTTCCCATCAGTATGAAATAACCTCAAATAGAAGTTGATTTTGGAACTTTTGGCTTAGATTTGTTGATACCTAAGCCGATGCATCGACTTTATTATGCCACATTTATTATCCGTCATGCTTATATATCAAAAAATCGGCGTTAAAATTCCTAAAATCAACTTTTATTTTGGGGTATTTTATACCTGTGGGAAAAATCAGAAAAAATCGAAAGGTGGTGTATTTTTTTTCAAATTTTAAAGGTTATGGGAAAAACCAGAATTTGCTAAAAGTTCATGTATTTTACGGCAAATATCCCTTAAATTTAATACGTCCGCGCCATAGTTTCGGTGTTATAAAATGACATTTTCTGTGTGTAGAAAAGTGAAAATTCACGAAAAAAATACTCCTCTTCACTTGAGTGACAGTAATTGCCGATCGTCTCTCTCAGATCCTTCTTCGTTCTCTCGCTAGCATTCCTCTCCGATAATCCGATGGCGACGGCGACTTATCCACCGCCGCCGCCGTATTACAGGCTCTACAAAAACTATTCCGAGGATCCCGATTCCTGCCCCGCGCCGCCGCCTCCTATTCAGGGCCCCTACCTCCTCTATGGCGCCAGCTACACGGTATCCCTCAATTTCCAACTTCTATCTTCTCATGTATACGAGAATTATCAACTGTTGTGTTTCCTTCTTTTTTTATGTAGTTATAAAACATGATATTCCCTTGAAGGCTTTTCTCCAAGACCTAAATTACTATATGCTGCAGTTGTAGAATGCAGTTACCTATTAAAAACAATCGAATTGGGGGATGTGATATTTGTTTCTCTAACCTTGTCTTTTAATTATCTTGTAGACGGATGATGTCCTTCCAGGTCTAGAAGAACAGGGTGTTCGTCAGTTGTACCCTAAAGGGCCCAATATCGGTATGTGCCTCGAATTTGTACTTTTCACGCAACATAGAATTCTAAAGTTAATTTGAAACTTAATTGAGTTAATTTGGAAACTTAAATTGCCAATTACTTCATTGTTTTGTTTGCTTTTTTGTTCTTTTAGACGATGTTTGTTTCTTGTGTGTAAACAGTATTCATAGTTTGAGTGCTGCTCACTTAAAACTTTCACTGTTTTATAGCTTAGGTTGCTTATGAGATTAAATGATAATGTAAGTCCAATGCTTTTCATCTCTCTGGATACGTCTAAAATGGTCAGAAGTTTGTGTTGGTGAACATTTCATCTGACCACATTTCTTATCTGTAAATTAGCCATTCCACTTTGCTGGTCAGATGTGAAGTTTTGTTACTACTGCTTAATACACAGTTGGCTCAGTTATAGATATGTAGCAAATGAGAACAGGATTATAAGCTTTGAGAGCTTCAGCACGAAAAAAATACAAAATTTTGACAAGGGATACTCTGGCTTTCCATAAATTAGTAGTATTCTTTTTATCTGGACTTGAATGTCCACTTTGAATAGGTGGAATACTCATTTACATTATAGTATTTAAAGGAACCTTAGTCTATTCTACAAATCCAAGCCCGTGCCTGAAAGGTATGCTGTCCCTTAACTTTCTCATCTATTAATTAATACAGAACTTGGTATACCATTTAGTTCCCATAAGGCTATTGTCTCAGCAGCAGATGACAGCATCTATCATGGAATGCACTACAAACATCAGGTTGGGCATGAAAAAGAGAACCCTAGAAGTTAAGATTGAATAGTTACCTTTTCTTTATAACATGCAATCTAGATGATTCTGGAAATGATACTGATAGGTTATAGAATTTATAGTCTTAACCTCGTTATGGTGTTAGTTCCTGGCACGTATTAAAAGTTAAAACACCAGACATAATATGTGTTTCATATGTAAATTGGAAGATTGTAAAGCTGCATGGATAGTTTTATTCTATACCAGGAAATCAAATTTCAGTCCAGCAATCAAATCAAGCATATAGTTTTCTATTATTAATGTACAAAAAAAGGTTAAGAGTATTCTTCCGTTTTTAGTATTGTTGTTCTTGTTGAAATATCCATGTTCTCATGCTTATGAAGATGTAATCTAGCAAAATTACTTATATTTCATATCTTTAGGTAGATATCTTCTGTATTATTCTTACTTTGGTGAGAGAATGCTGTCCAAAGCTGAAGTTTGTTCGTTTGATTTTCCATTAGATTTCAAGAAAGAGCTCAGGTCTCTTAACAGGGAATTGCAGTTAAATATTTTGGAGCTTGCTGATGTTCTTGTAGAGCGTCCATCGCAGTATGCTAGGAGAGTAGAAGACATCTCTTTAATTTTCAAGAATTTATATCACCTTCTGAATTCTCTGCGTCCGCACCAGGTGAAGTATCACTACGTTGATTTAGTTGTTTGATTGAAGAAACAAATTTTGGCTTTTATCTTCTTCTTTATTCACATTGTACCCATATCTTATCAGGCTAGAGCAACATTGATCCATATTCTAGAACTCCAGATACAGAGGCGTAAACAAGCTGTGGAGGACATTAAAAGGTATGTCACCTCTGCCAAGCTCTCCAATGGACTTTGTGTATCATGAATGAGACTTATACTTTATATTTCAGTTTCATGTGCCTTCCACTTTTCACTAACGAAGTATGGTTGGCAGTGGTAAGAAAACTTTCATTGTGTAACATGCTGTTGCCAATACTCTAGCAAGGATAAGGACCATAAGGTTTTTGCTCATTACAGTTTTCTTTCTGTTATTGACAGCACTTAAATGGATTCTGGTGCTAGTCTTTTGTAGCAATTAGCTTAAAGAAATATGATTTCAGATGTAAAATAGTACTATAAATTAATTATATTTTGTGATGGGAGGAGACAAGAGCTTTAAGTTTTTTGAGATGCTGTCAGTTTCAATGGAATAATGACAGAATCTGCAAATGGGGCATGTCTCTTCTCTAGCTTGTAGATGGCTTCTGCTGCATTGGTTTCTTATAGCCACTATAGTGAAGCGGTAAACATTCCTCTTCTGTCTGACTTGGACTTTAGGACTCTGTATATGAAATATCTCTGGCCAAATGTTTGGTGCATCTGCAGTCAATATTTCGTTGCAATAAGGCTGTCCCAGACATATCCTTTGATCCTTAGGTTTCCAGATTTGTTAAAGCTGAAATCTACCTAGCTTTGCAGTAATTAATTACTTAGGATTAGCCTAGATTGTAAAAATAGTAAAGCTCATCCCTTGTTTACTTTGATGAACTCTGAAACTTTGGGATATCCCAAGGCCCTTGATAATCTCTATCATTTGAGCTAGTTTTGCTTGATTCATATAGCATGCAAGAAGCATGATTTAAGCAAGATCAATGTTGCAATGTCAGTATCCTCTGTCTAAACTCTATCATCCATGCTACATTCTTGCACCACATATTAATAATAAAGTTTTGACATGCTTTCCACTGTGTGGCTTCATGTTTCTATCCGATGATCAGGAGAAGAGAGGAAGCACAGAGACTTCTAACAGAGGCACTTGGAACTCTCGATGGACAATAGGGACCAACTCATAGTTTCAGATACGACATGTTTGTGAGTGCTACTAAGGAGCATTCAGCCTTACTCAACTAACAAACTGATTCTGCAAATGGACCGACTTTGAAGATGCTAACTCTTCTGCTGATTCTGTATGTGGTGATACTGAATTGGAATGTGCTTGTCTGACTGTACCTTACATGGGCACACGTTCATTGTGGTGCCACTCCTTTTTTTCTTTTTTGTGGCAAAAACTTGTGTATATATCTGGATGTACGGGTCATCTAATCCAATTAGGGTTCATCAATTTCCATTAGGGTTTATTAATCATCAATTAGAATTTATGAATCCTTTCATAGAGTTTATGAATTGCAATTTGAATGTAATTAGGGTGGACGCAATGTGCATCTAGATGCACTAGAGTATGCTCTCCTTTTTTTCTTTTTCTTTTCTAAGTGCTGTGAGAACCTATTGCCGCTTTTGTGTAGTAGTAGCTTGCAAGCTACATAGAAGAGATGTACTACTATCATATTTGAAAATTTAAATATGATAGATAAATTCTTGTTTTTGCGTAAAAAAACCCAACAATATTAGTAAGATGATATTCATATATCCACAAAAACACAATTACAACGATATAAATAGATGAGTATTTGACGGATGTGTTAAGGATTTTTTTTTTTAATTCTTTTGGATTTCCGTTTTTTATTTATCATTAAAAGGTAAATTTAGACATTTATTCGAAAAGTCTTTAATTTATAAATTTTCAGTGACACAAAAATAAAGTGATTTTATACCAACTTAGGATAGCTAAAGATAAATCTACTCAACATCTTAAAAATAAATAAGTGTTACCCGTTGTTAGCAAATTGCCCTTCAGTCTCTATTCTCGTCTTATTTTTATTAATGGGTAAACAAATTAATAAACTACTTCCTCCATCTCATTGTATCTGAAACTCTTTCTATTTAAAGCGTTCCATTGTAAGTGAAACTCGTTTTTTTGGTAAAGATTTTATCCTTTAAACACATTTTCACTTTTTCACCTACGAACAAAATATACTTTTCTTAATTTCTGTGTTAAAAAAAGGGTCTCACATAGATACGTACGGAGGGAGAAGTTATAAATTACTTTTACATTGCATTTATAAAAGTAGTCTCATGTAAAATTGTTCTCAAAAAAAAAAAAAAAAATCTCATGTAAAAGGTTTGGAATCGAATTCAGATTTTTCATAAACAATAAATTACTAGTACTAATTTTTATTGTTCCCACTCTCTTTCTCCCGTTGTCCCCTTTCACTCTCGGCACTCTTCAGTATCAGTAAAACAGTCTCTCTCTCTCTCTCTCTCTCTCTCTCTCTCTCTCTCTCAATCCAGAAATTCAGCACACTGCACACCATATCTTTCTCTCTCTCTCTCTTAGCTTCACCCACGTCGCCCGCACCATCTCACACCAATCTCTCCTTCTTCGCCAACTCGCCGAAATTCAAGCGCCGGCGCGAGGTGCTGCTCGCCGTCCGAGTGTCGCTGCCTCCGTGAGCTTAGACCGCCGCTGTGTGCGCAACAATTCCCTAACTCAAAATTCTAGAGCCCTAAATTGTGAGCCCCAAATTTTTAGATTCTAAGTTCAGAGTTGCTCTTCAATTGCTGTAGAATATCATAGAGTGTAATAATGAACTTCACTTTGGCCAATAGCACGACCCAATTTTAGTCTTCGCAGTGATATTTTCTCAATATGCTATTTCCTTATCATACCTATGCATTTTAGTTGCAGGTTTTTAAGTTAGTTTTCTCTTTGGGGCGGAAAGGAAACCCTGCCGGAGTTTAAATGCTCCAACAACCATCGATTGGTGCTTTTGTGCCATGGACTCCACCAAACGGGGGTAAGCATTACAATTTTTTCCTATAACCTTTTTATGACTGATTACTTGAGATTATATCAATAACCTGATAGGCTGATACAGTTTCCCCATTCCATTTTTTTTATCTAACAAAGAATACAACACTGTTTTGATGGCTGGGATGGGTGATCACAATCAAATTGAGGCATCTATCTCCAATTTGTTTTTTTGTTGTTGTTTCTTTCTTTCTTCCTTCAGCATCATCATTTGCAACCATGGCATGTTTTATGCGTTATGTTTTTCTTGCCAGGTGCTTCACTAGGTCCGGTAGAAATTAAGACGTATGATACTCCAGTTCCAAGATCAATTTTCCATGGACAAAAGGTTCTCTTTCTGCAATTGCATATTTCTCTTGTTTCTGTTAAGCATGTTTGTCATTTCTTGTCTTGTTTATGGCTGCTTGGTGACTTTAAACATGTTTGGTCTCATCAAAGTAGATCACCTAGAAGCTGCCTGTATTAAAGATTCATCACCTACATCTTGATTTGATAATTTATTTTGCATCTCATTAATATCAAAGAAGATTAGCCCTTTGATGATGTAAACTGTGTGCCCCTGCCTTCTGCTTTGTGCCCCGTTTAGTTTATTTCACAAGCACACTTTGTTAGTTTGCCACTCCCAGTGACCTGTTGAGATCTTTTAGCTTTAATCTTGATAAGAATTAATTCGTGAATAGTAAATGAAAGGTTACATAAAATATTGTCCTGAAGTAGGTTGACAGCTGCTTTTGTAGTTTCAGGTTCGCCTTGTGTGTACCAATACTAATTCCAGATTGAGACCAGAAATATTCTGTTGCGGATATAGAAGGACTAACTATCGTCGTGGCGTGAGGAAGCATGAGATATTACCCCAGAATGTGGATCTTCCACCAGTATTGCCAAAGAAGAAGAAGAAGCCCTTTCCCATTCCTCTAAAGAAGATTCAGGAAGCAGCAAGAGAAGATAAGAGGCTTGCACAAATGGGGATTGAGAAACCCCTCGAGCCTCCAAGAAACGGAATCCTCGTACCTGACCTGATACCAGTGGCTTATGAAGTACTTGATGCTTGGAAAGTTTTAATCAGCGGACTAGCGCAGCTTTTGCACGTTGTTCCAGTCCATGCTTGCAGGTACTGCACCAAACTAGAGCGCATTTCAATCTGCTCTCTCGCCCACTGTTTATGTTGATTTATATATCCCTTCGAGTAATTTTCTTGTGCTTCATCTTGCAGTGAGTGCTCAGAAATTCATGTTGCCCAGATTGGTCACAAGATTCAAGATTGTCATGGCCCAACAAGTGGAAGCCGCAGAAGTTACCATTCGTGGATAAAGGGTTCCATCAACGATGTCCTCACCCCCATCGAGTCGTACCATATGTACGATCCATATGGCCGGCGAATTAAGCACGAAACCAGATTCAGCTACGACAGGATTCCTGCGGTAGTTGAGCTCTGCATCCAAGCCGGCGTCGAATTGCCAGAATATCCTTCAAGAAGGAGAACAGAACCAATCCGAATGCTCGGTAAAAAAGTTATCGACATCGGTGGATATGTTGACGAGCCTACACCCTTCCAACCGGGTAGTCCAGGGTCGCAGATAGTTGAGCTCGACACCTACCAGGCCCTGGAGCGGTTCCCTCCCCCTACGGAGCAGGAGGTCCCTAGGGTCGCACAGGCGACCATCAATGCGTACGAGAAGGTCAGATGGGGCGTGACGAAGCTGATGAGGAAATACAGAGTCAAGGCGTGCGGGTACTGCTCGGAGGTGCACGTGGGGCCGTGGGGCCACAACGCGAAGCTCTGCGGAGAGTTCAAGCATCAATGGAGGGACGGGAAGCACGGGTGGCAAGACGCAACGGTTGACGAGGTGTTCCCGCCGAATTACGTGTGGCATGTGGAAGACCCGAAAGGGCCTCAGTTGAAGAGCGCGCTCAAGAGTTTCTATGGCAAGGCTCCGGCGGTGGTAGAGGTGTGCGTGCAGGCGGGTGCCCGTGTGCCTAACAAGTACAAGCCGATGATGAGGGTTGACATTGTGGTGCCAGAAGATAATGAGGCTCGCTTCGTTGCGTAGCCACTCCCAATACTTTGCATGCATGTATGTATATCCAAGCCTTCCCACTCACTACCTTAACACTCTGCGCCTGGGATTTTAATTCTAACCGATAATAAATTTTGAAAATTCATTTTAATCAAATTTTAACAAATAATGTTGAAAGTTTAACATTAATATCTACGGGTGCATAAATAAACTAGTGTGACGCCACTGTCGCCACACTAGTTAAAAAAACACTTTATTAAATCCCAAATACTGTACCATGTTTATATAGCAGCACTAATGCAGTGCAAAAAAATATAACATGACTTCTCCACACTCCATCACAGTAAAAACAAAACGAAAGCCTAAAAAAAACAAGAAACGGAATCTGGAAGAATTTATTTGGAGTGGTGAATTCCTAGTTGATATTGGGATTGTTTTTGTTGGTGAAACGGCAGTTTTGTCGAATCTCCCCTTGCTTCCCCGTGAGCACCTTGAGCGATCCCATCCTGCTCATCGACAGCGCAAACTGGCGCCTCAAGTGCTCGAAGGCGCCCGCGTATTCGAGCGCGAGCTGCGTGGTGTTGTAGTTGCGGAGCAGATCTTGATCCACCTTCAATACTGCGCTGTTGCCTACCACGTTCACGTAGTAGGTGTTGCTGAACTTGTACTGCTCGCCATTTTTGTCCGTCAAGAACACCGTGGGGTCTTTCTGCCCCTGCTTGAGGGATTTGGGGCATTGCTTTCGTAGTTTGTCGAGCTCGGATTTGCTCATGGAGGGGTCGGCTTTGCCGGTGTTGTTCAAGTTGTAGAGACGCCCATTCACATTGGCGCAGTGCGTTTTTCCCATCGTGTGCGCTCCTGACCAAGACTCCTTTTTATTAGTATGTAATATAACAATATATTCATCCTTTTCGAAATTAATTTCTTGTTCATATAGTAGTGTTTTACATAGATTATATTTATTTTTAAAGAATTAAAGGGCAGTTTTGTTGTGTTTAGTATAGTAAAATGCAAAATTGGGTACCTAGAAGAGTAGCGTAGTCCATATCGTCAAGGCCCTTGGATTTGAAATAGGCGATGCCTTGATCGATGGAGATGGCCGGCGAGGGGAGATCCACCCATGATGCTTTTGACTCCATTCCATCTCTTCTACCTAAGAGAACTGGGTACGACGGTGCTCCCGCCTGTCACCGCCGCCGCCGCCCATTCATTAATATTAATATTAATGCTAACTAATTAATTAAGCAGAGAGAGAGAGAGAGAAATACCAAATGTAGAGCATCTCTGGTAGCAAGTTGGAGAATGTCAGCGCAAGAAACAGCGCGGGGGCACCGGATTTCTAGAACCTTCTTGATCTTGTCGATCAATATGAAGCCATCCAACATTGAGTTTTTCCCAGAGTTTTTCTCTGTGTTTGGGCCGTCCAGTAGAATCGATGCGTCGCACCCCTGCATTGCATTTATTCATCATTATATAATCACTTCCATATTCTAAACTTAGACAATCAATAAATGCTCTAATAATTAAGATCGCATGATTATGTTGGACACTGTGAATCATTAATTCAACTCATGATATAGTGGAAAGTGATTCGATTGATCCAAGTTAGTATTATATTAATGAAGCCATAGTCAAAAGTAGGGCTGTCGATCGGTTCGGGTTCGGTTACCCGTACCCGAATTTTCGGTTACCCGAACCCGAAATTGCCAAATTTCAATAACCGTTCCCGAACCGTTTTAGAAGTTCGGTTACCCAATACCCGCTTCGGTTAACCAATTGGGTTATTTGGGTATCCGAAATACCCATTTAAAAAATAAAATTCAAATAATTTTTGCTCTATCTACTCTAAAAGAAATTACAAATATATAATATTTATATTAAATAATTTAAAAATATATAATATATATGTAAATTTACAAATATATAATATATATTTACAAATATATAATATATTTGTAAATATATTATAATATATATGTAAATTATTTGTAAATTTACAAATATAATATATTTGTAAATTTACCAATATATATTATAAATTTACAAATTTATAATATATTTGTAAATATATAATATATTTGTAAATTTGTAAATTTACCAATATATATTATAAATTTACAAATTTATAATATATTTGTAAATTTACAAATATAATTTACAAATATATTATATATAATATATATATAATAAATATATATTATATTGATAATATATATATATTAAATAATTAATAAAATAATTTTCGATTATTCGGTTAACCCGATCGGTTTTTCGGGTTAACCGATAACCGAAATTTTCAAAAAAACAATAACCGAAACCGATCCATTACCCGAAATTTTCGGTTATTGGATACCCAAACCCGGGAATTTCGGTTCGGTTAATTGGATACCCAAAACCCGATAACCATTTAGACAGCCCTAGTCAAAAGAATAAACCGTACATCAAGATCTAGCCTTGTTATGTGGATTTTTTTTTAATGTCTAAAACAATTCTATGAATTTTGAGTTTGAATCGATCCACAATATATATTGTGAGCTTTGGATTAACATTCTTTCGTCTCGTAGCCATGCATCATTCGAAAAGTTAATTAATAGTACTAATTTCTATATGATCAATTAGCTAAGACAAGCATATATCTCACGACAATATTAGCAACCGATTAATATAACACTAATTACCAGTGTGTGTGTGTGTTTTAATCCTTTAATTTGGTGAATGGAAATGAAAAAAGAATTAATGAAGGTGGGGAAATTAAGACTCACATTAACCATGCAGTCGGAATAGACTAACTTAAGCAGCTTGGCCGTGATGTTCTTCTCTCTATTCCACCACAAATTCACTTGATGATTCACAAACGCTTCCACATTGGCGCACGTGTTGAGCTTCTTGTAAAAATGCCGCTGCAGCGGCTTCGCCTCCGGCGGCAGCGTCACCGCCGCCTGCATCCGCCCCACGTACAAGCTCAGCCCTAGCGCCATCACCAACGATATCACTATCAAATCAAACCCACCTTCTCTCCTCATCATTTTTCCTTATTTTTCTCCACAAAAAAGAAAGAAAGAAAGGTATTGATCAAATCAATCTCTGAAAACTATATATTGAACTTAATTATTTGTATTGTGTTAAAAACTATGCAGTAATGAGCGTGAATATATAGTGAAGGAAGCATAGGGCGTGGGAACACATCGGAATGCCAAGCTGTAAATAATCTTAATTTATGTTTCAGATGTTTGCTTCATTAATTATCTCTTTTCCCGTTGATGCATTATTTTAATTTATTATTCTCCACTGTATTAAGTCTTCGTTGCCATGCATATATAATTTAATGCAACTTCCTTAGGATTTTGGACCGATTTTCACGTTATCTTATAATTCTCCATGGTATACAATTTCAATAATGCTATTTGGACAAAATTTGTCCGGATAAAATATGATGAAATATTTTATAAAATAAATTTATTTAAAAATTTTGGTTCAAAATAAAATAGAATTTAGTTAGTTTTATTGTTTTCTACATATTGTAATTTTTTTAATAACATTTTTAATTATTATTATTTTTAAAGTACACAAACTACAAATAAAATAACAAAAAATAAAAAAATTGTTAAAAAATTACAAAAAAACTACAATATGGAGAAAACAATAAAACTAACTAAATTCTTTTATACTTGAATCAAAATTTATAAATAAATTAATTTTTAAAAAATTTTAACCTTATTTTTGTCCGGACAAATTTTGTCCAAATAGCACTACTCAGTTAGTTTACGTTGCCATGCATAATTTAATTAATATTTACAAGACTTAAGTTTAGTGTGTTAATCATCGACGTTAAGTACTCTCAACATCTTTGACAACAAAAATTCAACAAAGTTGCTTTCCTCTTTCTTTTAGCTAAGCAAAATGCTGGAACAAGTGGTATTTTTTTTCGAGTTTTAAAATCACAATTTTGGTCAACTACTGAAAACTTTATGGTGCACTTCTATATGTATATATACTTACAGAAACTTTATCATACATTACATATATATAATGAAAATATAAATTCTGTTTTATGTTCGACAATAATCGCATGTTTGTCCGATGTGTTGTGACTTGTGAGTTGTGAGGGTACGTACGCATAGCATATATATATATAGCTAACCTCACAACTTGCTATAGTAAAAAATCGATTATACAAATATTAATTACTTATAGTTTTTTCAATATCCGTTGATAATATGTCAAACTTTTTCTAATTTTGGATCCAGAAATATTATCATATCATTTTTTTACTTCGACCTTAACATTATATGACTCTTTTAGAGTTTTGATATTCTTAAAAGTAAAACATCTCAGCCTCATCAAGCTTCTCAGCCAGTTGGCAGTTGGGCAACTTGCAGTTTTCTTTTATTTGCTACTATAAATATAATACAAATGAATTAATAAATTTAAAAAAAAAAATGAAAAAGGATTTGCTTAGCAAAGCCGATTAATGTGTCTTGAAGCAAAATATACAGTGGCGTGGAAAAGGTAAACGAGTATTGTACAGCTAGGATAGCTAGCCGACCACGGATTTTGAACCATCGGGTGACAATAAATTTTCTACGTATCATAATTAATTACTTCTTCACCATGCATGTTTTTATTTCACTGCATATGTATGAATAGGTTAAAAAAATATAATTTCCGATATAAAACTAAGATATTTCTTTCAAAAGAACTGATCATGTAGTTCTTATAGAATTGTAATATATACATATATATTTAGAAAATTCATTTAAATTTGTGAACATTATATATACATGTTAGTAAGTTAACCTCTAATTACAATTAAGGGTGCATTTACTTTTTTGTTGTAAAATTTTCATTGGAAAATGATGGATAAGAAAAGATGAGAAAATATTATTTTTTTCTCTTTTTTTATTGTATGTTTACTAGATATGAAAATATGAGAAAACGTTGGAAAATATTTTTACACCCTACTATATGATAATATTATCCAACATTTGAGAGAAAATGAGTGAAAATGGGCTGCTGATAAAATATTCCATCATTCCCAAAAAAAAATATATTATAATAAAAATATGAAAATAGTGAAAATATACATTTTCTCTCATTTTAAACGCATCCTAAGTACTTTGGACCCAACCTTGGGAACCATATCTGCTTGATTAACGACACGTACACTTGTGGAGCTAGCTAGGGTTGGCTTGGAGCTATATTTAGAGCATCAACAACGGCGGGTGCAATGGCGGGATCGAACCCGGCCTATCGCACCCGCCACCGTTGTTGCACCCGGGTGCAATGGAGGTGGGGCGACTGAACGCACCTGCTGCAAAGGTGGAGCGAAGGAAATGGGTGTAGTGCACGCGCCCATTTCCGTAATTAAAAAAAAAATTAAACGGTCAAATGACCGTTGGCTTCTCAACGGTCGAATTCGGCCATTTTTTTTTTCGAAAATTGGATGTTTTAAATATTTGTTGTTTTTTTTTATTTGTAATGTTTGGATTTTTAGTTGAATGAATTTTATGTTGTTAAAATTGAAGTTGTTTAATTTAAATTGAAAAAAGAATAAAAGTAAATAGAAAATGAAATTAAAATCTATTGAACCCGGGCGGGTGCAATACCATTGCTGGAGTGGGTGCAAGGGTTGTTGATGCTCTTAGACGCTCGAGCTCAAACCAAAAAATGAAATCGAGATTTCACCCCATTTTTGTAATGTAGGTGATTATCTGCTTATTTACCATGCTTTGGTCTCATAAACGTGTGTGTGTATATATATATATATATATATATATAGGGGAGGGCTAGAATAAAAGCACTCTTAAGTGTATAAAATATAAATGATTTTCAGCCTTTAGATCATCAAGATCTACGGTTGATTCATAACCCTGTTGGATGAATTCGTGGTCCTGAGTTCGAATCCCAAAGGTAGCAAAACATTATTTTTCGCAATTCGTAACCATGTTTGATGAATTCGTAACCCTGTTGGATAAAATTCGTACATTAAAAAACGTTTATATTTATATTTTAAGAAGTGTTTTTACCGTAGCCCTCCCCTATATATATATATATATATATATATATATATTAAGTGTGAAGATACTAAAAGCATTAGGGATTTTGGCCAAAAAAATAAATAAAACTATATTTTAGTTGCAATTTTCACATGAGTTTTGACTTTCGGTGAAATTAGAGCTTAGTCTGATCCACAAAAATCAATTTTTAATTCAATATTTAATGTTTTGATTATTTATTTATTATAAAATTATGTACTTTTTGGCTTAATTAAAAATTTAGGTGAAAATTACAATTTTCATCAAAATTTGTATATTTTTTTGTGATAACCCCAAAGCATTATAGCTCAATAGTATTCTTACCCTTTTTTAATTAAAGATGAGAGATCACGGTACAAATCTCAATTCCCTATTCTTCAACTCAAAGAAAATTGTAAAGATTTGCATTGTTATGAACCTTATATAAGACACTAGTGAACTATGGGCCAAGTTGTATTAACTTCAGCCCATTTATTCGCTAGAGAATAATTAAAGTAATGATTTGTATTTTGAAATATATCGTATGGCCCAATGCAATCCATCATCCAGGTAATAAACTAAAAGTGGGAAAGATAGAGCCAATATAGATAATGGAGTGAATGTTAAATTTTAAACAATAGCTATGACAAAATGCAAATTTAGAAAAATACATCATATTCGACCGCATAGCGCAGTGGATTAGCGCGTTTGACTTCGGATCAAAAGGTCGTGGGTTCGACTCCCACTGTGGTCGATTAGTATTTTTTTTTTATCTTTTAACTCTTGAATTAAACTCAAAATAATAGTAATAATATTTACGTCGATTAGTATTTTTTTTATTATACTATTGGAATATATTTAACTCTTTCTTTTAGAGGGTTAACTGGAGATGAGAGGAAAACTCCAAATTTTTCTTTCATCCAAAAAAAAGAGAAAATATAAATATAAATAGGCAGACCAAATAAGTAGGAGAGATCAGTATTTTTTTTTATCTTTTAACTCTTGAATTAAACTCAAAATAATAGTAATAATATTTACGTCGATTAGTATTTTTTTTTATTATACTATTGGAATATATTTAACTCTTTCTTTTAGAGGGTTAACTGGAGATGAGAGGAAAACTCCAAATTTTTCTTTCATCCAAAAAAAAGAGAAAATATAAATATAAATAGGCAGACCAAATAAGTAGGAGAGATCAGAGAGTAAGAGACGAAAAAAAACAGAGAATAGGAAAACTCCAAATTTTTCTTTCATCCAAAAAAAAGAGAAAATATAAATATTTACTATTGGAATATATTTAAATATTTACTATTGGAATATATTTAACTCTTTCTTTTAGAGGGTTAACTGGAGATGAGAGGAAAACTCCAAATTTTCTTTCATCCAAAAAAAAGAGAAAATATAAATATAAATAGGCAGACCAAATAAGTAGGAGAGATCAGAGAGCAAGAGAGAAAAAAAATAGAGAATAGGAAAACTCCAAATTTTTCTTTCATCCAAAAAAAAGAGAAAATATAAATATAAATAGGCAGTCCAAATAAGTAGGACCCAATTGTATGCAGCAGCCCAACCCCACTCTTGCAGTCTCTACGTGCACTACAGATTCTCCCTTAATTTTCATTCAAATTTCAGCCTAAAACCTACCGCAGATATTTCAGGTTAATTTCCATTCTAATCCTTGATTCCGGATACAACCCCAAAAGGGTCTCCGTTTTCTTGGTTATACATTCATTCCTATATTCTGGTATTCTTCAACTAATATAAAAGTTTTTGCGATTGAAATATACCAATGCATGTGTAGTGTTATGGCTGCATACAAAGATAGCTCTGTGCATGGCGATTGCGCTGCTCCCACCTTCTCTCTGACTTTCAATCACCAATGCATGTGTAGTGTTATGGCTGCATACAAAGATAGCTCTGTGCATGGCGATTGCGCTGCTCCCACCTTCTCTCTGACTGGACTGCTGAGGAGCAGGGCCGGTCCTGAGAATAATGAGGCCCTGCGCCAAATTATAAAAATGAGCCCTTAATATATTAGCGCATCAATATATTAAAAAACAAAATTTTCCATTACTTATAAAAAATGACTTTATCTAGTAAAAAATTTTACTTGCAAAATCATCCACATCTTATCTAAAATCTCTTAATCTCTTTTTCTATACATAACTAGTATTACTCGCGTGTGATGCACGGCAAACAAAATTATATTTTTTAGAATATTATATTTAGAAAATAAAATTCTATAAGTTACTTATATTATTATCTAAAATAACTCTAATAAAGATAATAGCATTAAAATGAAGATAAAATTATCTTATAATTGGAGGCATATAAAATGAATGACCAAGATCTTGACAAAACCTTTTAACTAACGATTATTATTATCTATTTAAAAAATTTCCACCAAAATATCTAGATATTCTAGTAGTTTTGAAATGTTTTTTGGAACTTTTAATTACTTTTTACTGATTTGCATTTCATAATATATTTTTTTGAGACGTTAATTGACTGTAAATCCACAAACTATTAGTGAATTTTGCTATTTTTTCAACTATATAAAGTTGCAATATAAATACATAAACTTTAGCTCATTCCGGAATTTTCCCTGAATTTTAATTTCGTTCATACATGACAAAATTAAAGATGATATAATATATACACATTATATTAAAATAACTTATACAAAATTTCTACTGAAATATACACAGTACTAATATATATATATATATATATATATATATATATATGTGTGTGTGTGTGTGTGTGTGTGAGTGTGTTAATATATTATATCTATATCTATTATATATATATATATATAATGAATATATAGTTTAATTTTAAAATTTGTATTTTGATAAAATTAACAAATACAACCTAGCAACGATGAAATTTAAAATTTATCATGATCAAGGATCATAACATTTTAAAATTTGTTTATTTTATTTTGTTTTTTCATATTTTTACTATATATTAATATTTTTATATTAATATTTTTTATTATAACAATTTAATGCAATTATAAAGATTAAACTTATATTTGTTCATTTTAGAACTCTTTAGCTTAAAATATAAATTTGTAGATATATATATATATATATATATATATATATATATATATATCTTAAAAATAGAATTTCTAATATGGTTTACATTTATTAAATTTTTAGTACGTTTTTGTATGAATTTATTATTATTATTATTATTATTATTATTATTATTATTATTATTATTATTATTATTATTATTATTATTATTATTATTATTATTATCTAGTGTAGACGAAATTGATAAAAAAAAATAGAAACAAAAAATTATTTCCAAAAATAGTAAGGTGATTTTTGACAGGAAAACATAACTTACTATTTTTGAAAGTGGTTGAGCTTATATATATAAATATTGTCAAATCATTCAATCTCTCTAGGGACATTGACGATCTCAAATGCGTTTTCAACGATTTTAAAATTGAGAAGCTCCTTTTAGTATAACAGTATGTCAATAACTGGCATTGTCAGCATAATTTTATATTTCGATTTGAACTTTGAAGTTTTAATATAATATAAATTTGACAATAAGTTATATTGCCCAATATTTTTTAGTATATATAAAGTCTATAATTAATGAGATATATTTAAAATTTTGGGCCCTCAAAATTATGTTACAAAATTATTATCAAATTAATTTGAAATTGATTTTAAATTGAACTTTGAATTTTTGACAATAAATTAGGTTATCTAAATTTTTTAGTATACATAAAGCCTATAATTAATGAGATATATTAAAAAATTGGGCCCTCAATTTTTTGGGGCCTTGGGCCATCGACCATGCCGGCCCGCCCTCAGGACAGGAGGATGCCTTATTGCAGAAGGGCCTGCTCGTGTAAGTGCATTTTCATTTCTATTTATAGGTTGTTTCTTGATTTTTTACTCTTGGTGATTCTGTGATTTATTTGATGATTTGGAGTATGTAATTTCTGGTTCTTGTGGCTGGAATTTGAATTTTTTCTTGATTGCTCATATTGATTCTTTGAAGTCGCTTAGTAGTTCGTTAATGTAGCGTATTTGCATTTTACAGCTGAAATTCTTGTGTGGTTTATGCTTTTCTTGATCTTTCTTGAATCTTGATAATGTGATCGAGCTCTTTTTTTTCATGTCTCTTGTGTTGGGATTGGTTTCTGTATTCTGAATTTCGATTAATGGCTTCCCAGTTATGTGGCTTCTTCAAAAGATCTCTACCCCATGAAATTTTACTATTAGTTGAGATTTCATGCAGTTATGCCTCCGAGTCAAACAGTGTCATGCGCTATGCAAAGATTTCTGCGCTGCTAAATGAAAAATCAATCCGGGATGTTGCATTACGTCATGCGAGGATGAGTGTGAGTCCTTTTCTCAGTATATATTCTAGTAGATTGTAACTTTGTAACCACGAGCCACAACAATTGTTAAATTATGAGATATTTGATCTTGCTTTTGTAACTGTTCTTACCTCCAACATCACTGAAATAGTATATGCTATTTCCTTCAACTTATTTCTTGATGATTTAGATGATCTCAACGCTTAGATGAGAACGATAATTCATTGGATTTCACACTCTCTTTTAAGTGATGGATATGTAGAAGGGCATGAGTTATTTTTAAATTAGTGATCTATCAATTGAATTTGGTATCACAGAAGAAAGAAGCTAGCAAGAGTAGCAAGACATGGATCAGAGGAGAACTAAAGATAGAAAGGTTCATATCTCTCTTGACTCATCTCCTGCTTCGTTATGTTTTTTTCTCATTCGTTAACAACAGCGTTGAAGTTGCATTTGGCAGTTGAGTTTAGTTGTTTATACTCATTTGAAAGGAGCTGTATTACTCGATAATAGAATCTTGTATCTTTGATATGCATGATGGTGGTATCAGAAAGTCCATTTTATTGATGCTTACACGAGTTAAACAGAACAGGAGCAATAGTAGAAATTATTTAAATGTTCATGGCAGCTCATGGCTGCTAAACCTCAGAAAACACATATTTCATTACATGTGTGTGTGTGTGTGGATTTTGATAAAATGTTACCTCTCTATTGCTAGTTAGTATTCGATGTTAACTTGGATACACTTAACAGACAAGTAATCAAGTGTATGAGTTTGTATAAGGACCTTTGCACATCTTTATTTCTTGCAACTGTTTAGACCTCAATTCTTCATTAACGAGATGCAGATACAGAATCGCAGAATGATTTGTTCGACTCGGTATCATGCTAGTTTCTGATATGCTCACTTTGGTTTATCTGATCTTATGCAGACTTGAAAAGCACAAAGAATATGATGACATTCTCTGGTAATTCTGCAAAGGCTTATTGCATGCACGGTGCACCTTATGCTGTGAGTATGGTACCTAAGTTTGTTGATTCAAACATAGATTAGCAGTTACTTGTGAACTACTTTACTAAAGATGTGGAGTTTTTCCATTTTTGGATAATTCAAGAATCTTGATGATAACTTGCCAAGAACTAGAGTTTTCCACTTTTATGTTGTAGTTTTGGTATTTCTCTTAATGGTTTTGTTTTCTGGTAGTCTATTTGTTTTTTATCTGTTACTTGGGGTTTTTAACCTTCACTTTTCTTAATTCGTTTTTCTAATTCCATTTTGTTAATGTTCTTTCTTAATTATCATATTTATGGTTATAAAATTTAATGAAAACCCTTTATATACGGATGGATAACTTAGTTGAGCAATATATAATCTTAGCCATTTTGAATAAGCAAAATTGTAAAATTAGCCACTTTTATAAAATAACATAAGGTTTTTCTAGCCATTGTTTTGGCAATTTGTCTACAAAAGTTTTGTCACACTTGGAAGTTGGACCAGAATATTTGCCCCTAGATGTTTATTTAGGCCAATAGCTATTGTAGAGTATTTATCTCCTATTTTATTTCACACTTGTGTAAAATGACATTAGTGGCATCCCACTTGCAACCTATCAGCTTGCTAACCATAAATGGTTTGCTTTATGTCAAATTACACAATAAAGAGGGTTATTTATAACTCCAATACTATCATATAATTGAAATAGCTTAAAAACAGCAAACTAAACATAGATTAGCATATAGCATCCAAGTGTGACAAAGTAACTAAAAGTGGCGATATATATAACTTTTTTTTATAGCGGTAGCTAATATTAAAGATTATTCTTATATATATATATATATATATATATATATATATAAATTAACAGTATTCTGGATTATTCATTTTGGTTCATTTTGAAGGTGTCTATAATTGATTGGGGAAAGATCAAATGAGTTACATGGATGCTTAAAAAAAAGAGAAATACAATTATTCAATATTGAATCATCTACCGATTTGATAATATTTTAGAATTTATTTTCGAATTCGGAACTTAGTCCACGACTACTTAAATGTCATTTATTATGGCTTTGAGTTAGTTACTTCTCTATGAAAAATAAAAATCTTTGGATCACTCAATTTTTCCGCCCCCAACCTTTAACTCTTATGAATTATGACCCCACCCCAAAAAGCCTATTTTGGCTGCACAAACTCTATAAAAGGAGGATTCCAAAAATTAAAAGAGTTTTCTGTAACTTTATATATCAGACGTATCCAATTATCGTGAAAGCAACATATAATGTCCGTTTCTTCAAATTAAAACAATACATTCGGACTAACAAGTAACGAAACATCTGGGGGTGTTTGGTTCAATAATAAAAAAGTTATTAATAAAATCATTCAATTTAATTAAATATTTAAATTGCATAATTTAATGTGTGATGAATTAACTCGATTCACACTCTAATAATTCAATTGAATAATTATTTATCATCTTAAAATTAAATTGATTATTTAGACCCTCTATTATAATGCAAAATTTCAATCACACATACCTTCACTGAAATTATTATTGATTTCATTTGTCATTATTTTTTTTTACATTTCTGGTAGGAATATTATAGAAAATAAACATTATTGTTTTCTACTAAAGTTCTCTCTCTCTCACTCACTCTCTCTCTCTATATATATAGGAAGGGTTCAAATGAGAACGGAGAACCATCATCAATCCTTGGATCATAAATATTAATGGTGGATGCATCATTTTGATGGATAAATGCACCATCTGGGTTCGAATTTTGAAGGGAGCAATTTTTTATTTTTTATTTTCCATTTTCCCGCATGCAGTTAATTGTACAACGAATGCAGTAACTTACACCTCAGTGCAGTGGTCTCAGATCTCATTTTAAATTGCGATTTTCACTATAATCAACCATATATATATATATATATATATATATATATATATATATATATATATCACAATCTTTTAATTTATCCTACATCACAATCAATTAATTCAAACACAAAACTAAATAATTCAAACAATCCCAATCTTACTCTATCCTATTAGTTTTATTTATTTCACCCACCAAACCAAACACTATCCTAAAAAAATCATATTCTGGAGTTCCAAATTTTGGCCGAAATAAATTTGAAGCCATGAGAAAAAGTAAATGGTTTACAAAATTACTCGGCACAATATTTCGTTGGTTTTCATTTATTTTCAACTCGCACGTAATTTTGACGAAGTGACTTTTTTTCACTATATACAGTATTATTTTGCGTTGGTTTGGTGAAATAATAATGTTTTCTTAATTAAGTTTTAGTCGACAAACAAGACCTACATGAATCAGCTCTCGCGTTTTCACGTACGTAAAATCGTAATTCTTGAACTAACGTAATCAGTTCCGTAATCATTTTCAGAAAAGCGCTATTCACACGTTCCGATACTATTGATAAAATAATTTGGGATTTTAATAATCAGATGGTATTTATTTGAAGGCTCTAATATTGACCGGAATCTAATTTCCTCCTTCTGTGACTTGACTACTTTTAGAAATTCGGTTGGAAAGACGAGTCAGATTCGTTGCACTTCTATCTCATCATAATTAAATTAAATGACTTTTTCTTTTGTCTATTCTTAATTCTTATTTTGGTTAGAACCTATGACTTGCTTTTAAATATATTTGTCCTCGTTCTGTTAATTAATTTCTCCAATTACTCCAAAAGTGGCTACGTCAAAAAGGTTCGATTATGGTATTTTATTTTTTCATTTTCATTTAATTAGTATGTGCGTGATAACACCTCTAGATAAAAATTTCAAGATATATATACCCACTTTTATAAAGAAGTTTACTTATCTACGCAAGATTTTAAGAGTATTATTTTTATTGAAATTTCTATTTTAAGGATAATTATATTCATTGATCCAAAAAAAAAAAAGGATAATTATATTCATTGATCGGTTGTAAATGAGTATTAGCGAAGGAGTTGTTGAGTTTGGCGCCAGTCTTTTGGCAGGTAGAGTTTTTTACTGTACAATTTAGTGAAGGTGGATTTTTGTTAGTAGGAATGGATAAATGTGGTTTGATTTTGATTAATAGGATGTAAATAGTCAGATTTTGATTATAGAGTATTAGACTTTGGCAGTCATGTGGGCTGCTGTTTTGTGTTGTTGATCCATACTTAACTCCTTTCTCTATTTTTCCCATTCCTGTCTGTCTGTTTCAAAATATTGATAGGGCATGGCATGGGGCTTTACCTTTAACCCAACATATTCACAAAAAACAAACAAACAACATATGTAGTGTGTGTTAAATTAAAAGAATGTTTACTCCTTACTCGTTAGTGCAACTGCAGGGAAAGAACTTAAATTGCTTCACGGATTTGAACTCTAATTTATTTATTAAAGAAATTGAAAAAAATTCTACTACTATTTTATACTCTCTCAAATGTTAAGATGACATACATAATAAATATCCATAGTCAGATCGATATACTATATTATAATTGTATGTAATGACATTTTTTAAGATTGCGATTCTCCGAAAATGAAGGCACTACTGAAATACTTATTGAGGATCCCATCTGTTATTTACCACATGAGATCACCTGTCCCATTATTTTGTGTGTACCACTCTTAATAGGAAAAAAGTTTACAATTGAAAACAGCACGATAGTTTTCAGAAAACAAAAAAATAGAAAGAAAAAGAAAATGGGGCCTCGTTTTGTAAGTATAAAAGATGATTATAAAAAGATGGCGTAATTTATTTTTATTTTTATTTTTTTTATTTGAGAGGAAAACGATATGGAGTCTAATAAGATTGCTATGCTCCACAGTCCACATATTATATGATGAACTACTTATATTTTAGCTTGATATTTTTTTTAAGGGTGCTTTTACTTTGATGGATAAATTTATCAGTAAAAGATGAAGGATGATAAAAATTTATGCCTTTAAATATCTTATTTCTTTTTCAATATTTAACACAAAAGAGAAGTTCGTCATTTTTTTTCTTATTTTCACTTAATGGATGAATAATATTATCCACTCAAAAATAGAGGAATAATATTATCCATTCTTGAAGTGAAAATGAGGAAGGAAAAATGGTGAATTTTTCTTTTGTGTCAAATGTTGAAAAAGAAAAGAGATATTTAAAGGCATAAATTTTTGTTCTCTCTCATTTTCCAATAATAAATTTATCCATCAAAGTACACGCACCCTAATATGTATAGTTAAGGTATATTCTTTTTTATTGATTAATTTATTATGGAAAAATAATGAATAACAAAAATTTATGTATTTAAATGTTTCAATTTGATGAAGAGTAATATGTGCAGAGCAGAGAAATGATATAAGACAGAGGAGTGGGCTTCATCAGAGAAATGGGCTTCCGCAGAGAAGTCAGAGGGATGGGCCTTATCAGAGGAACGGTCCGCGCCAGAGAAGTCATTCTCGCCAGGGAAATGGCTTTCGCCAGAGGAATCACCAAAAGAGCGGAAAAATCTCCCGCTTGAAGACAGAATTACTATTATGCCCCCGACCACGCGAGATGCGTGCTCCAATGATGAAATTACCCTTTTACCCTTAACGTGTAATCTATAAATAGCCATGAGCACGTACCTTGTAAACGGACGCTATCTTCATTTGCAATACAGTGGCAATCGAATTTTTGTGCTTTCAACCTTACTTTTCTCTCTCGTTTCTCAAGCAACACTAGGTATAATTCGAAATCCAATGATAATATACCGATTAAATCTATACTCGTTCAATCATACTTCACCACAATTTTTTCCCCTCATTTTCTATAAAAGAGAATTTTACCATTGTTTGTTCCTTCTTTCACTACAAGAAAAGGTGTCGGACACCGACAGAATTTACGACGGACTTGTGTCCATCGTGGATCACCGACGACGGTACAACGATGAAAAGGAAAATCTCGACCGGTCGACTATTTTGCCGACAGACAAATTACCGACGAACGTATTTCCGCTGTTAAACTATTTTTAAATTATGAATCAATATTTTAATTTAAATCACCGACGGATTGAGCACCGACGAAGAATATTTTGTTATTAAATTTTTTTAATTAATAATCAATTATTTTAATTTAATTTACTGATGGACTTGTTACCGTCGTTATTTCATTTAAAAATCAATAATTGAATTTATTCATTAAAATTTACCGACGGATTCTGTTCCGTCAGTGAGCCCTAGGTTGAGGAGATTAATTAATTAATCGGGCTCCTTTGATTTTCAGATTTTCAGAACTCCTCTCCTTTCATTTTTTGAACTCCCTTCCTTCGATTCCCAATCGCCGCCGGTAATCGGCCCGTCTCCCTGCCGTCGAAATCGCTGCCGCCTTCGTCTCTTGCGCTTTGTCGCTATGAAGAGCCCCCACGGCACAGACCGCCGTGAAGAGCCACCACGACGTCACTCTATTTTTGGTGTGTTATCACTCGTTCAAGTGATAAAAAAAATGAATGAATGAAAAATGATAACTTTTTCTTTTGAAGAAAATGAGGGGAAAAAAAAAGAAATATTTAAAAGCATAAATTTTTGTTATTTCTCTTTTTTTCATTATAAATTTATTTCATATAGAGTTAAGACAAGTCTGACATGAAATTTCCCACCTTAAATTTTAATTTCATGTCAATTAATTAAATAGGGTTCCAACTACAAGTCTATTTTTCCGTTGGCACGAAAAATTTAATTCAGCAGCCAAATGATATCTATCTATATAAACCCAAATTTTCAACTAAGAAAAATCTCCCCAAATAGTAACCGAAGGTATAATAAAGGACTAAAGGAGAAGACGGGGAAAAGATAACGGGGTAAAAAAGTCCAATTCGCATGGGATTGGTCCTCTGTTGAAGCGTTTGACTTCATGCAAATTCTAACAATCAAATATATAAAACAATATTTGAAAATTCCAAACTTTCTAGATGACAATTATCATTCCAATACGACTTTATTTAATTTCCATATATATAGTGCAAGACTGAGAGCTAGAACCAAAATTCATTTCAAAATATTTATTCATATATATATATATCTTCCTACCTATTAATTAAACCCAAACCTCCTTTAACCCGTTTCTTTCTGAAAATACAAGCTAGGATTCCTACTCCGAACTGGATAACAAGAAATTATCACAAGACTTCATTAATAATCGAAGACGCGAATTAAATTTGGTTTCACCAAGCAAATCCAAATCCAAAGACGCAAGAGGAAAAGAAGTAGAAGTGTTAATTTGTTTTTCACAGTAAGTTTTTCTTGAGGTTTTCTCTTGCATGTACCTTTCATGGCGGTGTGTGTGAATCTTCAAGGTTTTTGAGCATATCTTTAATAGTTAAAACTACGACGTTTAAAATCGACCTAAATCCGACGTCCAAGTGCGTTGTTCTTGGACCTTTCTATGGTACAACTCCAGAACTAGCTAATTAAGATTAAAGTTGGGATTTTTAGCTTTTCTTGTTATGCTTTAACAAGTTGTTTTTCCTTGAATCTTCTTCTTGATTTTGTGCTTTATGTTGGTGGATGCATGACCAAAATATACTTTACTTGCCCACCTAATTCTAAAAAGCTATAAGCCTCCTTCCTTCCCTCTCTCTCTCTCAATTAGCTTCTTTTTTTTCTCTTGCACCCACTATCCTTTCCATGATAAAGACTATAGCTTTTATGCCTAATTGCATTCTTTTCCCATCATTTGTTTCACACATCAAAACCACATATTTTTTCCAGTACTCCCTTTTTTCCAAAATTTGATTTATTATGGCCCCTGGCTACATCCCTAGATTATTAGAAAAATATCATCAGTCTTGGTAAATTAGTCCCTAGTTATAGGTTGTGCCTTAATTAAATAAACAATTAAGCTGCATGTTAGTGGAGGCAGTGATCTAATCCCAGTTGTAGATTAGGTACGTACCTCATTATTTCTATCGTATTTTCAATATCACAAATTCATTAGTGATTTTGGTGGCAGCAGGTTGAAGATATGGTCTCTATAGGTGGCGGCTCGTCCATGGCAACAATCCTACTTATCGTCACCATTAGCATGGCCTTAAACTTCACCTTGCTTGCAGCCCTACCAATCTTGTCAAGCAGCTCACAATCAGGTAATTAATTCAACATATTTTTTTTAGGTATCATGTTTATAAGTCTATATTTAAATTTGATCATCACATCAAGTTATGAACATACTATTTATTTCAGGGAGATTATTAGCTGAAACGAGTAACGGATCAAACTTGGATGATACCGTGAGAGTAGACCCTTTGGATGGTTTCAAGAAATACAGAGGAGGGTATGATATAACAGACAAAAACTATTGGAGTGTAAGCATCTATTCCTCTGCATAAAAATAGTCTAAACATACAAGAATTATAGTCTTATATATGTTGTTTTTTCGCGTGCAGTCGACTGCATTCACAGGCATATACGGATACAGCATCGCAGCTGTGTGGCTTCTGTGTGGTGTTTTATATGGAGGATTTCTCCTTGTAAGAAGCTGTTGTTTGAAGGGAAGAAGAAACCTCAAGAAAAAGAGACAACTTTGTCACAAAAATTGCTATGTCCTACCTCTTCTTTTGGCTGTTGTTTTCACCCTTCTTGCTATGTAAGTAAACTCTGTCAAAAGCCAACAACATTAACTAACTATGTTTTGTCATTAGATGTTAATTTGGATTGAATGTCTTGTGTTCATCTCAGATTGGGGATTGGCCTAGCTCTTGGAGGGAATGCCAAGTTCCACGCGAGGGCCAAGACAGTGATAGACATCATAATCGACACAGCAGATGAGGCCTCGGACACAATATACAACACAACTGGAGCCATGAGGGAGATGAGCATTACACTTGAAGCTGTTGACGCGGATCCTGAGGCCACGCGCTTCCTGAGTGAAACGTCCCAGAGGCTCGATGCTCAGGCTAACGACATAGCCAGGCAAGCTTCAAAGAACAGGCGCCTCATCGACAAGGTCCTCAAGATTGTGTATGTGTCTTCTCCCATCTCTCTCTATGCAATGACCATCTCTTGTGCCTCACTGCAGAGGAATGACCGCTTATTTGCTGATCTTTGCAGGTATATAATCACAACTGTCACAGTTTCTTTGACTTTGGTAGCTGTCATTGCTCTTCTAGGTAACACTAAATTACTCCTTCACCTCCATCCAAATATATCAACTGCATCAAAATCATTCCTTAAAACTAACTGAATTCTCTTTGTTAATACAGCATTAGGCATCTTAAAATTTCCGAGGACTGTTCAAGTGTAAGTGTTACTGTTTCCATCTTATTTCTTGTTCAAGATTTGCCAAAATTGAGTTTTTTTCTCTCATAAATTCACTTACCCTCTTGCAGACTGATTGCAATATGCTGGATTTTGACCGTCCTATGCTGGTTGTTTTTTGGAATTTATTTCTTCCTAGAAAAGTACATTCCTCACTTCCTTAACTCTCACTAAACTAACAAAAGACACATACTACTTGATACTGATTCAACATGTGTTGCTTCCCCAGCTTCTCGAAAGACACGTGCACGGCGCTAGAAAGCTTCCAGAAGGATCCATACAACAACAGCTTGAGCTCCATCCTACCCTGCGACGAGCTGCTGTCTGCAAAGTCAGTCCTGGATGATGTGAGTGCAGGAATCTACGACTTAGTAAACGAGGTACCATTCCCACATTGGATTTCTTGCAATCCACAAAATTACAAAAATCTGAGATTTAAAAAAATGCAGGTGAACAACAACATATCCACATCATACGGCAACATCGTACAGATCTGCAACCCCTTCTCCCCGCCGCCTCTGTACGAGTACCAGCCCTGGACCTGCCCCTCTTCCTCCATCCAAATAGGCGACATCCCTCGGGTAACGACTCAATCATCTCATCCCCGCTACATTTTGCTTAATTAATTAATTAATGAATTGGTGATGGCATGCAGGTGCTGCGCCTGCTGGTGTGCCCCGACTCGGAGGGGCCGACGTGCAACGGGGGGATCGTGGTGGCGGCGAGCGAGTACTACACCATCGAAGCCTACACGACGTCCATCCAGAAGCTTCTAGACGTGTACCCCGGCATGGAGGCGCTGGTGGAGTGCGAGACGGTCGAGCTTGCCTTCGCCGAGATCCTCCAAAACGAGTGCGCCCCGCTCAAGAGGTACGCTAAGATGGTGTGGGCTGCGCTGCTATTTCTCTCTCTAACCATGGTTTCCTTAGTCCTCGTATGGACGGCCGGAGCGCACCACCAACGCTCACGGCATTCTTTCGGCGGCTCTGTCAAACCGCACTCTATTGATCTGCATGACACCGTTGACGGCAAGCCGAATTTGGACGTCTGATTGGAGGTGGATACGACCGTACAACGTTAGATTTTTTGTACAGGATTATAGCAGGTATAGATGATTAATACAATACACACAGTAGGATTATACGAATACGAGATGGAGCCAATGGGGACAAACAAACCCCCGCTCTCGCGCGGATTTTTTTTTTTTTTTTTTAATGTCAATGAAAAATAATGTATTTATTTTACTTATTCATTTATTTAATGTTAAGTTTCTTGAATACAGAATCTTGCTACAGCTGCACATAGTTGCAAATCAACGTCAGGCTAATATGATCTCGTCACTGTCTTCTTCGATCTCTGATATGGTTCATTTATGAGAGAGTTGCAATTGGAATTTTATCTCATTTTTAGTACATCAACGTGAGTTTCTCATTTATCACGTAATGAAGCTTATGAATTTATTATAATCATAAAAAAGATTATATATATAATAATATGTAACTTCAAAAGAATATAATAATAATAATAATAATAATAATAATAATAATAATAATAATAATAATAATAATAATAATAATAATAATAATAATAATAATAATAATATGTTATATGACTATATTATTGGGTTTTGGATTGGGACACCCAAAAATAGAATATACTCGAACCATAGAATTGGAGGTGAGTGTGGAGATGTGAACCCCAAAAAATTTTACTTTTAAAATTAATTTTTTCATAAAAAGAAATATGATACTTAAAGTGAAACAACCCAAAAACAAAAACAATGTGTAGTTAGTGAACTAATTGTGAGTGGTACAATAATAATGTGTGGATCATAATGATATATGGTGTAGTTAATAAATTATGTTAGAATATTTGTTAATTATGTGTTAAATTTTTATTTTAGATAATGACGCATTAAAATGGAATGTTCAAAGATGATCTATTGAAAATCTGAAATGGGACAGTATCTATGTCTATTTATTTTATTTTATTTTTGAAAAAACAGGAGCTATTATTAATTCAAGTACAACCTGCTATGAGTTGATGGAAACTATGCCAATATATGAAGACTTCGGCCCAAGCCCGAGTCTATAAGGGCCCAATTACTAGAAATAAGGGCCGGATTTATTTATTGGGTTTAGAACATCTGTCGATTCTATTTCGACTCTTATAAATTTATTTAGAGAGTCGTCACTATCTATTTGCGTCGCAAACGAAAGCCAACTACAACTGCAAGTGCTTTCAACAACTGTTTTCTTTTCAAAGAGCAACTAGAGAACGTTACACTATGCATGCTCAATTATAAAAGAAAATCAGAAAGTGCTGTTTTTTAAAATACTTTTTATTTTCACATAATTTATTAACGTTTTGATAGAAATAACACATAAACGTGATATGCGAGGTATATCACATTTCTAGTGGTGAGAGTTATATGTGACGATAAATTTGATACAATATGTAAAGGTTTATGAACAAAATTCTTATTAGGTCATGATGATTTTATAAAATCGAATATGGAAAGAAACTAAAATTAACCCAACATTGACACAATATGAATTACAGATATAACTTATCACATAACAAAATATTAGAGATCATGTTTTAGGGCTCGATTGATATCTTCATGGGATCATGTTTTAATTCCTTTTTATTAAAATTCATTTAGTGTACATACATTAATTACCGACTAAAAATTGAATTGAAATAGAATAGTATTGGCAGATACTGAAACCACAACCAGGGACGGAGCTAGGAATTAATTTCAGGGGGGCTGAAACTGTACGGCCGCCCCCGAGAAATTTTTTTTGGGCATTCTGTATATTTAAGGTATTTTTTTATTAAAATACGAGCATAATACTAATAATAACGAACAATATTTTCATAGATTATATAGTTTCAATATATCACAAAACTTTTTTTGGACATTCCGTATATTTAAGACATTTTTTATTAAAGGGCAAGCATAATAATAATAATAACAAACAACATGTTCACAGATTATATATTACAAATTAGTTTCAATACATTATAATTTTTTTTAGCATTTCATACATATTAGACATTTTTTTTATTAAAAGACAAGTATAATAGTAATAATAACAAACAATATTTCATAGATTATATAGTTTTAAATAACGGAATTATCCTTAAATTAAGTATATATATGAGAGAATATAATAACCAAATACTCTTTTATAAAACAAAATTATTTTATAATAAGTATAAACATATACTTATTTATATATATTTTAAAATTAAATTTAAAATTAAAAAAAAAAAACTCAAAATTTGGGAGGGGGCTCTAGCCCCCCTGGCTCCGTCCCTGACCACAACAAACAACACGGCCACATGTTGTTTGAGCAAAGTTGGACATTTTCTCGAGTTTGATTCGTTATAATTGCTACAACACAATGTCATTTTCTATCCTTCTCAACTTGGGATCGATGCTCAAATTTTGACAACCCCACCTTACATTTATTAGGATGTCTCAACTACATCTACAACTACAACTTAATTGTAATTTTTCATCAGAGTACTCAACGACAAGTACATTTTTTAGTACATTTGAATTGCAATTGTTTTGTAATTTTCGAAATATTTCATAAATGATGTTGGTGGTACAGAGTGGATTAGTATGACAAAATTGTCCATTTTAAAAAATAAACCATAAACTTCCAACTTTTGTTTTGGTTCGAGTAAATGAGATCGATCTTTTAAATTATAGTTGCCACTTTTTTGAAAACTAATAAACTTTTAGCTTAATACCCTCTTACATAATTGAACGATGAAAACAATTAAATTTCTAAATAGTATTTCTGCGATGCAAATTCTTACATAACATCATTATCACATTACAGTAGTAAGCATATATTGTGATAGGATTGAAGGTGACAGATATGAAGTTGGTAAAATTGGGATCTGATATTAGATTTGGTTAATCTTTGCAAGCCTGTTCATTTACAAGCATTAAACTTAAATTTAATTTGTTTAATAGGCGAGCTTTATTAAATAAAGGGCAAATAGCGCCAAAATTCACGAACTTTTACCCGATTCTCGTTTTTCCCACGACTTTTAAAAGTTAGACAAAAATACGCAACCTTTTGATAGATTCTGATTTTTCCCACGATGAATTTTTCCAACAATTCTATCTCTCTCTGATTTATCTTCTTCAAAAGAAGCATTCGTCATGTTGCTTTTTATCCACCAACCCTATGGTTCTTAGATGCTCCAAAGCATTGTCCCTTTCAAACTTCAACTTCTGAAAATAGAGCTTGTAATACGACGCAAGCTCCGGATCGACCCATTTGCATAATTTATGAATTGCAACCAATTTTTACCTTTTTTAACACAAAACGGCAATGTTTTTAACAGTTGGAAACGATGTCGTTTGATTTGCCGAACGACGTTGCCATTTTGACAATTCCGAGTGCCACTTAAGCTTTAAATTGGGCAAAATTAACAATCGTGGAAAAAATCAGAATCAATCAAAAGGCTGTGTATTTTTATCTAACTTTTAAAAGTCATGGTAAATACGAGAATCGGGTAAAAGTTCGTAAATTTTGACGCTATTTGCCCTTAAATAAAGCTCAAACGAGCATTTATCGAGCAACTCGGATTTGGGTTGTTTGACTCATTTACATCTACCTACAATTAATTGGTCAGTGTGATGGCTTTTCTAAATGAAAAAAAAAATAAAAAAAAATACTCAAGCTTGTCTTATTTTTATAATTAAATACACTAAAATACCATTAGTAATTTTCGTTGCAAGATAATGATAATAATTTATTTTTTTAAAATTACAAGAGGTATCAAATAATATAATAAAATAAGCAATTCACATGCAGGCCAGACAAACCTCTATACAACACAAATATATGAATATTATCCGCACAAAAATAGAAAAACTATACGGGGTTAAATTTAAGACGTCTCTCTAAAAAAAATGATAAATAACAATTATCTTCGTCCCCCATCTAAGCGTTACACGAACGGATGCGACCATTTTGATTTGCTTGAGATTGCAGCTCCATAATAATCACATTATAAGGAAGTATTTGTTGAATAAAGAAAAAAAAATGACATATTGAAGATAACTACGAAATCAAAAATTAAAATATAAAAATTGTTAAAAGGAAGTGATCACTGCTACAGCTATAGCTATATATCCTTTAAAAAAGTAAGACTATTGAGGCAACCAACTTTTGTGCTAGCTTCTGTTATAATTTAATGAAACATGGCATGTGTCTCTTTAGGTTGCGTGAAATTTTCTCTTTGTCATCACATTATATTGAAAAGATGTGATGATCATTCAATTACCTATCCCTCATATAATTTGAGTCTCAATTATTTGTCGGCATCATGATTATCAGTTTGAAACTAGATTATCATCAACATATATACCTCATATATATATATATATATATATATATATATATATATATATGTATATAAAAATTATATATAATTCTAGTTAATCCATAAATATTAATGTGATATACATTTCTAGTGCCGAATTCTATGTTATAAACAAGTTTTTATTTTGTGTACGATGCATTTTTGGTGCATGAAAATCCGTGGCGATTATTTTTCATGAGTATTGAATAAATTTATGGATGGGTAATTAAATCACACTTAAATTAAAAAACCGATGTAACAAGCTCATACATATAAGAATAAATTTATGGATGGGTAATTAAATCACACTTAAATTAAAAAACCGATGTAACAAGCTCATACATATAAGAATAAATTTATGGATGGGTAATTAAATCACACTTAAATTAAAAAACCGATGTAACAAGCTCATACATATAAAAGTGTTTGAAGGATCCAAATTAACATGAGATATTAATTTGAGCATCCCAATAAAATGGATGACACACTAGCTATCTATCTAAGTAAAAATGACAGCTGTTTAATTAATACGTTTATTAATTAATGAGGTCCTAATTATATAAAGCCTAATTCCTCCAAAAAGGGAACCAGATGTATGTTACGTGTTTGCAATATATGGAAAGTTCAGAGTGATTAATTAGTGAGTAGCATGAGACAATGATTCACTTACTGCTAGAGGAAATAATACGTGTATATGTATAAGCTCCTAGATTTGTTTTATCAACACAAACAGCAATAATTCTTATACAGTCTCAAATTTTATTTTTAATTTCAATTGTCCCTTGGAATTATATGATAGATCAACTAAGGCACTAAAGGGATGTTTGCTTTTACTTTCCGTTCTAATTTTTAGTTTTCAATAGTTTAAATGCAGTGTTTATGAAGTCCTATTAATTTTTTCTTAATTATATATTGTAATAAAGAATTAATTCGAGTCGTATATATGCAAACTAAACTACAAGTACAAAGGAGTACTGAAAAACAAACCTAGCGATTTTATTTTTTTTACCAATAAAGAGGAACAATTGAAAGTTAAAATTCAAATGACTGAGTGACAAAATAAAGAAGAGTAGACGTTAGAAAAAATTACAAAATGTAAAATTATAGGAATCTGATAGAAGTTAGAAAATAAAGGCAAAGGAGGTGTAGACACAGGATATGACGGCGATGGATGCTGAGAGACAACATCTAGTCAGACTCAGGCAAAATGGAGCCATCTTCATATAGCGACAACCAAATTTATAGGGTCTTTTGTAATTTGTAATTCACCATTTTGGCCTCCACTCATTCGACTATCACAACTTTGCTTTCACAGTAATTTTAAATATTGATGACTAAATCGGAAAAATATGAAGTAATCAACTCTACTTACAATTTATATTGATATTATAAATTTACCATAATTTGATATTGCTTTGATTTTTCAATTGTCTTTTTGTTTTTTGAATTAGAAATAAGTTATTTTTTTTATTATTGATTAATTTGATCAATCATACCGAAACCAATATATTAAAGAGGACCAGGAAAAAAAAGGGTTAAGGCAAAAGAAATGCACAACTTTGGAAAAAGTTACAATTCTCACCTGAGCATACATCAATTTATATTTTAGTTACAATTTTCACCTGAATTTGACTCACGGTGAAATTAGAGCTTAGTTAACAGTCGAAAATTTATATAATGTTGGTTTAATTTCTGATGATGAGGAGTATTAGAAGCTCAAAGGTCTAGGAAGGCAAAAATTAATATATTTGACTTAATTTTGACTGCTAAGTAAGCTTTAATTTCGTCGAAAGTCAAATTTAGATGACAAATACAATTAAAATATAAATTCATATATTTTTTTTGCTTAATTGAAAGTTTAGGTGAAAATTATAGTAATTTTTTTTAAAGTTCTTGTATTTTTTGGCCATTACCCCAAAACAATAAGTTTAAATTTTATTGCTTCTTAGTACAACTTGATGTCTACCATAAAAAAATAGATAATACTACTTATATAATTTACAAACTGTTATATTTGGTACAAAATTACAAACCATTACAGATAAACCGGCTTACCCATAGTATAGATGAAAAAAAATAAAATCTAAATTTTGACTGGATTAGACAATGATTTTAGAGGCTCGAAGAAATCTTGGTTGGGTTGAGCTAATTTTTCCATTTGATCGTGGGCTTTGATTGGGCTGAAATTTATGATGCAGGTCTACGGATAATCATCGTTGGAGTACTTTAGTATAAACCAGACAAATCCAAATCACTAACTAGTATAGATTAGATCAATATTAAAATAAAATAAAATAAAAATACAACTAATACGATGAGACTTGAATTAATATTTTTTTTCAATAAAGATATAATATATCAATTTTGCCACTTAATTTAAATTTTACTACTTTGTTATATTCCATTTTAGTCCGTCCAATTATAAATGGTCCGTTTTCATAAATGAAAAATCTTAATCCTTAGAAAAGTGTGCGCCCTGTCACTTTTAATAAATATACACTTTCTCCTTAATTATTGCATTAAAAAATTGTTAACCACTTTATAATGGAATGGATGGAATGGTGGGAGTATAATTTTTCAAGTCAATGATTTGGGTAATGAAAAATTGAACATTACAATTTACAACCGCCCCAAAATTTAAGCTAGTAAATCACAGAAGATTTAGGATACTTTGTTTCTTACATTTAAAAAGCGAATCAGATTAGAAAAACGTGATTCGAAGGATAATTGTGCCGGTTTTGTTTTTAATTTTTCTTTGGAGAGAAAATCATTTAATTTCTTCATATTTATGTAATTGGATCAATTGATAAGTAAATTAATTCGTGGGCATAAATTTGCAGTGTGATGGAGTAGATGATGTCGAAGACGGGGACAAAGTCAATTCCCAATTTGCAAAAGGTGGGCCCAACGAATGGAATTTCCTATTAGTTTTTAAGAATAATTTAGGAATCGGTAGACACTTCACCAATGATTGGGAGGAGAAACTATGAGTTTAGTGTTTGTCGTCTTCTCTGATTTTCCAACTCTCCAATAAATTATCTTCTGTACCCTTCGGTTTTCAGCGCTCTTAAATTAATTATTCTGTTAATGATAATTATCATATTAAATTCTAAATTATTAATTTAATAAAAAGTTTAATCCTAAATATGACCTAAACTTCTAATAATATCAATAAAAAATTTAAATCATTGACCTTGTAAAGATCATCACTAATATTTTTGATCGATGAAATGCGGATTGTGATTTTCACATGACAAAACGATATACTTATGCTAAATTACTAAATTGCTGCTATATCTTTATAGTACTTCCTTTGAGGAAACAGAATTTACTTCTATACCAATTTCGGCAGTCCATGTATTTTTATCCTTACTAATTTACCGTGCCCAAAAAGGCAAAACGGAATTCTAGGATTGGTCAGACTTAAGCAATTTATTGCTCAATGCCTCTTTGTCGTTGACGTGCATGCATTAAACCTAATTGAGAAATTAAGTTTTTTTTTTTTTTTTTTTTTTTAGTTTGAGAAATTAAGGTTTTACTTATTGATCACTTTGACGCATGGGCGGAGCCATGCTTGGGTTGGGGTGGGTTTAACCAATTTTATTTAAGGAAAATTCTCACTAATTCCTTTTTGTAAGATAAAGAATGTATTCCATTAACACTAAATCTATGTAGCCACAATATTGTGGCCACCCACACACTAGCTAATATAATAAGAAAATTCTTGATTTATTTAATTATTATTATTATTTTTTTTTTGATCAGTAAAGTAAAACTTTTATTGAAAGAAAATGTATCAAGGCATCAGGAATGCCAATCAAAACAACAAAACAAGTTTGAAGTCTTTGGAACACCAAGAAGTAAAAGGAATTCCTAACTCCACGATTTTGTAGGCCTCGTTCCAACTCCAAAGTCTCCCCTTAATCTGTAATACAAGTCTATCAATATCCCAAGCCTTGTCCTGAAAACGGCTACCATTCCTGCTTTCCCAGAGCAACCACACTGTTCCAGCCCACAAAGCTTTAAGCAATCTTCTTTCTCTCTTCTTTTTTCCAGCCGCAATGAAAGAAATGAAGTGTTGAAATATACCTCTCGGATTTGCCGTTTTGATGTCAAGCCATTGAAATATCTGTTCCCACACCGCCGCTGCTTTCGGGCAATGGAGGAACAGGTGTTCCGTCGTTTCCTCATTAGAAACACATGCATTGCACCATCTCTCCTCCACGCTGATCTGGACATTTCTTCTACTCAGATTATCGCATGTTGCCAATCTGTTTCTAAGACATCTCCATGCCGTCACCTTGACTTTATTTGGTGTTGGGGCCTTCCAAACCTTTGCCATCTCCAAAGGTAAAACTTGTTGCTCCTGTCTTGTTTTTGCCACAATTTCATATGCCGACTTGATTGTGAAGCATCCATCTGATGTCGCCTTCCAATTCCATCCGTCTGTTACATCTACACAAGGAGCAAAATCAGCAATCACCAACCGGAGATCCTCCGCAAACCCTTTCTCCCTCTCCCTTAACTCCCTCCTCCACTCCACCCTCCACACCCACGACCCTCCCTCCCAACACCCGCTTTCACCAACCAGCCTTTTCTTGTTCAGACTCAAATTATACAATCTCGGAAACACAAACTTAAGGGGTTTGTCAACCGCCCACACATCCTCCCAGAAGCTTGTCTCCAGCCCATCCCCAATTCTTCGCCTCAAATTATTGATGAACCACCGATCTCTCCTTCCTCCTTCCTTATCCACAATTTTCTGCCACCACCCTTTCTGTCCACCTCTTCCCGCCACCGAACATTCACCCCCTTCCCCCCACACTAGCTCCCCATAAATCGATTTAATCACCCTTACCCACAGAGCTTTCCCCTCCCCTAAAAACCTCCAGAGCCACTTACTTAACAGCACCTGATTAAACCAATCTATATTCCGAAACCCCAGACCTCCTGAATCCTTATTAAGGCACAAGGTATTCCACTTAAACCAGGTGATACCCCCCGTCTGTGTACCTCCTCCCCACAGAAATTTGGAGAACAGTGAATTAAGTTCCTTAATAACCGCTTTAGGTATGAAAGAGAGGGATAATTGATAGACCGGGATGGATTGCAACACCGATTTGACAAGAGTAATTCGCCCTGCCAGCGAAAGATGTCTTTTCTTCCAACTTGCCACTTTGTTTGAGACTTTATCAACCAAAAACTTCCAATCTCCAACACTATTGCTGCGCCCCCCCCCACTTTAGTACCCAAGTATTTGCACGGAAATGATCCGATCTTGCACATGAGTAGCGATGCCCATCTCCTCTCAACTGCCTCATCCACTCCCACTGTCAGAAGACAGCTTTTGTCGAAATTTACAGCTAAACCAGAGACGAACTGGAAGAGAATCAGGAGTTTCTTTACGCTCTCCATATTCTTGTCATCTGCCTCCAACAAGAAGATAGTATCGTCCGCGTACTGCAGATGTGAAATTGGCACTTTATCCTTGCCAATCTTCGCCAGAACTAGGAACTGCCTCTCAGCTGCTCTTTCAATGAACTCGTTGAGGCCTTCCGCCACAATAAGGAAAAGGAAAGGTGACAACGGGTCACCCTGTCTCAAACCTCTCTCCATTTTGAAGTCTCCCGTCGATGACCCGTTCACCAATACACTTGCCGTTCCAGATTCCAGACACCCTTTAATGAACCATTTTTAATGATATAAGTAACTCAAAACAAAATACAGACTACTAATAATCTTTTCATTCATTGCTCTCCCACAGTTGCCGCTACTTACACTAGCCCCCCCGCAAAAACACTAACTTCGCCACTGCTTTGACAAGAATCTAGAAATCAGCCAGTAATCTTTTTTAGATGAAATTTTTAAGTACATAAAAGAGAGGGAATTCAAGAACTTGAAATATTTCGACTGTACACTAATAATATTGCTGTGCATGAACAACTAATTAGTACATTAATTAAACAAGACGAATGATATATATATATATATATATATAAATTAATTTAAAATATTTATACACAACGTTTGGAGAAAACCAAGTCAAAATGAAGAATTATACATATATTTTGTCTTCACTATATAGTTCTTATCATCATCTACTTGTTCTCATTAGCCTAGCAAGAGCAAAAGTCCGACCTGGACTCTATTAATTAGCGTTAAACCGAGATGCATTATTTTAATAAAGATTCCATTGCATTTATGCTTATTTATATAGTGAAAACGATTAAATATTTTTTCGTTGAGAGGCGAACATCATAAACATCATTAAATATTCCTTTGATGATGTAACATATGATCATTTTGTCTTCCCGTTTGTTCCTAGGCTTTATATATATAGTTCAATTGAAGTATATATAATTAATTAACATCATGCAAAGCCAAAATAGAATAAAAGGTTACTTCAAATTCCACCAATAAATCCAGGAAACGAAAATGCTAATTGGAGCACAAAATACTGAATTCAATTTTTTATCGCCCACAATATAAAATTAAAGAATAATTAAAAAATAAAAGGATGTCAAACTACTTGATTTTCTTTTCTCTGACCTTTTATTTTATTTTGCTAGGCAGTTGGGATGAGATCCAGTGTCTCATAATCTTATGTGTCCCATGCTTATATTTATTATTTTAAAAATATTTTTTTATAAAAATTAAATTTATTATAATACTATGACTTATATTTAATTTTTATTTCAAAAAAATTAATTTTTTAAAAAAATATATACCATGACTTTGAGTTTATCAACCTATTATTAGCTAATAAAAGTGAAATTAAATGATAAAAAATAATTATATAACCTAGATTGATGGAATAAATCCTAATTAATAATCACAAAATTAAACTAAAACATATAAAGTTGAAATTGAAGAAAATATATATAAGAAATTAAACGAAATTGAAAATGAAACATAAAGTGAGATATAAAGTGTGGTACACTGAATCTCATTCCCAGTTATCATGCATAACAACTACTTAATTAGTCGCGCGCTTAAAGAAAGCGATATATATATAAGGTAAATTAAATTAAGTTATAAATTAATATTGAATCAACCATATAATTTATTAATTTATTGTCTATGTACTATATTATACGATGATGCATGATGGACCCATTCTCCTTTAAATAGTATGAAACAAGTTAATATGAGAATGAGCATATATAAACTGACTGAATCCTTGTATTGTATATACGAATTGAATTCCCCCATATCTTTTGTTTTCTCTTCTTTATCCTATTCCAAATGCACCGTAGCTTGGGTCCAAGCCCAGCAACGTAACAGCCATGGATACCAATTCCAAATTCCTCCACACCATCGCCAACCCTAGAATCAATACCAATGGAGGCTTACTCCATCTAGACATGCAGCCCACCACCTCCTCCTCCTCCGACTCCGCAGCGGAGGGTACCGGCGACGCCAAGTGGGCGTCGAGGCTCCTCCGCGACTGCGCGGCCGCCATGTCCGACAAGGACTCCGCCAAGATCCACCACCTCCTCTGGATGCTGAACGAGCTCGCCTCCCCCTACGGCGACACCGACCAGAAGCTCGCCGCCTACTTCCTCCAGGCCCTCTTCTGCAAGGCCACCGACTCCGGCCGCCGCTGCTACAAAACCCTAATCTCCGTGACGGAGCGGAGCCACTCCTTCGACTCGGCCAGAAAACTCATCCTCAAATTCCAAGAGGTCAGCCCCTGGACCACCTTCGGCCACGTGGCGTCCAACGGAGCCACGCTGGAGGCCTTGGAGGGCGAGCCCAGCCTCCACGTCATCGACATCAGCAACACGCTCTGCACCCAGTGGCCCACCCTTCTAGAAGCCCTCGCCACCCGCACCGACGACACCCCCCGCCTCCGCCTCACCGTGGTCGCCGCCACCGCCGCCGCCAAATCCGCCATGAAGGAGATCGCTCCGAGGATGGAGAAATTCGCCAGGCTCATGGGCGTCCCCTTCGAGTTCACCGTCATCGCCGGTCTCAACCGCCTCGGCGATCTCACCAAGGACGACCTCGCCGTGCGCGAGGGCGAGGCCGTGGCGGTCAACTGCGTGGGCGCGCTGAGGCGCGTGGACGTGGAGGAGAGGAATCGCGTGATCGAGACCATCAAATCGCTAAACCCTAAGGTGGTGACGATCGTGGAGGAAGAGGCGGATTTCTCGAGCAACAGGGAGGACTTCGTCAAGTGCTTCGAGGAGTGTCTGAGATTCCACACGGTGTATTTCGAGATGCTGGAGGAGAGCTTCGCGCCGACCAGCAACGAGAAGCTCATGCTGGAGCGCGAGTGCGCCAGGAGCATAGTTAGGGTTTTGGCGTGCGACGACAAAGTTGAGGATTGTGATAGTGAGAGGAGGGAGAAGGGGAGGCAGTGGTCGGAGAGGCTCCGGGAGGCGGGGTTCACGGCGGCGGCGCACAGCGACGACGTTGTGGACGACGTGCGGGCGCTGCTGAAGAGGTACAGGGCGGGGTGGTCGCTGCTGCTGCCCGGAGAGGATGGGATTTATTTGGCATGGAAAGAGGAACCTGTAGTATGGGCATCGGTATGGAAACCATCATAATATTATACCCATTTTCACATATATATAATAGCATCACATTAATTTCTTCATATTCATTATTATTATCACCAAAAAAATTGGTTGTGTGCTTCATTATATATTTACACTGCTAAGAGTTTATTCAAATTTTTGTGCCTGTTTCTTCGTCGATGTTTTTTACAGTTGTTGTTTGAAAGCTTTTGCACTTGTATAACGAATCGTTTTGGGGAAGGATGAATATGCTTTTTCTTTGTCTAATGAACCTAGCTAGCTATAGTAGCTAGTAGTGCTCACTACTGTATATATATATATATATATGTATCCATCTATGTTGTATGTAGTATATATATTGTTAAAAAATTTAATCACGTAAGTATGTTTCCATTGAAAACTATATATCATTATATTTACTTAAAAGTAATTATTTTAATTTGTAGTAATTTCTTGTGACGTTCTATATATAGTTATTTCATGTAGTGGTGATCTTGATCATATATAGCTAGCTAGCTTACATGGAGTACATCATTTTCGCATTTCCTGGTATAACGGTGATAATGACTGACTAACAAATCAAACATTAATTAGTAGTAAAATTTATCTCTCAACTTCTAGGGATCCAGTTTACCTTAATTGTATCATCTACAAACTAATCAATGAGGCACAGTTGGATGCATCCGCTTTAATTTAATTATGTGATAGTAATTAATTGGAAAGGATGTGCCATATATACATTGCAAAATATCCTGCACGACGAGAAGCAATATTATGTTAAATTAAAGGTGAGTCATATTATGAATGTGTTTAAATTTTGGTCACAAAATCCGTGTGAAATTGAGGCATTTGTTGTAGATGGAGTTGGAGCTAGGGTGCATTAATTTTGGTGAAGATATATTAGTGGTAGTCCATGGCAGGTAGAAATTAATTAGAGAAGATTAATTAGAGGATGGGATGGGATTTGGGAAGATGAAATCGTGTTGGTGGCAAGCAAAGGTACACCAAATGAATCCCAGAGTTGTCTTTTTGTCTAGTGAAGAAAAATGTGATATGAAGAGCATATATATTGATCTCCCCTTAATTTCCACCAACATAATGTAGTGGGTAAATGCTTTTCCAGATTTCGGATAAGACCACTCCTCATTTTTAATCTTTCCACACTTTATTAATTTTTGCTTTTGTCACTTTATATTTAGATGGTAAGCTTTCTTTGCAAAAGTAGGGACCTCTTCCCTCTCTTAGTCTTTCGGAGAAGCTAGGACCCCTACTTAGATACAACAACACCAACCTTGGCCTGCTTCCCAACTCTACAACACACACATATATGTAATTTCAATTATTTCTTTTTTTTCTATTTAAATCTTCCAATTGGATATTTTAATTATTTCCCTAGTATATAATTGCAGGCCACTTTGATCTCTCAATAGACCATGCTCACATGCACTGATCACTCTCTTTCTAACTAACTGCATGTTATGAATTTTCTACAAGAAGATGTATATTTCTGAACTCTTAGGTCAAAGCTTTATTCCATTTCTAATTAAGATCAGTGAATGTTCATGGTCTTGCTACATATACATATATATATATATTCAGGAAGAATTTTTTAAATAGTTTTAAATTTTTTATTTACTTCCACACCGTGTCCATGAGTCACCTTCAGGCTCGCCCCGCGTGCAAGTGCCTCAGCGTCAGCGGCGGAGGTAGAAATTTTTGTTGGGGGGAATTATTTGCTCCAAATTTCATGATATATAAGTATAGGGAGAAAAGTTTGTCCATATTATTAAAAAATGATGTTAGGGGGTAGGCCCCCCTAACTACGCCACAAATTTTTCATGCATGCTGCAACTGTGGAAAAGTGATCGAGTTCAAAGCATTCGAGTGTTTGTTTAGCTAGTATACAAATTCACAAACATATATATCGTGTAATCGTACGTCGTGAATTTTGTGTACTAAAAAGATAATTTCCAAAGCTTACGTACGTACGTTTGATTTGGTGGATAAAATCGATAATAATAATAGTATCGATTATTTTACCTATCATAATTTGTCACTCAAAAATACCCTTGACAAGGGTGGCTTTAATCATGCGCCTATAACCCCAACTTTCGTGTGTGGATTCCACAATGTCACATCAAATTTTTAAAATCCATCAACTTTTATTATACTTTTCTCTCTAATAATTAATTTACAAACTCAACTTTCATATGAATCTCACTATTACACACAACTTTATATATTTATATTTTATGTGATTAACTTTTTCTTTCACTACATAATTAATAAATTTGTTTTTGAGTATTATATTTAAATTATAAATATAATAACTAAATAAAACAAAATTAATTCTTTCGTAATTCTAATTAATAATTAAAACTTGAAAACTAAAATTGAAATTATATTAAATGAAATGCATAATTAAAAATCTAAATACATATTAATTCAAACTAATAAATGGAAACAGAGAAGAAACGGAGAATAAAATATTGATAGGAAAAATCGAAAATGAAGAAAAAGAAAAAAAATTGCAATGAACCCCAAAAATAAGGACAGAAGTTGGCTTTCATTTTTGGAAGTTTGGCATTTTATCGTTGATGGTGTAAATGTTGGGTAAAAAGTAAAGAAGAGATTGGTACGAATAAATGTAATTAAATAGGAATAGAATGATCATATATATGAAACGAATAATAATAATAATAATAATAATAATAATAATAATAATAATAATAATAATAATAATAATAATAATAATAATAATAATAATAATAATAATAATTCTCACGCTTAGATGTACAACAGTACAATAAGTAAAAAAAGGAAAGAAACCTTTATTACTTCCACAAATACAAGTATGAAACGCAATAAAGGAGCCAAACAAGAAATCAATAATTGCACAAGAAAATTCCATATCTAATGCGTCGAGTTCAATTTCAACATAATTTACACAGAAGATGGGTAGTAGTGCAAGTGTGCAACAATTTCAAGTAATTTTAAAATAAAATAATTGATTGTAGTTTATAGCAGGTACAAATCTATATTTATTATTATTATTATTATTATTATTATTATTATTATTATTATTATTATTATTATTATTATTATTATTATTATTATTATTATTATGAAAGTATAAAATAACTATAAATATAAAATATATTAAAAAATGCTATATAATAATTCAAGTCTATTACAATTGAAACCTAGAAATTTTCATTGATTGAAATATTTGTACGAATGACTTGTTATCAATACTATCAAAAATCTATTTTCCAATATATATAATTAAATTATCATTCATTTATTGATCTCTCATCCAATAACGTTGACAATTCTTTATGATATTCATTACATAATATCGTTATTCGCATTACGAGGTATCTATTATATAATTCAAATAAGCAAATCGTACGCAGGTGAGACCTCTCACTAAAAAAAAATTAACTAGTGACACGAAACTTGGTAGCTATTATGTGTGTTATAAAAATTAGTGATATTTGATGATGTAGCTAATCATTAATATTTACACTTTTAAACACCACTAATTTTTATTCACGCATATTAACTACCAAACCTCGTGTCACTGATAGAAATTTTTTTGTAGTGTCTACATCACATAAATGTGAGAAAATAACCGTCACGCGTATGGGACCACTTCCCATACAAAAATAAAAAATTATCCGCATGCATGCGAGATTGAACCCATAACTTTTTATAAAAAAGAGTTTTTGAGTAGTTTTAATAGGCAAAAATGTCTTGTTTCTTATGTTGTATATGAAAAATGTCATACTTTATAAATTTAAGCATTTTATGCCCTAATTATATGAAGTACCTATTTTACCTTTTGATGTTGATGGGCTCGCTTGGTTTTTTGTGAAAGTCTTACATATTTGATTAATTTAACAGCTATCAGTCGAGAGTACATATAACCGGTGGGTGGCTAGATCATGTGGTCGGCCGGTCAAACACATAATTTTACCGGCCGAACACATGATCTAGGTGACTAGATCATGTATCCGGTCGGGCGGACACATGATTTAGCCATCCACCGATCATATGTATTCTTGACTTATAACTGTTAAATCGTTGACTTTTATGTTTAATAGTTGTCAAATCGGTCAAATGTTTAAAACTTTCACAAAAATCAAGCAAATTCATCAAATCAAAGAATATTTAAAAAAGGGCAAAGGTGCAGATACCCCCCTGAACTACACCCCCCTAGAGCTTTTAGCCCCCCATACTCGGTCAAAGCGCGTTGACCTCCCCAAAGTCTCGGAAAAAGGGTGCAATTAGGTCCTAGGGTGAAACGGGCGTTTTAACGCCGTTCACTTAATATTTTTTTTTTCGCTGGGCCCCACCACCCCAACCAACGGTATTATATTTAGGATTTAGGGTTCAAATAGTAGGAACCCTAATTTACGAACGATCTTGCAGGAAATTGAGAGAAATCGACAAGATTTTCTGCAATTGGGTTAGGGTTTGTTGAGTATACTAGGATTCGAGCTATTATCATGAGTTCCAGCTCAGGATTCGGGTCATCCTCGTCGCGTGGTAGACAGCAGATGATGAACGACGTTGAGGTTAGGCATTGTCGTTGTAAATTCGAAGGCAAGAGGTTGGAAGCTAAGAGAATGACTTCATGGACCGATGAGAACCCTGGGAGAAGGTTCTACGGGTGTTGAAATTGGAAGGTACATCAATTGCTTATCACTCATTTTGTTTTTGTGAAAAACATGGAACTAATACTCAATTTTTGAATTCGTAGACCCAAAATTGTGGTTTTTTTGATTGGTATGACGAACCAATGTGTGAAAGAGCTCGTGAAGTTATAAACGGATTGAAGAAGGAAAACATGAAGCTTGTAAAGTTGCATGAAAGTTCGAAGCCCCCATTGATTTGGAAGCTGAAATTGAGCAGCTTTGGTCAGTAATTGCAAGTTGGAAAGAAGAGACAATGGGTGTTAGAAGGAGAAGCCGTTTTCTTTTAATTTTTTTGATTATTTCTTGGTTTGTGATAATCAAGCTTGTTATATAGTATGAAACTAGTGAAATGATGTAAATCTCCAATCTTAGTCAAGGGATAGTTGATGCTATGGAATTGTTAATGTATCTTGCTTTTGTTAATGAAATGACTTTATGAAATGATGTAAATCTCCCCTGTTATATTCTAAATTCTCAAAGAAATTGACATCATAAGTATGGACTTCACATATGCACAAAGATAACCTCTAAAGTTTCTGAAATTCATTCCCAAAAAAACCATCATCATAAGCTGTTGGACATATGTTTCATAGTAAAAAAACTAGCATAGTTTAGATAGGATCATCTGTTAGCAAAAAAAAAAAACAAAAAAAAAACAACCCAACCCAACCCAATAAAAACAAAAAAAACAACCCAACAGTAATCTGAACCCCATGTTTACCCTCTAAATCACTATTTTCAGTCTCTTCTAAAAACATCTCATTCACTACAAAAGTAGGCATAGGATCAACCTCATGATCTGTATAAAAAGCAATCTCTCCATGGCCAAGCAATTCTAGGTAATCAAGAACCTTATGACACTGGATAGGATTTCTTAGGGGAACTAGAGCCTTATCTATGGTATAGTCTGCATCTGCCGCATAAACTAGTTTAGGTTTAGAACCATAACACTCCTCAAATTCGGATACGATTCTGTCTAATGTCATGTTTTCCAGTGTGGATTTAATTTCCTTATGGTTAAAACCATCATACATCCATTCACCATTCTCATCATTTTTTTCCAAATACCCCACCAATTGAAAATAAAGAAAATTTCAGGATTCGACATGCTGCACAAGAACAAGAACAAACAAGAATATAACTTATGTTCTGCGTTCATGCATCAAATCAAAAACAACAAGAACGCAACAAAATTCGGAATCCAACAATACTTGCATGTTCTGTAAAAAAGAAAATTAAACAATGAAGATTAGCCATTACTTACCTATTTTCAGAGTCTACTTCGATGAAAATTACAAGCATCGATCGGAATCAACAAAATCGCAACCAAACCTCCCTTCTTCTTCGATGATTTGCCCTCTGAAACTTTGAGTTTTCGAATGGAATAAAATAAACTCTTCATCTGCTCTATTTGCATAGAAACCCCGCGCATTGTGGCTGGGGTGGTGGGGCCCAGCGAAAAAAATATATATATTAAGTGAACGGCGTTAAAACGCCCGTTTCACCCTAGGACCTAATTGCACCCTTTTTCCGAGACTTTGGGGAGGTCAACACGCTTTGACCGAGTATGGGGGCTAAAAGCTCTAGGGGGTGTAGTTCAGGGGTATCTGCACCTTTGCCCTTTAAAAAATAGAGCATATAATGCTTATATTTATAAAAAATAACATTTTTCGTATATAACTTAAAAGAATAAGACATCTTAAATTTTCTCTTTTCAGTATCTCAATTTTGTAACTTGTAGCATTCTAATTGACAACTCACACTGAATTAGTTATTCACATTATGATTCATTCGACTTTCATCGATCTATGGACTATGGGTACAGGGTACTAATAATACTGTAGCGATTACGGCATGAAAAACTGAATGGTTAATATTACGTTCGTATCATTTTAATCGATTACTAAAAAAGAACTATGACGTATATAGTACCTTGTAATTTTCAATAATATTATTGTTTACAATTTAACTTGTAGAAACCGTAAGTAAATGCAAGTAAAAGAAAAAAGATTTCAATCAAAGAATGCACGAAACATTTGAGAGTTTTTGTTTTAAGCAAGCAAACAAACAAACCGCCATATTGTTTAACATTGGTAGGAAATAGAGAATTTGAGAAAACCGTACTCCCTGCTACATTTATTGTACTTTGCAATGAATAGCTACTGATCACTCATCACCGACTCATTCACCTCAACACAAACATCCATTCTTGATTTTTCTTCTCGTGATTCAGATGTTAGGGGCTTCTCCATCTCCATTGCTCTTCACCCCAAGATGTCACCCAATAATTCCCCTCTATCCTTCATCCAACAAATTCAAGAACCCATTTTCTATTTCCTTTTCTCGCTCATTCTCCAACAAGAACTTCAAAATCACCCCTGCGAAGAAGGATCCGGCTCCCGATTTGGGGCCCCACAGCAATAAAATCCTAGGTAAAAATCAGATCTTTTTATCCCTTTTCTATGTGGGTTTTTGCTTATTTTATATGTGCTGTGGTGTTTATGTTCAGATGATGAAAATGGCGGTGAGGAGGTGGATTTTGGGTGGTTGCCTGCATTTCCCCATGTTTTAACTGCTTCCATGTCCAATTTTCTCTTTGGTTATCATATTGGGTAAGGTGTTTTAGATCCTTTTTTGTGGCATAACTGTATTTGTTGTGTGTAGCTTCTTGTCACTTGGTTGACCTCTTCACCGTAGCTAATTTTAGCTTTTTTTAAATAAAAAAAAGAAGAGAACTTGGTAGACCATTGAATTTAGCATGAGGAGTGCATATCTGCTTTTGATTTATCACGACATTCGCCTAATAGGATTACTGGATGTTGCTGTGATCTCATTATGGTGCAGTGTAATGAATGGCCCTATTGTGTCTATAGCCAAAGAGCTTGGGTTTGAAGCAAATTCCTTTCTTGAGGGACTTGTGGTTAGTATATTCATCGGTGGTGCATTTATTGGAAGCATAAGCTGCGGCTACCTAGTTGATAAACTTGGCTATTGCCGCACCTTCCAACTTGTTACTATTCCCCTTGTTTTAGGTGCAATTGTAAGGTCAGTTTTCTCAGACAGTATTCATTGAATTAAGCATGATTTCATATTGTTCTAATCGTGAATATTGCTCGAATCATTCACAAATTACCATAGGGACATGTTCTGGTATCATATATGGTACTTCAAAAGTTTTATAAAGGTGCATCTGGCCATTTATGCTGCCAAAAAGAAAAAAGAAAGAAACAAAGTAACTGCCATATGAGAAACAAATTTGTTGAGCACCCGATATTACATAAATGATTCATATTAGGCTTTTCAAATATGCACGAGAGCATTTAATCATAAGATTGGAATATTACATGAGAAAACCAATAAATCAAACCACTAGAATCTTGAATCTAATTGATAGGGAATTCATGTTATGAATGATCATAGATGATAATAGTCTCGGATGATTATGCAGTGCGCAAGCACATTCCCTGGAGGAAATACTCTTTGGAAGATTTCTAGTGGGCCTTGGTATTGGGGTGAACACAGTACTTGTCCCCATTTATATTTCAGAGGTAAGGTTAGCATTTTTCATTATTAAAGCTACAATAAAATGATTTTCCATGTGTACCTTCATGCTACCACTTTTCATTGGAAAGGTTTGAGGCCCCTTGTAGCCCCAGACCAAATAAATGATTCTTGTCTCGCGAAGTATAATAACCTGCCCACCTGAGTTTTACTTTACAGTGCTGAAGTTTAATAGCTTTACCATGGATTTCCACTTCTGCTGTTAACTTCTTCATTGCTTTATAGGTTGCCCCAACAAACTTTAGGGGTTTATTGGGGACCTTTTCTCAGATCGGGACATGCCTTGGAATCATAGTTTCACTATTTCTAGCTATTCCTTCAGAAAATGATCCCCATTGGTAAGCATTCACGGGCATGCATCTTCATTGGTGCTAGAGGACTACATCCAAATGTAACGTTCTTTAGAAGCTTGCGTTAATAACTATTTGAGGAGTAACTACAAGAGGAAAATGGCAACAAGTACTTTGGGGTTAAATCAAGGGGTAAAGAAGTAGTCTTGCTATTAACGAAATATGAGATGTTATCCATGTGGAATTATAATCCTTCTTTTGTACTTGTAATTATCAGGTGGAGAATAATATTATACGTGGCTAGTGTACCTGGGATTGCTCTTGCACTTGGCATGCAGTTTGCAGTTGACAGCCCTTGCTGGCTATGTAAAGTATGACATAATGTTCTCTTTGTCTGTCCGTGTGATTAGATTCAGATGCCTCTTTAATCTCATGCTTATAACTTTGTACTTTTTGAGAAACTTTGTAGGCAGGGAGAGTTGATGATGCTAAAGAAGTTATACGTAACCTCTGGGGGGCATCTAAAGTCGATCGAGCTATTGAAGAAATTCAGTCTGTGATCAGATGCGATGGTGCTGATTTAGATAGCAGTTGGTTGGATCTAATTGAGGAGCCCCACTTTAGAGGTGGTACCAAGGTGTATTTTCATTTCTTGTTTGGCAATGTATGCACTTGTGTTCTTGAGAACTTGCTAATTATCGTTTGTGGAATTAACTATTGAGTATGTTCTCTGGCTGTGGCTGCAGTTGCTTCCATCGGAGGTGCCCTTTTTATATTGCAGCAGTTTGCTGGCATAAATGGGGTTCTATATTTTTCATCGTTGACTTTTCAAGACGCTGGAATCTCAAGCAGCGCTTTAGCAAGTTTATTTGTCGGACTTACGAACTTTGCAGGTCTAGACTCTACCAAATGTGTCGGGTTTGCATATTACTACATAAAGGCCTCAATTTTCTGTTATGCTCTGATTTTCAGGTGCAATATGTGCATCATATTTGATGGACAAGCAAGGGAGACAAGTGCTTCTGATTGGAAGTTACCTCGGAATGGTATCTAATTAAAATGTGACAAAACTAGCATATTTTTTATAGGCACTTAAGTGTAAATGTCTATTGCAGAGGACGATGCCCCGAGTAGATGAAAATGTTGCTATGTTGAAATACGAGATAAAAAAATTAAAAAGTCTTTTAAATGTATAGCTATCTAAAAACAATGTTATATGACCTAATCACCCTCTGGGATTGGTTTTTCAAGGGTGCTAGTTAGTTTCACACACAAACAGCATACAAGCATTTACGTATCTGTTTTTTTGCAGGCTATGTCTATGTTTGTCACAGCCGGGGCCACCAGCTTTCCTGTTGACTCAGAGATCAGTAGCAACTTATCAATATTGGGCACTATCATGTATGTCCACTAACAAAATACAACAAGTAAAAAACCAGATATTGCTATATAACATCCTATTCTATGCGATTATTTGCCTTCCTATTTTTTCATGCATTCCACCTTCGTTTCCATGTTAACTGTGCGGTTGAATTCTCTGTTGCCCTTAACTAATTGGCAATTTCTTGACACTTCTGCTAGATGTATCAATATAAGATTACATGGAACAGAAGAGTGATATTAGTTATAATTTGAAATCAAATATACTTAAATCTATTATTTCAACATGTTACACTGTGATTATCCTCCAACTCAGTTCTTTGATGATGTCATGATTGAGGTGGGGATCAATATAATCCAAGGCATAATTTTAGTTGATGATTGTAGACTTTGAATACAATTTAAAGAATCCAATCTTGGAAATGAGGTCTCCAAAAATGAAGTTTAATGCATGTCATTTTTGGTTATTGTAGGTACATATTCTGCTTTGCCATTGGAGCCGGTCCAGTAACTGGGCTTATTATTCCAGAACTTAGCAGCAGCAGGACACGAGGGAAAATCATGGGCTTCAGTTTCTCTGTTCACTGGGTATGTATCCAACTTCAGAAATATTATTACCTCCATACAAGTGCATTTTACTTTGTGTGATAGGGTAGACATGTGATTTGAGTATTTGAAGCATTGTAATTGATCAATCTATTATAGTAAATGGTAGATTGTCTATATTATATTTATCTATCCTATCACTCAAAGCAAACACCTCACAAGAGTAGAATATGAATCTCCTCTATTTTTGGATTAAAATGAATGACCTCTAGGTGTTAAATCCTTGACTAATCAGGTGTTCAACTTCTTGGTGGGCCTGTTTTTCCTTGAATTGGTGGAGAAGTTTGGTTTGGGTCCAGTTTACGCAGGCTTCGGTGGCGTTTCTTTGCTAGCAGCTTCATTCGCTTACTATTTTATAGTTGAAACTAAAGGGCGATCGCTCGAAGAAATCGAGATGTCACTGAGGAATAAATGGTAGCTGAGATGATCAATCCACTTATCTCTACTTGTAAATTCGACCTTATTCATCATTTTCACAATATACTATGTTAACTGACATCGATTTCAGTTCGAAAATTCCCGAAAAATGTGAGCCATATGTTATAAATTCTTAGATATTGCGAAATCCTCGAATCTTTGTAAGCCACCCTATTTCAATTTCTATTTGTTGGCATTATTTTCGAGTTGAATGCCAATTTTCTGACTTTTGGGTCAAGCTTTGAGCGCGGAGAGTTTAGAATGAATCATGAAATTTTAGAAAGAAAAAAGCATTTGTACAAAAGTTTCATGATACGCCCGTTGACATAAAGTGTTTGGCTAAGCTTATTTTAAATAAGCTTAGGGCATTCACAAATAGAGAGCCAAGGTGGGCTCTTAAATGTGGTTCCCACTATTTAAGAGTCCACCCTTCATAATGGGAGATAGGGCTGTGAACGAGTCGAGCCAAGCTGAATACTAGCAGGTTCGAGCTCTGCTCGTTTAAATATTCGGATGTTCGAGCTTGGCTCGAGCTCGATTCGAGCTTTTATCTTGATGATCAAGCTCGGCTCGTCATCCACTTACCAAGCTCGAGTTCGGCTCGGGTGATGTTCGATAATGTCGAATTCGAGCTTGAGCTCGTTAGATGTTCGTATATATGATGTTCAAGCTTGAATTTGTTATAAATATAAGAAAATTTTCTTAATTAATATGTTATTCGAGCTTGAGTTCGACTCGTTTAAGGTTCGTGCATTAACTTGATTGAAGGCTCGACTGAAGGTTCGTGAACAGGCTCGCGAACAATCGAATCCAAACATGTTCGCGAGCTCAACGAGCCGAGCACTGTCAGGCTCCAGGTCAGCTCGATAAAAATCTCGAGCTCGACTCGTTTATTATCAATTCGAGCTCCGAATGAGTTTTTTTCGAGTCGAATCACGAATAGCTTGCGAGTAACTCTGTTCATTTACAATCCTAATGGGAGAGCCACACCCCCAACTCTTAAATTTTGATTTTCATTTTATATTTAATTTTAATGTTTATTTTCAATTAATTTTAACACCATATTTAATAATATAAATTTCATTAAAATTAAAATTTAATTCTACATTAATTGATATTAAAAATTACATTTACAATAAAATAAAGTCCTAAATTACTTCAATTTTAAAAAGCATAAAAAAATATTCAATCTTATTACAAAAAATAAAATCTTTATTACGAAAAGAATTGAGAAGCTATATAATACAAATAACAAATTAAAGTTGAATACAGTAATGCTTATAAAATTATTATTACATATAAAATTATAAAAAATAAAATAGAATAGAAGAATTTATTATTTATAATACTTACAGGTTCTTGAGAGTTGAGACTTGAGGCTTATTTTTAAAATTTATAAGTTTTGTTTAAAATCTTATTTTGTGAAACACTTTGAAGGAACTTGTTATAAGCTCTTAAACAAGTTAAGCTGTTTTAAAAAGCTTATAAGCTCACCCAAACAACCTCTATAATACTCCGAACTTTATAGACATAAATCAATTTACGTTAAATACACCAGCAATGATGAGTAAACTTTGGCATACAAACACTGCTCATACATTAAAATCTCATGTTAAATCAGCAGCAATAGACAACCCATAAGCATAAAGTCTTATGTCAATTGTTTCAAATTCCAATTTGATTTTCAAAATTCAATCCTAATGATTTCAATTCTATATGTGAGATAGTGAATTCTGCAATACCATGCCTAGGTCTTGAATCAAGACAAAAGCTACAAAGAAAGAGGCAAGAGAGAATAATAAACCAAAATTGTAGAATCTGATTTACTACAAAACATGTCCAAAATTTCATTTAGAGAAATCTTTCAACCAATTTTCTGGAAACACATGTTGCAAGAAAAAAACAACCAAAATTCTTTCTGGGTGGCGTACTCACAGGTCTTGCACACTTAAACCTGAAAACAAAGTGAAAGAAGAGTTAATTTTTAAGAATTTAACACATGGGAAAAGTTGGGGAAAAAAAAAAGCTATGCTGGGACACAAGTCACACAACCAATGTGCAATGATAATAATTAAGTTAATTTTTGAGTATTTAAGTATCTCACTCATTTTTCCTATGAATAAAAAGATGGGACACAGCCAATGTGCATTGATAATAATTAAGTTTCTTATAGAAGCATAAGCCAACATATTTTAAATCCATATGAAGTATATCAAGTAGTCATTGATCACATTCTTCCACAAGAACGAAACTAGAAATACAAATGACACCAAGATGTTTGAGATCAAAATCCCCTAAAATACATACAAAGACAAAAAATCAACTAAGTAATGAAGTTCAAACAGAAAACAACATACCAGGAGGAAGGGACTGCTTCAATTTGTCAGCTTTCTCCGGATCAAACACACAGAGGGTGTACAAGTACTTTGAGCACCTAACCTTGAACTTAACCACCTCTTTGCTTCTCTTGATCTTCACAGAACGTGCATCCTTCCTTCTAGCTGTCAGAAGGAAATCCTTTATCTCATGAATCTGCTTCGGCTGCAAATTACATAGCAGAACACAACAAGAGTTAAAACAATTGTTCCATGCACAAACCTAATCAGTCGAACCACTCAACACTTTGCTCCTAACAGTAGTTCTATCTTCATTGTAGCTCAGTCTACAATTTTTCGGAAAGAAACAATAGAAGTGCTTTGATATGCCATGCAACAGAAATCAACAACTTCAAAACATACAAACAAGACTCTTAACTATGGCTGTCAAGCCCAATGTTTTAAACAGGTCAACACGTGATAATATAGTAACAAATTTCACTAATCGAGTTGCCAAGTTAGGAAATGTACACATTCACATAATTCCACTGGAGCTTTGGAGACATTATTTACCAAATTATGGTGCATTCGAAGCCAAACTAATAATTAAGAGATAGAACCATGGCTGTCTATTATATCTTATCTTCCTAGGTCACCAAGAAACAAATATGAATAAACAACACATCTGGTACATGCAATCAAAGCCTAAAAACAGAAATTGAGGAAATTCGAGTTGTTTCATAACATAGAAAGTACATACTTCAAAAACATTAGTAACTAAGAAATGTATTAGTTCCTCTAGCAAAAACGAAACAGTAACAAAAATTCAACAAAATGCACAATTCACAAGTTTCTAAATTAAACAAGATTTTCTAGTAATTTAGAAAATATAAAGAGACTATTACAGGGTACCGGATTTGTTTTCTCCGCAGACACAGAAATGGCATACCAGAAACACATAGACAATTACAAGAAAATGTAAAATAGCGTAAAATGCATAACAATCAACATAAAGAAAATTATCAGATTTTATTTACGCAGAAACTAAAACAGAGAAACAAACCAAAAACTAAAACCATTAATCACAATACTCCAGCTTGATTACGAGCTAAAGCAACAATCTAATGAATTAGCTAACAATTCAAACGATACAAAAAGATCCAAGGTTTAGAAACAGTTTACCATTTTAGCAGATGGAATCGTGCAGACCGACGAGCAAGCTCCAAACCCTGAGGCGCTGTTCTGAACAAATGTAGATTTATACGTACGTCAATTGCGATCTAAAGCCCTAATGGGCTTAAATTCATTAGCAAGTTGCTTTCGTGTTCGGCCCATAATATTTTTCATTTTACCTGCTTCAGGGCCGGCCCTAAGGGCGGGCGGGCGGGCATGCGCGATGTCCCATGGCCCCAAAAAATTGAGGGCCCAATTTTTTAATATATTCCATTAATTATAGGTTTTATGTATATTTAAAAATTTAAATAACCTAATTTATTGTCAAAAATTCAAAGTTCAATTTAAAATCAATTTCAAATTAATTTGATGATAATTTTGTAAAATAATTTTGAGGGCCCAAAATTTTAAATATATCTCATTAATTATAAACTTTATATATACTAAAAAATATTGGGCAATATAACTTATTGTCAAATTTATATTATATTAAAACTTCAAAGTTCAAATCGAAATATAAAATTATACTGACAATGCCAGTTATTGACATACTGTTATACTAAAAGGAGCTTCTCAATTTTAAAATCGTTGAAAACGCATTTGAGATCGTCAATGTCCCTAGAGAGATTGAATGATTTGACAATATTTATATATATAAGCTCAACCACTTTCAAAAATAGTAAGTTATGTTTTCCTGTCAAAAATCACCTTACTATTTTTGTTTTTATTTTTTTTATCAATTTCGTTTACACTAGATAATAATAATAATAATAATAATAATAATAATAATAATAATAATAATAATAATAATAATAATAATAATAATAATAAATTCATACAAAAACGTACTAAAAATTTAATAAATGTAAATCATATTAGAAATTCTATTTTTAAGATATATATATATTATATATATATATATAATTATTTATCTACAAATTTATATTTTAAGCTAAAGAGTTCTAAAATGAACAAATATAAGTTTAATCTTTGTAATTGCATTAAATTGTTATAATAAAAAATATAAATATAAAAATATTAATATATAGTAAAAATATGAAAAAATAAAATAAAATAAACAAATTTTAAAATGTTATGATCCTTGATCATGACAAAATTTAAATTTCATCTTTGCTAGGTTGTATTTGTTAATTTTATCAAAATACAAATTTTAAAATTAAACTATATTTTCATTAAATATATATATATATATATATATATATAAAATAGATATAGATATAATATATTAACACACTCACACACACACACACACACACATATATATATATATATATATATTAGTACTGTGTATATTTCAGTAGAAATTTTGTATAAGTTATTTTAATATAATGTGTATATATTATATCATCTTTAATTTTGTCATGTATGAACGAAATTAAAATTCAGGGAAAATTCCGGAATGAGCTAAAGTTTTTGTATTTATATTGCAACTTTATATAGTTGAAAAAATAGCAAAATTCACTAATAGTTTGTGGATTTACAGTCAATTAACGTCTCAAAAAAATATATTATGAAATGCAAATCAGTAAAAAGTAATTAAAAGTTCCAAAAATCCTTTCAAAACTACTAGAAAATTTGAAAGAAAAATATCTAGATATTTTGGTGGAAATTTTTTAAATAGATAATAATAATTGTTAGTTAAAAAGGTTTTGTCAAGATCTTAGTCATTCATTTTATATGTCTCCAATTATAAGATGATTTTATCTTCATTTTAATGCTATTATCTTTATTAGAGTTATTTTATATAATAATATAAGTAACTTATAGAATTTTATTTTCTAAATATAATATTTTAAAAAATATAATTTTGTTTGCCGTGCATCGCACGCGAGTAATACTAGTTATATATAGAAAAAGAGATTAAGAGATTTTAGATAACATGTCGATGATTTTGCAAGTAAAATTTTTTACTAGATAAAGTCATTTTTTATAAGTAATGAAAAATTTTATTTTGGGTTAATTGCCCATAAAATACTGAACTTTCATCTATTTCTGGTTTTGCACACAAACTTTGAATTGTGGCGTGATAATTACTAAACTTTTGATTTTATCTGATTTTGCTACTAATCCAAATTCCAGCCAAATACCAAGCTAATATATAATATGGTGTGCCAATTTTGACGTGACGTATTTATTCTTGCGTGACAATTAGTTGGCAAAATAATATTTTTTATTTAATTTCTTATCAATAAAAAAAGAACACAAAACAAATAACTCAAATTGTCACAGATTGAATTAGTTGTTCATTTTTCCCATAATTGCACCAAATATCACCAACTTTGCTCGAATTCCATTTTCCCATAATTTTAAAAAATTCCATTTTTTATCACAGATTGAATTAGTTGTTCATTTTTCCCACGATTTTTTGCTCCTCTCAAATCGAAGACGACGTGGCGCTGATGTGGTTCACCGGCACACGCCACACACGTTCCACTCCGGTTAGTGCAGCTCCCGTTACAAAAAGATGAAAAAAGAGGCGTATGCATCCTTACTAGATCAATTAGATCAATTATGAATAAGCCTCTGTCGAAATCAACAAAGGTATCAAACGCACCAATAAATTTGAGAATTTAAAGCTTGTTAAAATTCTTCCCAGAATCACACACACACGAGTATCAAACGCTATGCTCCTTCAAGCATCAACACTTTACAACAGTTACAAGTAGGGCTGTCTAAATGGTTATCGGGTTTTGGGTATCCAATTAACCGAACCGAAATTCCCGGGTTTGGGTATCCAATAACCGAAAATTTCGGGTAATGGATCGGTTTCGGTTATTGTTTTTTTGGAAATTTCGGTTATCGGTTAACCCGAAAAACTGATCGGGTTAACCGAATAACCAAAAATTATTTTATTAATTATTTAATATATATATTATCAATATATCATATATAATATATTATATATTTGTAAATTAATATATAAATATATTTGTAAATTATTTAATATATATATATATATATATATTTGTAAATTATTATATATATATATAATATATATTTGTAAATTTACATATATATTATATATTTACAAATATATTATATATTTACAAATATATTATAAATTTGTAAATTTATAATATATATTGGTAAATTTACAAATATATTATATATATAATATATATTACTATTTACAAATATATTATATTTGTAAATTTACAAATAATTTACATATATATTATAATATATTTACAAATATATTATATATTTACAAATATATAATATTTGTAAATATATATTATATATTTGTAATTTCTTTTAGAGTGGATAGAGCAAAAATTATTTGAATTTTATTTTTTAAATGGGTATTTCGGATACCCAAATAACCCAATTGGTTAACCGAAGCGGGTATTGGGTAACCGAACTTCTAAAACGGTTCGGGAACGGTTATTGAAATTTGGCAATTTCGGGTTCGGGTAACCGAAAATTCGGGTACGGGTAACCGAACCCGAACCAATCGACAGCCCTAGTTACAAGAATAAGAAACTGAAATACAGAATATATGTTAGAAACTGAAAAATACAGACCTTCTTCTCCCACCCAACCAAATAATCCACTTTAACAAGATGAAATTCCAATTAGTTTTCCAGATTTCTCATATTTCAAAGTCAGCAAAAAAAAGGTATATCACATAAAGCAATTTCAAAACCTGGCTCTCTTCTTCGAGCGGTTCTCGATCAAAGGCGCGGTGGTCTTGCCGTAGAGAAAAGGGGTGGCGTGCAGCAGTTGGGGCGGCGACTGGCGACGCCGCGGCGTGGAGAAAAGGGGTGGCGTGCAGCGATTGGGGCGGCGACTGGCGACGCCGCGGCGTGGAGAGAAGAGGGGAAGCGTGCAGCGGTTGGGCCGGCGACTGGCGACGCCGCAGCGTGGAGAGAAGAGGTGTGGCGTGCAGCAGTTGGGCCGGCGACTGGCGACGCCGCGGCGTGGAGAAAATAGGTGGCGTGCAGCGATTGGGGGGGGCGACTGGCGACACTGCGGCGTGGAGAGAAGAGGGGAAGCGTGCAACGGTTGGGGCGGCGACTGGCGACGCCGCAGCGTGGAGAGAAGAGGGGTGGCGTGCAGCGGATTTTGGTGAAGAAGGAGACAGCGTGAGTGATTTTTTTCTAAATGATATTAGGGCTTTTTTATGTGATTTTGTTATTTGAGTTATTTCATATCAATATTATGTGTAAATTTTAAATTCACATCAGCGCCACGTCAATTTTCCGGTCATCGAAGCTAAAAATCGTGGGAAAATTGAACGATTAATTCAATTTGTGATAAAAAAATGGAATTTTTTAAAATTATGGGAAAAATGAAATTTGGGCAAAGTTGGTGATATTTGGTGCAATTAACCCATAATTTAATAATATCAAATCAAATAATAGTATTTTTTTAGTTGAATAAATTCAATAATAGTAAGGGGATTCTTCGAATTTAGGTGTGTCAGCCAAAGAATATTTTAATTATCAATAACTTAATATATAAAAAAATTTATTTAGCTAAGTAATAAAGTTTATTAAATTTTCATTATCTAAGGATTTTTTTTATAAACTATATATATTTATACTATTTGAATGACTTCTATTTTATATATTGGAGTAATCAGTTGTGTAATAGTGAACTAAAAAAAATTAATTTAAACTTGAGAATTAAAAAGTATTATTATTTGATTTGATATATTAGTGTTCTTTTTTTTAAAATAAGAAATTAACAATAAATATGCCTCGTCAAATATTGGCACGTCATATTAGCTTAATATTTGACTGGAATTTGGATTAGTAGCAAAATGAGATAAAATCTAAAGTTTAGTAATTTTCACGCTACAGTTCAAAGTTTATGTGCAAAACTAGAATTGGACGAAAGTTCAGTATTTTATTAGCAATTAAGCCTTTTATTTTTTAATATATTGATGCCCTAATATATTGAGGGCCCATTTTTATAATTTTGCCCAGTGCCTCATTATTCTCAGGACCGGCCCTGACGTGCTTATCTATCAAAATTAAAAAGGACCAAATTAGCACTTAATAATGGTCTAGCCTTGTTTTACTTGGTATAGCCCATCATCAAAAAATTAATAATAAATAATTATAAATTTATTATTTTACCCCATAACTTATAGCCTCAAATTAAATACACTATATCCCCAAACAATATTTATCTTTTTTGGCGAAATAAATCTTTGTACCCTCCTTGACGAATATGCGTTATATTGCTGAAGTTGCAATGCAATTAGGTAACAGTGATTAGTTTATTGTGTTATTGAGTTCATGGCCAAATGGATTGGTTGGTGAAATTACAACATCTCGTGTTCTTCTTTTTTATTTTTGTTCTTCCTTTTGAGAACTCTTCTTTTTGTTAATAAAGGATTAATTAAGAGCAGATTCGTCTATTGGTTTGGCTGTTAAAGAGTGAGTTGATTTTTTTTTTATTTTTTTTATGTTTCAATTTTTCCTTCTTGTTTTTTCTTGAGCTCTACCTTCACAAGTGATTGCAACAAATCTAAATCTATCGACTATCTCTACAAACAATCCTTTACACACACATACAAAAACTCCAAATAAATAGGAAAAAGAAGCTGAAATTTTACGTATTCCCTTAAAAAAAAGTGCTTTTTTTATCGAAGCCCTAATTCACAAACTCTAAAAGCGAATTACGGAAGAATAAAAATTACTTTGGGGTTATGGATCATAGGATAATTAATTTGGGAGTTATGAACTATAGAATAAAATAGTTAAATTCATAAATATTCTCTCCGTCCTCATAAAATGTATCCAATTTGTCATTTTCGTATGTCTTAATAAAATGTAACCTAATTACTTTTTGGTAAATTTTTCATTCACAATAAAATGTGACTCTTATTTCACTTACAACATATTTAATTATTTTATTGAAACATGTGCCATTTAAAAATTGATACTTTTTGTAAGGACGAAATGAGTATTAGTAGTATTTTTTTTAGATGATGAGCTATACTGAATAAAACGAAGACTATGAATATATTACCCTAATAGTTTTTTTTTTTAGGAATATTACCCTTATAGTTATGGTTAGATAAAATCCACGATCTTTTTAATACATTTTCTTTTGTTCATACCTTTATAAACACTTTTAAAGAAAATCCTTTTTGCTTATGTGATCTGTCGATTCATTATTTTACCCTTCAATGTTACAAGTGGGTTTCATAGAATTAATTTGTTCCTTTTCTTTCATTTTATTCGATAATAGCGGAAGTAGGTAGTCATGGAGATAAAATTTATGGGCTCAAAATATAATCCATATATACCTTCAGCCCACCCAAAAAAAAAAAGCACTCAAATTTGCACCAAGTTCACTATCAAGGTCTTGTTATCTTACACATCATAAAAAGTTATGTAATCTTCCCTTAATCAAATTAAAACAGTAAATTGCACTCCAAAAGGACACGAAAAAGGAAATACTATAGGACTTTTTTGCAATTTAACTTGAAACTTTTTTTCTAAAAATATTGCAAATAAAGACTATGTATACGAAAATAGAAAATTAATGGATGATTCTGAACTGCATAGCAAAGAATAATAAAGTTGGTGTACCTTTTGTTATTAACTAATTTAATTTTAAAGACGATAATGTCATGAGATAGCGTCTTCAATATGTTTATCAACTTAATGAATATTTCTATTTTAAGTTCTTAAACACATTGAGTTTGACATTCTCAACTAAAGTGTAGAACCGAAAATAGCCTATAACCTATTCCCAATAAATTAATTAAAGTTATCTTAATGCATAGTACTTGATTAATGTCGACGTCCCATTAACAAATAAAAATGGGACCTTGCTATTTGGATCAATTTGATCCGGATCAAATCCAAAAATTAATTAGAGTTCAACATAAAAAGACATTTTTACCCTTTATGTATTTTTCATTTTAATATATTAATTAAATATGTATACATATTATTGGGAACATTAATTTCATTAAATAACTTTGTAATTTCAATAAGAAGTTTGACTAGTTTATAATGTATTTTGTAAACACACATGAATCTATTTATTTTGATGACATACATGAATGTATTATTATTATTATTATTATTATTATTATTATTATTATTATTATTATTATTATTATTATTATTATTATTATTTGTGTTAATTAAGATGCTTTACTTTAATTTATTTTAAAGCTAAGAATTAACATACAAATTTGATTGGAAGAGTTGCAAATTCGAAGTCTGATTTTTAAATAAAAGTGACTGATCTCTTCATGCCATACTATTGCGCGAAAAAAAAAATCTTCCTGCTACCACCTTTATTCTCGGTATAGAATAAGAAAAAGTAACTAGTACCACTCTTTCATACCACCTTAATTCATAATTTTTTATTTATTAACAATAAATAAAGAGTCAAAAATTTTAAAAATATGTTACGTATATAAAATAAAAATAAATTCGTGTAAATCAAATTGTCACCTCCTCTACAATTGAAATATATTATATATATTTATCTTGTTCACTAATATATATGAATAACGACTTACCTCTAGTGATCGTCAACATAATTTAAAAATATATTGTATACATTTGATACTTTTTTGTGGATTTCTTAATGCATTCAAAAGTTTTCTCTTAAAATATAAGAATAATGACTTACCTATAGTGATTGTATTAGTTTTGTATTTTTTAATATCGTAACTTGACGAAAATAAACTATACTTTATTAAATATAATTAAATAATTTATAATTATTAATATTTATTAACTATAAATAAAGACTGCACTATTTTGTCAATGGCAGATGGTTCAAGATTTCGTACATCGTCCTTGCATATATAACACATGCACACATGAGTCGATCCATTGACTTCAAGATTGGATGAGAAACGTCTTATCAATTGAACTGCGTTTCATTATAATTTATATACTATTTTTTTAAAGAATTACTTTTATATTTTTTATTTATGTAATCTCTCAAAAATATAATATATATTTATTTAAAAATAATTAATTTCTAATTTTTTTATTTTTTTAAACATCTAATCAAGTGTCAAAATTTTTGTAGTAGCACAGTCGTTCTTGAATATATATAAACGAGTTTTTGGATTTCACAACACAAGAACCTATTATTCGATCAACAATTGAAGTAAGACAGGAACACTTGATTAGATTGAATTGCGCTTTATTATCATATATATATGATTTCTTTACAAGAATATATATATATATATATATATATATATGTATAGATATCTATATATATAACTATATAAATGGTGTATACTTTTAAACTTTTTTTTTCGTGGATAAATTTATAAATTATATAGATAGTCATCTTCCAAATATATTCACCAAAACTAATCAAATATAGTAAAAATATTCTATGATTGAGAGTGAATAAATTATAATTGGCACTTAACAATTATACTTAAAATTAGTAAACTCAATGTAACACCCTGATTTTTTCATAAAATAATATTAGATTATTTTCTAGAATATTTGGTGGAATTTGAAGGAATTTAGGATTTATTTGAACTTAAAATAAATTAGATCTTAAGATAATGTGGCGTTACTCATTTCTCATTATATTTAAAATTTGCACTGATATTTCATTGAGCATTTCATGAAATGAGCTCAACTACATTGTATTACTATATTATTCTTACATGCACTTGAATTTATATTTATCTAATAGCTATTATAAAGTACAAATAGAATTGTATATATAGATATTTACGAGAAAGATCTATGGAAAAGTAAATGTTTGTAAGGAAATGAGAAGCAATCTCAGTCGTTGATCATATTTAATCTAATGGTCAGCTTTCGTTCGTTTAACGTTCAACGAGAATTGTGTTGAACTTATACAGGGTTCGAACCCCCAAACCCCCAAACGTTCAACAAAATTATTGGTATGTTCAACCGCATGTTCATGACATGTTCAATGCTTCTCAATTCTCTACTTATATATCATTCTCCATGGAACTTATATATATATATAGGGAAGGGTTAAAATAAGAGCATTTCTTACGATATAAAATAAGAATCACTTTCAACCCTTAGATCATCAAGATCTACGATTGATTTGTAATCCTGTTAGATGGAGTTCGAATCCCAAAGGTAGCAAAAATTTATTTTTCACAAATCATACCTTTATACAGTGAATTCATACGTGTTCTACATAAAATTAATACATTAAAAATTGCTCTTATTTCTTATTTTAATATGTGCTCTCACGGTAGCCCACCCCTATATATATATATATACTCATATTCTTCGTAATTATTCATAATTTCTTTGAAGATTACAATAGGCTCAATCTCACACAAATTTTTTCTCATATTAAAATTTTTTTTACTTATAGAAAGTATTCAAATTTTATTAAGTATGTGATATACATATACATATGCATAATCCAAACTGAAAAATTAACCGATATCATGATAATAATATATAAGTATTTTGATTTTTAAATTGAAATATGTTTTATAGTGAGTGGGGGTGTTCAAATAAAAAAATGTTATAAAATAATATTACTAATATGCCTGATGATTAGCTTGTTAATCTTCACATTTCACACCTAATGATGAGTATCAAAATTCCTATGTTTTTTATTCTTAAAAACAATCCTCAACACTAAAACAAGGAGTCACCTAAATTATAAAGTGAGACATTGTGAAAGTGGCGATTTTTTTTTTTTTTAATTATGAAAGAAACGAAATATAAAAGGTTTACTATGTTCAATGAATTCACTTAATTGCATAGATTTAAGGAGATGAAACATTTAATTTTATGTTCATGTATTTAATTTATGGCCTAGAAAAATGAAAAGACATTAAATTTATATTCATAGTATATTAAATTTAGTATTTTCAAATAATAAACTTTAATTAGGGACATTTAAGGTACAACATATTTTCAGTAAAAAAAAAATATGACTTTTGTACCCCTACTGATCCGGATCAAATTGATCCGTAGAGATTTATCCATAAAAATGTGCTTAAGCAACTAATTAGGTGATGTAGTTCATTAATTTTCGCAAAGTCAGCTGTATTACAACTACCCAAGATGCTGGGGATCCCAAAACTTGACTTGATTAATTTTTTAATCAACTTTTTGCGTGCTTGCTCTATTTGACTTGCTATTACAATGTAATTATATCATTCATTTAATCAGTTATGTTATTACAGATCCTCAAAAAGTTTGAAGCATAGTGATATCAATTCAATCAATGACACAATTGATATAATTACAAATAAATATGTTGTTTCTACATTATAGTAATACAATAACATAAAAGTATATATAAGCCAATTTTAGATGAGGCTAATTGCCCATCCAACACTTCTTTTCTTCTTGTTAATGATTTTGAAGACCAACGCCTTTTTTATTTTTATTTATTCATCGGCGCCACTATTATTAATGCACACAAGATATGAATTTTGAGACGTTGATGAGATTCAATTTTTGTAATCTCTCAATCATAAATTTGTCACTCCACTACTAGCTAGACTCCTCCTGATTAATAATGATGTGCACTATATTGTTTTATTTTATTTTGTTCGAGGTTATAGGGAGTTAAAAATGTTTATAACATTATATTTGTATTTTTAATTAATTTTTGGGGCTACGGTAGAAAAAAAAAGAAACCGATAATAGACCTAGATTAGTTTACAAGAAACCATCAATTAATATTTAAATTACAGCCGTGGCCACAAAACAAAAACGGCAAATTGGGCCCTAGCTAATTTGAAAAATCTCAGAGTGATATAATTAAAAGTTAAATTAGGTGCATGCACTACTTAACAACCATAACCTAATCCAACAAATTAATCACTACTAATTAAAGCCAAGCAAACAACTTCTTAGGGAGTTGCTAGGTTTGCTAAATTCTTGTAAAATGTTAAAGACTTTTTTAGATTAACATTTCTTAATTAGATCATTTTTTATATTAACAAATCATGAGGGATCTCTTGACTAGAAGGACGATATGAATTAATGAGCAATTAACTTAGCTCAATCAATGACTATTGTTGACGTGGATTGTTGACGTTGGCTTTCCTTTCTAAGATATTACAATTATTGGGTAAACAAAAATATTGAAGTTTTATGTGCGTCTGTTGGCCTAGTAGTTGGAGGTTAATTAATTGTTACAGTCTTTAATTTTTTTTAGGGATAATTGCGTGAAAATACACAAACTTTGCCAAAAATCCATATTTGACGCGAAGTTAGGATTTTACATTTTAATACACCAACTTTCGTTGTTGTCCAAATTTGACACGACTTAATTATTAAAAATTCAAAAAACAATCCCTTTTTGTAAATAATTATACAAAGAGTCAAAGACCCACTTATGTTATTATTTGGGACATTTAAACCAAAACAAGATATTTCCTTATGATGTTTTCTTTTAATCTTTGATCCGCGCCTAAAATGGTTTAAAAGAAAACATCATAAGGAAATATCTTCTTTTGGTTTAAATGTCTCAAACTACAACATAAGTGGGTCTTTGTATAATTATTTACAAAAAGGGGTTGTTTTTTGAATTTTTAAGAATTAAGTTGTGTCAAATTTGGACAACAACGAAAGTTGGTGTATTAAAATATAAAATCCTAACTTCGCGTCAAATATGTATTTTTGGCAAAGTTTGTGTATTTAGGTGCAATTTTCCCTTTTTTTTTTATTTACGTATGTAATTTATATATATAAATGTTAATGTTATTCCCCAATTTTACATTTTTCTTTCATTTCATTTAACGAATGCCACATCACGTGAAATTGGTATATACTTAGATAAATTCACAATTTTTGACCTTTTCCAATTTCAACGTACTATCAATTTTGATCACTATTATTGCATTTAATAACGACACAAAGTTAAACTAATCTCATGTGGCGCGCACGCTTCAAATAGCCCCAGGATGTCCGTATCATCAAACTTTGACCTTAAACACATGTCATATAATGCAAATGAAAGATCATAAATCTATGAGGAAATGTTGAGATAATATGTATATGACTATATGAGCCGAAATTATACTTGAGTTTTACGTGGATGCTGGTCCCAGCTAGATAGACTATCAAACTCTTTTTCAAGCTAGACTATAATTTCTTGTTACAAACTTGTGAAAATTCTCAAATTAATCGACACAAACCCTAATTCCATAATCTTCCAAAATGTTTGTCAATTATAGGGCGAGCTGATTAAGAATGCAGCCTATGAGCTACTACTACCAGGGAAAGGTATGCTTGAGTTTTACGTAGTATACCTTTTCCATAATCTCATTTTTGTGTTCATTTTTAGGAGGTGTTTGGCTAAGCTTTAAAAAGCTTATAATATTTTTTAACAGTTTATAAAATAATTTAAGAGCTTATAAATTATCAAATTGTTGGGATATTTGAGAAAGAATTAATTTTGAACTAAATAAAGAAAATCACCGTTAGAGAGACAATTGTAGAACGATAAATTTGAAAGAGTTTACGATAGAAATAACAAATAACATTTGAATAATTTTTGTAAAATGACTATTGCATAAATATAAGACCGTGAAAAAAAATTATGGTAGAAAAACTTATTTAGAGGGTGTTTGGTTGAGCTTATAAGCTCTTTAAAACAGCTAATAAATTGTTTATAAACCTATAAAATCCTTCAAAATGTTAGGCAAAATAAACTTTTTAAAACAACTTAAGCTGTAAAATAAGCTTTAAGAGCTTATAAACTCTCCAAAAGATAAGTTTTTCTACCCCAACTTATTTTTCTCATTATCTTATAAGCAACACTCAACTTACAAAAATAACTCAACTGTAATTTTTATTTTTTATTTTCAACATATATAATTCTAATTTAATTTATTTTCGATTTTCTCTCTCTAACTAAAAATTCATGCTCAGTTTTTCAAATAGTTTGACAACTTATAAGCTCTTAAGAAACTATATCTTATAAACTCTTGAAACATCTTATAAGCTCTTTAAAATAATCTTAGCCAAACACCCCAATAATTAGGAAGCTTGTAAGCTTTTGAAACTTATTTTTATAACTTATAAGTTATTTAAAATTTTATTTAGTCAATAATTGGGAAGTTTGTAAGCTTTTGAAACTTATTTTTATAAGTTATTTAAGAACTTATTTAGTCAGATATTTTGAAACTAAACAGCTCATATTTGAAAAGTTTGTAGGGTCGGCCAAACACCTCTTAGACTACCCACAGTCGTGACACTCATCCAACCCAACCTTACTCCATTTTTTAATAAAATATTCATTTCTCTCTCATCCACCTACACAACTCACAACCTAATACTCCCCCGTCCCTGAAATGGCTTCCTCTTTGGGGACGGCACGAGTTTTAATGAAAAGTTGTAA